>NC_046660.1:80780950-80821315 GCF_010883055.1 Belonocnema kinseyi
GAGAGAGAGAAAGAGAGAGGGGGGGAGGGAGAGATGGAGAGCGAGGAGAGTACTCGAATATGAGATATTCTCGTAATATGAGAAAGCGGGGTATCAGCTAAATTAAGAAACCCACTCTGTTGGTTCTATCGCTAACTTGTAGCCCTTGAAGAAAGAGTAATTTCGTGGTATGGTCTATTTTTCATTGGGCTTCTAAAGATTATAGGCGAACTTTTTGTGAAATCGATGGTGGTCGAGTTCTTGGAAGGGAATTCTTTAAACCCTATTTATTATTCATTAAATATGTATTTAGCAGTAAAGTTTGTCTGGGAAGATGGGGATTAAATAACTAAGTAGGAGAATATCGATAGTGTTGAATTTTTTCATTGTTCAGGTCAGACATAGTAAGTGCATAGTTGCACGGTGTGGTTCTCATAATATGAGATACCTGTGGTTTTTATAACACTGTAGCTGCGCGGGGGAAATTGGTTACAAAAGTGTTTGTGACTACTGCAGAAACCAAATATATCTAATTAGCAGTCAACTTATACTTCGGAAACATAGAATGAAGCTTTTCATTAAAAATAATACTTTATTTTGAATTTTATTAGCTATTTCCTGGGGTATCTCATATTATGAGAATAATTTTATATATATATATATATATATATATATTATATAAGAGATCGCAGAATTTAACAGTATAAACGTAGTAAAAGCAATGATTATTATAAAAACATTTCAGTGTTGAAATGTTGTCACAGGCTTATACTGCCCAACATGTCGAAGACATTTTTGGTTAGATTTGGATTTTTTTATTTGATCATTTTTGCACTGGGCTGTCCCGGTATATATCGTCAGTTACGGACGCATTTTTATAATGCAATCAAGTGATCTTATGAGAGCAGTCTGCCCAGACATATTGGACAAAGCCTGGTTTTTACCTCATCATTGACGGACTGTGCTGCAGTCAAGTACACGATAGGGGGACCTACAGCTTAAGGTGGGTTCCGAACCACCAGAACCCCGGTAAAGGTACATTGAAAAATTTCTAGAGGTACCGGCTCAGGGATCGAACCCCGGACCTCTGAGGTGAAGTCCGAGTGTCTAACCAACTGAGCCACCGAGGCTATTATTATTATTATTATTATTATTATTATTATTATTATTATATTATAAAGAAGTTAATAATTAAAAATAAATAAAATCAGAAAAATCTATAAAAATAAAACAATGGACAATTAAACAGAAAAGTTGTTTAAATGTCTCTCTTCCAAGACTGTTGAGTAGAAGCGATAGTAGCGAGATACATTAAGGCACTTCACACATCCATAGTAGGTTCACTGATATCCATCCTGAAAAAATAGTATATATTAGTTTTTATGTTCCAAATATTTAAAAATCAGAATAAAAATTTATTTTTAGGACAGCGGTATAACACTCTACATCAAAGTTATTATTCACTGAATAATATTATTATTTTTCAAGTGGAATATTCGAAATTTTAAAAAACAAGATAGGTTTTGCCCTTGGTAACTAATTTCTTTATCTGAAAATTTGAGTATTTAATTTTTTCTTGAATAATTTCATAATTTCAGATGAAAATACATAGTTTTTTTAGAAAATTCTACTAGTAAATGCAAAGAATAATCATACCTGTTACTAATTCGCAACTAATTCATAAAAAAAAGATGTATTTCCAACTAAATTTGCGAAACTGTAACTGTAATAGCTTATTTTGGGAAAAAGATGAATTTTTAATCAAGAAGATGGATTTTCAACCACGAACAAGACTCAATTTAAATAAAATACACAAAATTGGAATTAAATATTTGGCCTTTAGTCCTAAAAAGACTAATTTTCAACCAAACAGTTACAAACATTACAAAACTGCAGTACTTCGATTTTCAGATGAAGAAATTAATTTTCTAACCAATACGTACTTTCTTATCAGTATGTAATGTGTATACAATTTGCAACTAAGTTATGAATTTTTAAATTGAATGATTCGGTAACTGTAAGCATTATCTTACACACATAAACAATATTAATAATATAAGTAGCGAACCTCTTAATGAATTGATGGCCACCTGGTCACCTCACTCTCCCGTTGGAGTGATTCGCATGATCACTCCTCTTTGGCGTCAAAAAAGGAACTGTAGGAGTTGGAGTCAACCGGTTATGACTGTAATTGAGAGCGAACATGTAACTCCCATGGAGGGAATCAAGCTTCTGACTCCAACGGACAGACATTATGACTCCATCGTAGTTGATATAGCAGTCGCTCCAGAGTTAGAGTTTAATTTTCGCTCCAAGAAATTTAGAGAGTGTGAATGGAGATTGGAAGCATGAAAGCATTTATAAGAAGGATGTAGGAGAGTGATTGGAAATAAAGAAAACTCACAAAAGAATGTAATACAGATTCTAGGGAAGGATATATTGCGTGAGGAGTGGCTGAAGGACTTGGTGTGGGGGGGGGGGGCTAGAGGATGAATGAGAAAGAATGAAAGATTGTATGTCTAAAAATTGACAAAATTGAAGTAGATGAGAAGTGAAAGTGAAAGAAAAAGGAAATCGCTTAGATTAGAAGCGTAAAGATCTGTAAGTAATGGCTTTGTAATAGTATAAGTAGTTTAAGATGCGGATGCGCTCTCAATTGCTATTTTGCTTTCGATCACTCACTCACTCGTTCGCCAGTACGTCCAACATTGCGCTCTCGTTAAAATAGAAGTAAGTATCTGGATATAAGAATGAAAGCAAATGGTTTTGAATATTTTTAAATAGTAAGGACAAGATAATATAAAATATATAAGTAGCAATAGTGCAAGAAGCGAAGCTCATGTAAATATTTAGGGAACACATAAAGAATAACGCAGAAGAACTCATTAAATGTATTTTTTCAGGATTGCACTGATATAAAATACTCATTTTTTGATTTTTCTGAGTTACTGGTGTTCATGCAAAACAGGGCGGGAAACTAGGCAATATTGGATGTGAAACAATAGGAAAGGAAGGAATAGGAGAAAGTTCTACGAGTCGTTATAGTGGGGGTGCATTTAATAAACAAACACCTTGCCTACAGAGTTTCGGTGCCAGCATCTATACACCAAGAGTTCTTGTTCAAAATAAGGGAGACGGCTCTGGAGAGAGACACCAAGAGAGGAACCGGAAACGAGTGAGTGAGAAAGTAGCAGAGAGCTTGCGCAAGTTTCGACCCAACCGGCAGTGATCGTCAGCCAGCCACGCTGAACTTTCCGAGCTCGCAGAGAGCTTTCGGGGCTGCGACTCGTCGGCAGCACAGCTTTCTTGCGATCTTTTAGCCGTGTTTTTTGTGCATCGGATTTGAAACCGCCGCTTTTACTCTGTGGAACTCAATCAGTTTTTCAAGGAGGTACTTTGAAAAAAAGTGTAACCCTTTTGAGACTTCGTGCCTCTTTTTATATTTTTTTGGATGGTGTTTGTGAGAAGGTTAAAATACGAAATAACGGGCTCAAAATAAAAAATTTTATTTGAGATCAGCATGGAAAATTTTAGATGTGTGAATGTGCAGGGTGAAAATCCCGCTTCTGATTCGCAGAGTGCACTTAAGTGAATCGAAATTTTCCTTTGTCATGGAAATCCCGAGCGCGTGACAACATCGTCAAGTCGTTAAGGGAAGATTTCGAGGATTGGATTCACTGTTCGCATTTCAGAACCGCAATTGGAGAACTGCAGGTCTATTATGAGTACCCAAGTGTAAGACAGGTGCGAATTACTTATCTATTTTTTATTCATTTTTTAAAAATTTTTATCAGGTTTAATTTTATTTTTTGTTGTGATGGAAACAGTTGCGCACCCGCTCTTTGCTAGCGATTTCAACCAGAGGTTGAGTGCATTGAGGTATTAAAGAACAATAAACTAGTGCTAAAACTAACCAGAGTCACTTTGGAATCTGGAAAGTTCACGAAATGTTGTGTGTGAGTCTCTGAGTGCAAAATATGCACCACAGAGTTTCATCAATCAGTGTCAGACGTTAGGTGCTTTCGTGAAATCGAGTTTGTGAGAAAAACCTATGCTCCACAAAGATTTTCTGGAAGATAATTTAAATTTGTGATAGAACTGGAAACAAGGTGGCATGCTGGACCGGGAAAGCGGGAAAAGAATGGGAATTTTTCGAGGCTGTGAAAAAACGAAAAGTTGCAGAGAGTTTATTTGAAATAGAATCATTAAAAAAAAGTTTTTTAGTGATCAACTCTAAATATAAATTAATGAATGATTTAAAAAATAAAAATAATCTTTTTAAAAATAAACATTTTATGAATTTTCAAGTTTGAAACTACATTTTTTAATAAAAAGAGATAAATTTTCAGAACAGAAAGTTATATTGTCCTTAAACAGCAAGTTGCACTCTCAACAAAAATAAACTAACTGCAACTAATACAGATGAATTTTCATTAAAATTAATAAATTTTGAATCAAGTAGTTAAATTTTAACTAAAGAGATCAATTTTCCACTAAGAACATCAGTTTTAAACCAAAATGATAAATCTCCACCCAGAAAAATTAGTTTTTAATAAAATCGTTCAATTATTAACCAACTCCAAAGTCAGCGAAGTAGAACAAGCATTCCAATTTTTGATAAAAATAGTTTAATTTTCAAAAAACAGTTCGATTTTTATCCGAAAACATGACAAGTCTGCTTATCATATTACTGAATTTGAAAATTTTTCTCGACAATAGATAATTCTTGAAATAAAATTGCAAAAC
This sequence comes from Belonocnema kinseyi, assembly GCF_010883055.1. Classification (NCBI taxonomy): domain Eukaryota; kingdom Metazoa; phylum Arthropoda; class Insecta; order Hymenoptera; family Cynipidae; genus Belonocnema; species Belonocnema kinseyi. Next base: position 80,785,676 of record NC_046660.1, read on the forward strand.
ATTATAAAATAACCGAAACTCTACAATTTTCAAGCATACAAAAATTCTCGAATAATGAAATTGTTTATTTTAGACAATAAAAAATTGTTAAATACTAATGTAAAAATAATAAATAAAATACTTTCATAACATAAATATATTTTTTATATTATTATTTATCTATTATTAAAATAATTTTTAGTTGCCTAAATTCAACGAATTTCCTGCTCAATTCATAAATGTTAAAGATTAAAAGTTGTACACTTCGTCATTTAATTTTAAATAATTTACTTGAGAAGTGATAAAAGCTTCCATTTTATACTTGCAAATATTAATATTATTTTTTAATATTTACATTTAATATAAGTCAAATGTAATAAAATAAATAAAAGATAATAATCGTGTAGAAAATAAAATAAATCTGAATTAAAAATGTTCAAAGCTTTAATCATGAAAGTTTAAAATTCAAAAGTCTCACTTCGGGTGTTTCAATTTTCAGTTTAATTTTGATTACTTCCGGGAAAAGACCGGAAATTTTTTTCTCGGCTAAAACAGGCACTCTGTGGAAATCATAATTGACATATTTTAATCCCTCGGTTTTACATGAATTACTCAGATTTAAATTTTATATCAAAAGATTAACCTGTTGAAAAAAATTCAAAAATTGAGAACTTTTGAAGAGTAATGTTAATTAATCTTCATAATTTAGAGAATTTTAAATTAACCCAGCGTCTCAAATTCAGAAATTGGTCCATTATTTGAAATTTATGTCGCTCAAGCTTGTATATTTTTAGTTTTGAATTAGTAGTGGAAGTGTTTTTTGAGGGCCTCGAAGTAAAGTGATCAATTTGTGTGGTTTCAGCTTTGTATTTGTAATATTTTCAGTGTTTTTCGTTTGAAAATTAAGTAGATGTAAGTTAAAAACAAATTTTCAACGGAAGTCTTTATTTTTATTTCGTTAAAAATTTCAATTTTTCGGAAAAACTAAATTAGAACGTCTTAAAATTTGAAACCATTAGAGCCAACTGTTAAAAATTTAAAGAAAACTTTCAAGTTTAGAAGTTTTCAGAATCAATAAATTTTGCGGTTAATTAAATTTTTCATAAAGTTAAGTTAATTTGACTTCAGCAGGTTTAACCACTTTATACATTGACCCATCGCTAGAATTTTGTTAATGAAATAAAAGAGTTGAAGAAAAAAATTATTAAGAATAATTATAAACAAAGGTAAGAAGGCTATTGGTAGAGCAGGGCCTCTTATCAGACGTAAAAATATATCAAATAAAGCTAAAATGGCAAAACATAATTCTATAGTTGTACCGACTGTACTGTACAGTAGCGAGACATGGACTTATCAAGAAAAATATAAGAGTAAAATTAACGGGAAAGGAATCGGTTAAGATGGTTCGGGGATGTTGAGAGAATGCCAAATGAACGACTAACGAAACAAGTGTACCAAGGTAAAGTAAATGTCAGCGTGCTCAGATAGAGGCCGCGGACAGAATAGTTTAATGCGTGAATGAGACCCTAGTTAGAAAAGAAATAAGAAGCCACAGAACATATGAGCCTGCAGGAAAAAATGCATGAAAATAAAAGAAGCTAGAGAAGTATGCCAGGACAGAAAAGTATGGCGGCAACTAGTTAATAAAAAAAATGTCAGTAAAGTGAATGACGCCTCAAACAAAAGACCTTGGATAAGAATGGACCCAAGTGCGGAACCTTACATGACGACTTTGTATCGATTTTCACTTGGGGTGATTACTAGAGAGATTGATCAGCAACCTGAGTCGGAGGAGTGTTGCGGAACGAACGTGTTATTTAAATAAATAACACGGGAATTCTTGAATAATCAAAAAATTTGATATCCCTGCTTCTCATTACTACCTTCCTCACCGAGTGAGGCACGCCTATCCCGAAAGGGAAAGGGCTTAATGATATTAAAATAAAAATAAATAGTAATAATAACATTTCATATTATTCGCATTTTAATCCAAATACAAAGTATAATATTAAGAAAAATTAATAATTAAAGGAAATACCATAACTTAAAAAATAAAGTGAAAGAAAATATAACGTTTATAAACTTATATTCATTCAAACTTTCTTAATTGCAATTTTCAGTCTTCAAAACCTTTTTAAAATTAAAGTAGTTTGAATTATTCATTTCAATGTTCAGAAAAGATTATAAAACAGAAAATGTTATCTTTGTTTAACTTAGCTTATAAAATGAGCAAAAACTTTTTAAATTTTCTTCTAGTTTACAACTTTTTTCTCTCGGTTTTCCAATTTTCAATTCAGTGATGTAAGAATTATAGACTCCAATAAATCTTTTAATATATAGCTTATTATTTTAAACTTAAAATTGAAAATGTCGTATCTCTGAGTATTTTAAAGTGGAACCAAATTTGGAATTTGGGACCTGTGCAAGGATTGTGCTTTTAAATTAAAAGAGCTTCGTTTATTTAAACTTTGACATTTTAATCACTCAAAATTTAAATCGTTTTTAATCAGAATCTTTTCCAAATGTCCAATACTGCAGTCAATTTTAATTTTGATTACGAGCAAACCATTGGCCAAAACTCTCAATTAAATACACGTAATTTATCTTTAGAGCTACAAAATCGAATTTGTGTACATATGAAATCCATAATTGTATACAATAATTTAATATTCATTCATTTTGTCCACATTGAAGCTCCTATGTTTCCGTTCGCTCTCGCGTATTTTTGTCCTGCGACTTTTTCTGTCGTTGATTTTCAAGTTTATTAATTTTGCGTTGTAGATTAAAATGATTGAATTTTAAAACTCGTCACGCACAGTTTAAACATTAATTATTTTCAGCGACTGAGTTTCAAGATATTATTTTAATAATCCTTCTATTTTTAAACAACATTGGGAATTTTTTCTTTTTAGCGCTCCAGATATACATTAGTTACTTTAAAAGTTTACAATTAGATAACATATAATTTCAAAAGTTTCCATGATCTTGAATCTCGCACAGCTGTAAAATATTTTATATTTTGCTACAGATTTTCTTCTTTAAAAGCTTAAAATATGAAATCTTTGGTTTGAAATTTCTTGAAGTTTAAAGGTATCGAATTTCAAATTTCACAATTCTGTATTTTCAAATTTAAATATTAAAAATGCTATAAAATTTTTAGTATTTAGTTTCTCAAAATTGAAAATTTTCATATTAAAATCATTGATAGTCAGTTTTTAATTTAATAATTTTACATTTTATTATCCCAAATCATTTGATTTTATTTAGACTCAGTTACAAATTTAATAATTTTATTATTTTGTATTGCTGGGTTTTCATTTCAAACAGAAAAATGGTCTGTTTTTCAAATTATTCAAAGCAGTATTATATCAAACTCAAATACTTTATAGTTGCACAATTTCCAATTAAAGGGATTTGTAATTAAACAATTTACAATTAAATGTTTCCAAAATGAATTGAAAACAATGAGAAATTCAGACTATAATTGATAAAATTTGAGCCTTAAAATGATAATATTTAACGATCAAGCATTGAAAATTAAAGTATTTTCTATTTGAAATTTTCTCAAAAAATTGAACATTCCAACTCTACTTAAAAAAAAAGATTTCCAATAAGGAGTTTAAAACTGTGGAATGTCAAACCTTGTAATCATATATAGTAATCATGTTATGTATTTTTTTATTTCCATTAGATAAGCTAATACATTTGTGTATAATTTGACCCCCTCCCTTCTAAACTAGAAAAACAGTTTTCGTCGAATGTGTCGGCCCGGTTGTGGGTGTTCGAGATATGTCATGAGAATGCGTTCGCTAAAGCCGAAGAAGCTTTAACAAAAGAGAATTCAAAATCACCAAATTACAGTTGTCGATTTTTAGTTGAAGGTTGCACAAAAAAGCATTTAAGATTGTTCGCAGTTATATTGCAAATTAAAAATTATTAAAATTTTATGATTTAAAAAAAAATAAAAAATCAAGTGGGCCCGACTTTATGAAGTAAAACCTATATCATTATTTTATATTTAGGTATAGGAAAGTTTGAGAGGGGAAGGAAGCAAAAGAAGATCTCGCCTTGATACTAAAACGGAGTCCATTACCGTGCTTTACGAATTTAGGGCTTTAAACTGCTTTAGTTAGTCCTTAGCCATGGAACTTTCATCTGAAACTTTTACTTCCCACTGCGCAGTCTAAAGAGCAAGTTTATGTTAATTTATTTCCTGCAAAGTTGAATGGCTTCGGAGCTTAAAGATTAGGTGATAATACAAGGAGGAAGTTTATGAACACTGAAAACATCACAGGAAAGTAATTAAATGATTAGTTTACAGCTAATAAACATATTTTATGATTAACCCTATTCGTACCGTGAAACCTACGGCTATTTCTGCGGAAATTTTGGTATAGTTAGCGACGGCGGTTTAAAAACATAAATTCTTTGAATTTCAATTACGAATCGTGAAGATATCAACTATCTTAAACTTTAAGTGTAGACGTGATTTCATTCTGGCACTAACATAGACCTGAGGTTTCAAATACCGATGTATATATTTATATCTAATTAACTAAGTAAAGAAGTTTTTGTTATCTAATTTAAACAAGTATATGAAGGGAGATTGTAATAAGAAATATATCAATTATACCAACTCTTATTATCGATAATCTTTTACACCAGCGGGGAACGGACCCACATATCAGAAGCATGATGTGGTATAGGAAACCGTACGTCTATACATCCATATCAATTGCCACTTTTCACTTAAGTGAGGAACAATCAGAACGTAACATTTTTCTCGGTCGGCCGCGTTACATACTCTGGGGTACCCCTATAAATTTCAAATTTGTGTGTGTATGTGCGTGTGTGTGTGACATCTTTCGTGTTAAATACCTTGAAAAAAATTCAAACAGAAATATAAAATTGTGACGCTACCGTGGACGTAAGGTCCCACGGATCGCCTATGAGGTTTCAATTAATATTACTTACCATGTAATTGGACACGTTACAGACTGCCCATACCCTTCATAAATGTTGAGAATAATATTTCTTCTTCAAAACATTATTAAATCATTATTAATCATTCACTTCGGACATTGTTGGGAAAGGTGGAGAAAAATCTAGTTTTCAAATCTCTTACACTATGTTGATCTTGAGGTATGTTTTCATTCGAAAGCTATACTTAAATTGTTCAAATAACTTATCATTATTTCCTTTAACAATTTTTTGAATTATATGATGAATCGTTCCTTTTTTCGATAAGGCAGTTAATTTATGTATTCACAATATAATGACATAAAATTGTTTAAGCAAATAATAATTTTTAAAAATGATTCCTATTACTTAGTAAGTGTCTAATTAGTGAAAGAAAATACGAACTTCAAGTGATTTGGAATAAAAACAGAAATTGAAGCACCTAAAAAATACTAACTTATCATAATTTAAAGCAAAAAGTTAAAGTTTTAAAATACTAATAATTATACAAACATTTGGAATGCTTTAATCAAACTTTATCAAAAACGATCTCTTTTAGATCGCAGTATTTATATGCGTCTTCATATTCTGAATTTTCTACTTAATTAAGTATAGTTAAAGATCAAGTTGCTTACCGCACCGTGGCACTCGCGGATGCGCTCGATTTTTGACAGAGATTTTTTTCTATCTCGTATTTTTATGTTACTAATAGGATTTTTTTTGTCCTATTATTTTTACTGGTTAGAAACAAAATATCCTACAAGTTTTCTTTTATATTTTTTACATATTTCACGTCTTTTGGCGTAATATTGGAATTTTCGATTTTCTGCACATTACTTACGTCAAATTTCGGATAATTCTAATAACTTCTCAATCATAAATGATGAGACTGTAATAAGGTATTACAAACTTGTATCTCTTTTTTGGAGGAAAACACTTTTATCTAGCAATTTGTTTTCTTACCTTTCGTCGTTTTCCCACACATTTTTTATTTTTATCTTTAATGTCATTTTCATGATTAAAACCAAAATGAAGCATTCTATAGAAAAGTGATTGAAAACAAATTTGTAACTCCTTTTTGGGTAAACAATTTTTTCTCAATCATTTTTTTGTAACTTGTGTCGTTTTTCTACAAATTCTTCATTATTTTCTTATTTCCAATGTTATTTTTTATGAATAAAACAAAAACTACGCGTCCTATGAAGTAGTGATGATCAACAAATTTGGAGATCTTTTTTGCGAACACAATTTTTGTTTATTAATCTTTTTTCGTATGTTGCATAGTTTGACTTAAAAATGAAATTTTTTATTTTTCCTTATTTATTTTGCAATCAAAATTTTAACCTGAAATTTTTCAAAGAAAATCCAAAAAGTACTTATGATAATCTTGTAGGGCTTTCCAGAAGCAATTTTTTTTATCTTGACTTTTTTCATATCGTGTGTGATTTCGCTTAAAATTGTAATTTTCGATTAATTTTTTATATCTGATGAATGCTATAACTCCGATAATTTTATTATTATCAAAAAAAGTAATTAGTATAAATTGTTTAGCTTTCTGATTAGCATGAATAGCCGCCCATAAAAATTTTAAATCTAAGAAAAATGGTCCCAAAAATGTTGAAAATGCTCTAACATTTTGTGTTTTGATCCGAAATGGCTAGTTAACCAACTCGTCCTTCCTTTTAAGAGCTACGAAATTGTGCCAAAGATCGATTTGATCCGTTCATTTTTTTCAAGAGTTATCGTGTTTACGGGCGGGCGGCCGGATAGACAGCCCGACTGACGCCATTGTAAAAAGTTTATTTTCGAATTCTTCTTCTTATTTGCTTGTGGCCTCTTAGATTTAAATTTCGGACAATTCTAATATAGGTTCTCTTACCTAAATTTCTAAATGATAAATTTTCAGACGCAATAAAATTTTTTACTCTTTTTCAATGAATCTGTATTATCATCAGAGAATAACAGAATTTCTTAACTTCTTCACAGCCTAGATGGAGCTATGAATTAAATTATTTTTTTAATTAAATTTTTTCTGAAAAAGGATCTTTTCATTTTGCTCCTCTTTTGAATCGAACCACAGAACTTTCGATTATCGATCGAGTGCTTTCCCGTTAAGAAACTAGAGAAATCGAGAGAAGAATCCTTTTTCAGAAATACAGGCATTATTATGTCATGTGTTAAAAGTTACATTTTTCAAGAAATTTGTATTATCATCAAAGAAAAACAGAATTTCTTAACGTCTTTACAGACTAGATGGTAATTGGCAGTTTTTTGTTTTGATTCCCAGCGGAGCGAAAGTAACTCTTTTTTCAGAAAAAAATGTAATAAAAAAAATTTTTAATTCGTAGTTCCATTTAGTATGTAAAGACGTTCAGAAATTCTGTTATTCTCTGATGATAAAACAGGTTTCTTGCAAAATTAGAATTCTAACACCTGGCATGAGAATACATGTATTTCTGAAAAAGGATTCTTCTCTCGATCTCTTTAGTACCTTGACGGGAAAGCACCTAACCGACAATCTGAAAATCTTTGGTAAGATTCCCAGTGGAGAAAAAGGAGATCTTTTTTTAGAAAAATGTGTCTTCTTCTTATAAATCGTCTTTATTTTGAATTTTACATGAAACTACGATTTTGAATTTTAGGGGAATGTCCCAGACACAGTACAAAGTGGTCTTGCCCCACCTAGATTACAATAATCAGAATGAAAAAATAAATCGATCAAATAAAGACATTATAAGTCCGGAAAGTATTCAACCTTGTGCTCCAAATTTGTACCTGTCTGTGCTATTTTCAAAGGCAGGTATTTACCAATTAGTCGGGATCTGCATGAGGCTCTTTACTAAAAAACTCGGACCTGGGAGTCTTTAGTCGGCTAGTGTATGCAATTGCGTAAACGTCTAATCTTGTACGCATCGTATTTCAGGATCACGGAATGTACTGAACAAAGTGTGTGCAGTAAATTTAGCAACAAACTTGTCCATTCATGTCCGGAAACCGTCTTTATTACGTTTATGGTGATAAGCCTATGAGTGATATTCAAATTAAGGTGTACTTTAGTCGATTCAAAAGGAATCTTATTTCAGTGAAAAGTAACTCTGGCTCTGGCTGAGCCCGAATGGGCAAAGGACTTAAAAATGTGGAACGAATGCAAGTATTAATGAATGGAAATCGTTATTTAGCATTGAATGAGATAGAGGAATACCTTGAGATTCTAAAAATTATTGTTACGGACATTTTGACCTAAGATTTGTCGATAAGCCTAAAAAGTGTTGACTGGATCCTACACTATGATAGCATACCTACTCATTCATTGCAGCTTATTCAGAAATTTCTGGTAAAATACAACTTTAGAAGATCCTATTCAGTCCTGACCTGGCTTACTGTGATTTCTGAATGCTTCCCAAATTAAAGGGTTCCCTAAAAGGAAAATGATTTCAAGATGCAGAGGAAATAAAAAATAATGTGACGAAGCAGCTTTTAGCTATTCCGAGATGTAATTTTAATTAGTGCTTCCGAAAGTGAAAGGATTGCTGGAATAAGATTGTTTCCCCTCCCCTTATTTGTTTATATACTTCATACCTTATATCACTCCCCTTTTGGAATCCCAAAAGGGGAAAAATTTAAAGGGAATATCACCGCCATATAGAACACAATTAACTCTAAGTCCTAATAAACTACTAGTTCGGATACTTTCCAGATAGACCTAGTATATTATAGCTGAATTAGGAATTTCGGAACTCTGCATATGATGCTTATAAAATTGGATTACTTTAGACAGAGGTTTGAAATTAATATCTCATTTAACAGTTTACCGTGTAGTTGAACAGATTATAAGGAAAGAGAAACACTAAAATGCAGCTTTATTTACATAGTTGACTTTTGCATTTCTCTCTCATTTTGGTAGATAATAATAAGTCCACATTGTGCGAAAGCTACAGATCGGACTAATTAGCGAGGATTCGTTGGAAATTGAGATTGGTGTCGCACTTCGTTTGAAACGTTGCCATAATTGCTATTCACTCGTTAATCCAATTCAATTAGATTCAAGTACGAGCCACCACACTATTAATCGACGTCGGTGGGCGTCGTGTTGGCTCGACTGGTATGTTCTCTCTCTGCTCCATTCAACCTATGCGAATAATCATAATTGTTACACGCTCGCGCCAATTCAATTCAATTAAATTCAACAACAGCCGACACAAAGTATTTCGCAACTGTTTCAATTTAAAAAATCACATTTTGATACAGGATAATACCACTAATAGTCGGCCATTCTTTAGTAGTGGACCACCCTTCCAATTTTCGCCTGAAAATTAATAATAATTATAATCTTAAAGTTCACTCACGTTGTCAAAGTTGAAGCTCCTGTATTTTCGCTTACGTTTCGCGTTTTTTGTGCTTTGATTTCTCTTCTACCACTCATTTTGACAGTTTATTATTATATTTTAGTTGGACATCTTTTAAAATTCTGCTTCAACCTGTAGATTTTGAGATCGAGTAAATCTTTACCTAAAATTGGGTATCGAATTCTCCTCATTTAACACTAGATGCATTGTTTGGGAAGTGCCTTAAAAAAGAAAATAATTGCAGCTACAGTTCCTTTTTTTGATAAGGCACCTTATGTAACATATGAGCAATTTCATGTTTAATCATCTGAAGAATTTGAGCTATTGATAGTAAAATAATTGTAAAAAAAAACTTAAGAGATATTCAAAATTGGAAATGTTTTCGGCTTATTTTTCTTATTATTTCTTGAAAACTAAGGGAGATTCAAGTTTTATATTTACAGGTCTTCTAGAGGACATTGTAAGCTAAATAAATAAGAAAAATAACAAAGTTTCTATCAAAAATTCATTCTAAAATTTATTAATTAAAAAATCCAAAAAGATTTTGAATTTTTTTATTTAAAAAAGCCGTTTCGGAAAACTGCCTCCTATTACGAATAATTAAAAAAATACACCTTATTGTCATTAAAATCACCAAAGTGATGAAAGTTCAAGAAAAACAGGACAGAAAATTTTAATTTTCAATGTCTCTTAAGTGTTTTTATTTTCTCCAATATTACCTTAGTGTTTTTCTTTTAATAACTAGGACAACGGCTTATAGAATTGTCGTCAAAATAACTAAAATAGCTTAAATTGTTTAGAGGATTTAAACATGGAATTTCTCATATGTAAAAGATTATTAGATGTTCCAAAAAATAAATCAACACTGGTATTCATAATGTTCGAAATTAAAGAATTTTGAATTGCAAACCTATAAAATTGAATAAATTTCAATTAAAAAATTTTTTAATTGAATAATTTTAAAAAAAAAACTATTCCAAACGAGGTATTAAAAATGTAATCATTTTGTACCATACACCTTAAATATTCAAAAGTATTCAATCACAAGTATTCAAAATTGGAGAATTTTAAATTATCAATCTTTAAAATGGAGCTATGCAAACAAAATTTTCCAACATTGCATCATTTTCTGTTATACACATTAAATATTGAAGAGCCTTTAATTGGAAATCAATTAAAATGAATAAATTAAAAATATTTTAATTTGAACTATTCTAAAAGAAACATTTAAGATAGAATCATGTTGGATTGTAAATATTTAAATTTAAGCGTTCTTAATCTTCCCAACTTGAAATTAAAAATTATGCAAGTTTTAAGTTTTACAGTTGAAAATTTTATAAATCTCATGATTTACATTTGAAATTTCTTCAATTTGGAAAATTTAGAATTAGAAGCTTCATATCTTATTTTCATAATCATGCAAACGTAAGAATTTTTATGATTAATTATAACTCTTTAAACTTGTAGAATTTTGAATTCTTAATATTTAAAATTGAACATTTTTAAATTTATTTTATTTATTTATTGTATTTTTAAATTATATCATTCAAAATTTTGTATCTTCGAAAAAAATCTTATATTCGACATTTCCTCAGTTTGGAAGATTCAGAATTGAACACTTGTAACTCTTTAAAATTGTAAAACTTTGAAATGCAGGTCAATCTTTAAAATTTAAATGTTTTTTTATCAAAAATTCTAATTGAAGGTTCTGTAAATAAGATTTTTATTTGTACATGTGAAAATTGAAAATTTTTTCAATGTAACTCTTCAAATTGTAGAACTTTGCAAGTATTTCAAATCAAAGAGTTTTTAATTTTCTAAATTTATAATTAAAATTTTTCCAAGTTTGAACCCGTTATGGTGTGTATTATTCCTTGCTTCCAAAAATTTGCTACACTTGTTTTCCGGGGGGTTTTTAAGTCGCTGAATCTGAATCTGAGATCGAAATTTTCTAAAAATAAAAAATTAAGAATTATTTTTATTTGAATAAGAATCAATAACAAAAACAATGCGGTTGAAAATGAAAAAAAATCTGAAAAATATTTTAGTTGATATTAGACACATAAAAAATTCTCGTTTTTATTTTTAAAATAGATTATTGGAAAACCAATTTCTCCTATAAAAATCACTAGTTTCATCTACCTGCTTATTTGTGGTACTTCTGCAAATAATAATGAATGCGCGTATATATACTTTTTGTGTTCATTCATCTTCTAGAGATCCACTAAAAACTAAAAACCCTGTATTTATTGTTGAAAAAGTAGTTACTGAATTAAAAGAATGCGAAAAAAGGTGGGGCTATATATATATATATATTTTATTTATATTTTATATATATTTATATATTTTATATATTTTATTTATATTTTTATTTACACATTTTTAAAATTGAAGATTTAATATTGTGAATCTTTGAAATGTTAAGAGTTCTTAATTTAGACAATGTACAATTAAAAATTATGCCAGTTTAGAGTTTGAAAATTTATAATGCTGTAACTTTGATGAATGTAATGAAATGTAATGTAACAAAATTTAACTTTGAATTGAAAACTCGACTTTTGATTTTTTAATTTAAGAATTTTTATTAATCCATCTTGAAAACTTTAGCTTCTCATTTGTATGTTGGCGAATTTTAAACTGTAAAGATCCCTAAAATAGGTCAACGTCGAAAATAGAAGACACGAAGTCTCATAATTTCAGGATGAATTTTTCATCGGAAAACCGATGAAATATAAAAATTACCATTAAAGTCAAAATTAGAATCAAAATTAATTTAAATAGTTTGAAAGTTGATTCAGCTATTTTAATATTTATTTTAATTTACAAGTACTGATTATATTCTACGTCAGGTAATAAAAATAATACAAATATAATCAGCACTTTTGCTAGTACAATGCAAAAAAAAATTTTCGAGAGAGTTTCCCCCGAAAATCGTGTGGAAGTAATATACACCAAAATTCAGGAATTTTCAATATTTTGCCTCGGGGAAAATTCCCTAAAATAATTTATAAAATATTACAAAAGAGATTTTGGAATTTTCCCCAAAAAAGACAGGAAATTCACTAAATTTTGTGGAATTTTATTTAAAAATTAGGACATTTTTCGTGAGGCGGTATGATATTGTGTAATAACTTAAAATTCCCCAAAATGTGTGGAATATTAATTTTAAAAATCTAAGTTCAAGTTTTAAATATTAACACTCATCAAAAAAAAAAGCACTCCAAAAACAATTTTAATTAAAAAAAGATTAATACCTTTTTGTCATGTAACGTGCAAATCATTTATTGCATTCTGACGTGAACAACCAAAATGTTTGAAAATGAATCTTTGAGATGACTATAAAATTAAAAAATTCTTTTCTCTAAAAGAAAGTGTGGGAATTGCTCAAAATATTCTGCTAGTTTACCAAATAAATCAGGGCAAAATATCCTCATGAACATACAGTAATACTTCAAGAATCATTAGAAAATTTACCTAATCTGAGTGGAAAATCAAGCATTACTTTTGGAAGGATTCCCTACATTCGGTGGGAATAATTAAATTCCATAAATTGAGGAGAATATTCTCAAACTTTTGTATAAATTACCATATGTATAGGTGAATTTTCCCAAGAATTGTTGAAATTATCTAGTTTTATAAATTTTAGGGAATTTTCTCCAATTTTTCAGTGAATTATAAGAACTTTTAGGAAAATTTTCCCAAATCTTGGGGAAAATGATTTTGCAAAACGAAAATGTGGATTTTTCCTCACTGAAAAGTGGGGGAAATTCCCGAAATTTATTACGGTGTATTAAATAAAAATATATAAATACTAAACTTGTCTTTTACATGAAACTCCTTACCACATAAAGTGAAATATGCAATAATAGAATTTTTGTTAATACTCAAAATTATGCGACTTACTTCTGCTGATTCTGCTCCTTTACTTTTCAGTATGCATTTGCATAATAATTCAGGAAACCCTTACAATAAATATTAAACATGTAAATTAAAAGCTATAAGATTTTTCCCCTATTTCTCTGCAACTGAGAATGTTATAAGTCTATAATATTGAAAAAGAGTCTCGGCCCGAAAGCATCCTCATTCAATTCACTGAAACCCTCTAAGGATATGGAACCAAGATCGTTTCTATAAAACTGTTGGAGATTCCAGCATATAAATTCCCAGTAAAACTTGAAAAAAGACGACTGCATGAAATTCACAGTTAGCTTCTGAACAAACCCATTTAATTTAATTAAAAACTTATTTGATGAGGGGACGTTTGTTGAAAAATGAGGCCCAGATTTAATTACTCCACATTTTTAATTAATTTACAATATCCAAGTTTACCTAAAATTTCTTAATTAGAGTAATTAAAGCGTGTTCTATTCAGAGCAATGTTTACCTTTATGATATTTAGGGATTGCAAATAAAGTCATAAAAATATGAAACTTTTTTATTTGCCTTCAAATCTGCTGCGACAAGTCCATCTTTTTTAACTCGGTTTTCCGTTTTCACCTGCATGCAAACCCTCTTTGCATTTTCCGGTCGAAAGTTTCTTTCCCAGTGAACAGCCACCATAGAAAAGAGGAAACGAGTAAAAAAACTCGACTCTCGACTTTACGCCTTTTTGTAATTTGCTCTTTCGCAATTCGCCGTGCGGAAGAACGTCACGGAAAGAGAAAGATAGACAATTTAATGTTAACTTCTCCATATTTCTCTTATTTCGTATTTCTATGATGCCGTCTAAATTAAAAAAAAAACATAAGTGTCATTGTTGTTTATGTTGATTTTTGCATTGCCAGGTATAAAAGAATACCATTAAACCACAAAGTCATTCACCCTTTATTTTAAATCCTTGTTTTACCCCCTATTTTCGAAAAACTTCCCTTTTTTCTTTGAATATACAATATTTGAAAATACAATTTTTGAATTACGTGGAAAATTCTCTGTAATTACTATGTAAATATATAAGAATTGTAATAACAATTGCGATTTGCAATAATTATAGCAAGGACGAAATTATGAATTTGGGAAAAATCCAGTTAATTACTGGTCACGTGACCCACTTATCACGTGCCCTTAAATGGAAAAAATTATATAAAATGTTTCAAACATAATTCAAAAATGTAAGATTTCTTGTAATAATATTGTTTCTCCTTTTTTTGTATTTAAAAATCAATGTTTGATTTTTTCTTCTTTTTATGAAAGAATTAGCCTATTTTCTTTTTTTAAACTGCTGCGCTGTGATCCCTGGGATTGAAAATTCATATTAAATCGAAACTATTTTTTTAGATTTAACGTTAATTCTGTTCAATAGAAGAGACCACTATTATATTTTTTGGTTGAAAATTCAAGTATTTGTTTAAAAATGTAATTTAAATTAAATCTTTTTCTTTAAAAGAACAATCATCGTTTTTGATTAAATCTTATTTTATTTTGATTAAAAAGTCGACTAAAATAATTTTTAATCAAAATTCATCTCTTTTGGCTGAAAACTTCATTATTTGATTTAAAATTTTTAATATTTTGTGGAAAATTCAACTATTTTGTTAAAGAGTCGTATTTTTCGGTTTAAGTTTAAACTTCTCGGTCGAAAGTTAAACTACTTTTGAAAAAATCTTTTTTTCGTTGAAGAATTCATAATTTTAGTTAAAAATTCGTCTTTTTTTGGTTTCATTTAGCTATTTTTTATAGAAATTGTAGTTGATAAGGGTTTCAATTATTCCATTTCTGGTTAAAAATTCATATTTTGGTGAAAAATAATTATCTTATTTGAAAAATAAAATTGAAAATTCAACCGTTTGGTAGAAAAATCGTTTTTCTAATTTAAAAATTCAAAAGTTTCATTAAATTTTTCTTCTTTTCAATTGAAAAGTCATTCTTGTTTGAAAATTTGTCTTTTTGATTAAAAAATGTATCTTTTTAGATTGTAAATTCAACCTTTTGGTTAAAAATTAATTATTCTTATTTAAAAATTAACCTTTTTTCTTAAACATTAAACCTTTCAGGAATAAAAGCCAAATATTTTTTTTTAATTGTACTTTTATCTTCAGAATTCAACTTTTGTTGTTGAAAATGCAGCATATTTTGAATTAAAATCATAGGAATTTAAAATTAATTTTATATAAAAAAATTATTTTCCTATAATTCTTTTATGTTCATGAAAAAATTACCCTAGTTCCTCTGTTTTTTAACCAGTTTGCGATATGAAATTTACTAACATATATTTTATCTTTTTATTTTGGACGGAAGTATGTTCATTTGGACGTTATTTATTTAATGGGCATTGAAAATCCTGTAGAAATACTTTTTAATTAAAAACCGCAGTTTTTCAAACTTGAACATACCTGGCAAAATGCCAGCTGATCGAATATTATCCCGAAATATAAAAACTGAATTATCCAGGAAAATATTAGTTTGTGAAACGTGAAATAACGAATGGAAGGTCCTTTATGCTGAAAATAGAATCGGAAATTGTTGTACTTTTCTCATGCAAAGAGCGGAAAGGTGCTCGTTTATTTAGAGCAGACAGGAATAAGCATTTCGAATTTTGTGATTCAGAGAACTAAAAGTCTAAAGAATATGAATCTTCAAATTAAGTTTCTCCTCATGACTAGAAAATTTATTAAATAAATACATACTGTAATTTCAAATATAATTTTACGTAAGAATAATGTCAAATTATTAAGATTATTCATTAGGATGGTAAAAAATACATTGGACATTCTTTTTTCCTTACATTTTCATTCTTGCCCCTCTCCTCTCACCCATTAAAATAAAAAAATTTTGTTCGCATTTCATACATGAGAAAGGACGCTTTTATAGTTTTGTTTCAAAATGAACTATATTAAAGTCACGGCTAGTAGTCGAGGCTCCTCACTTCTTTTGATTGCAGCTCGCTAAAAAAATCTATGAATGGTTTAATGAACAGAATCTAAAAACATAACATCTTTCGAATCCAACGATATGACCAGCTTGATCCTGAACACTTTTGATCAATAGTTAGAGGGCAAAAAAACCCAAAAAACAGGATTTGTCGTCCCCGTTTTTCAAGCGTCGTCATTTGCTTATTCCGAAAACAAGTTCGACGTTAGGAAAAATCTGAAAAAATTCACAAATATTTTTTCAACATTCTTTAAGAAATTCATTTTCAATCATTCCAAAATATTCAATTTTCTTTATGGGGATTTAATTGCAAATACTTTATCGTGAGAAAAGATGAGTATATGAAGCCGAGTAATGGATTTAAATTGAAAATTATTTGATGAGTGCAATGAAATAATGAAATTCATAATAAAATCGTTGTAAAAAACATTTCATTTCGAATACTTCTAAGTTTCATCGGTGCTGGAACGTGGGCGATACAGCGGGACAATTAGTAAAAAAGTACCCTTCCGATGACAATCGTAACTTCAGAAGCAACCCGACTTCTCTGAAAAGATGTGACAGCAGAGTTACTATTTTTATCGTAAGGATACTTTTTTCTACCGTCCCGCTTCGACACCCAAATTCCAAGACTGATTAAAGCCATAAAATTTAAAAATAATATTTCTTCCGTGAGAATGATTTTTTACAGAGATGTAGGAGCCGTGTGGACTGGGTAGGCTTGAGCCCACCCATCAAATCACTAAATCTAATCATAAAATAAACCTAATATTGATCTTAAATTTATATTTTTGAACATATTTTCGGTGAGCTCACCCATGAAAAAAATCGTTCCGACGCCCCTGATTTTGTATTATATTTAATTTATAGTACTTTACTCACATCATAAAACTGCAACTTTGGATCCATTAAACGGATTGCTATCTTCATTTGTTCTCAAGATAAAGTATTTGTAGTTAAATCCCCGTTAAAAGTGAATTATTTGAATATTATTTTATTATTATTAAATATTACTAATATTAATGTTCGTATTACTATTAATTATTAAATAATCTTTAAAGAATTTCTGTACATTTTTTCGAATTTTTGCTAACACCGACCTCGTTTTATGAACAGGTGAAAGTCGACGTTTTGAAAAAGGAGAACGAAAAAACGTGTTTTTTTTTTATTTTCCCCTCTGACTGTTTATAAAAAATTTTCACAATAAAATTGATCATATTGTTGAATTCGAAAGATCTCAAACTTTTATATTGTTTTTATTTAACAATTAAGCTTTATTTTTTGAGCTAGTTGCAATTAAAAGAAGTAATAGGCCTCGACTTTCGACCTCGACTTTAGGTGTATCGAGTTAAGGAATATCTCTCTTCACAGTTAACCATAGAATACAAATTAGAAATGACTTTTTTTACATTTATCCATCATAAATCTGTTTGATAGGCCGTCAGAAGAGCCCACAAGTAGACAAAAATCGCGGGTGAAGTGAAGAAATAATTCATTAAAGCTGAGAAAAATAATTGTCTTAACACTGTCTTATTATTAATAAAAATATGCTCTAAGAATAATGCTAGAAAGTTAAAGTTTTTTCTAGAATTTTTAAGAATTTATTATTGTTAAAAACTAGCTTCTCTTGGAGTAACGCTAGAAAGTTGCGTTTTTCTCTAAAATGCCTAACTTTTTGTTAATTTTTTTGTCAAAGTGAGGTAACAATTAATGCAAGTATTTGTTTAAGCAATGAAGTATGGTTAATAATGATCTTTTTTAGAACCATTCTAGAAATTTCTGGTTAAAGATTCCGCTACTTGGTTTAAAGTTGAAATATTTTGTCAAAAATTTACTTTTTTGTTTAAAAACTCAGAATTTTTATTGGAAATTCATCTTTATGATTGAAAATTGAACTATTTGGTTGTAAATCCGTTTTTCTTTTTTGGTTACAAATGGATTTTGTTACTTAAAATTTAACTAATCCAGTTGAATATTTTATCATTTTAGTTTAAAATTCATCTCTTTGGTTGATATTTAATTTTCTCAGCTAAATATAAATTAATTCATGTTTGGTTTAAAACTTATCTTTTTGACAATTCATGTGTTTTTAAAAAAAAAAATTTCTGCAACTACAAAAATAATTTTCTTGATTGGAAATCCCTCTTTTTGTTTAGAAAATCAACTATTTAAATTAAATATGCATCGCTTAAGTTGGAAATTCATCACTCTGGTTAAAAATTTATGTATTTTGTTGAAAATTATATTTTTTCTAATAAAAATTTAATTACTCTATTTTTAGTCAAAGCTTTGTTCGTTGAGCATATTAGTTAAATCTACAGAAATTTATAACATCAGGAAATTACTTATCCTTTGATAATTTTATTGTTAAATATAAATTAAAAAAAGATTTATTTGATTTTACATATGGATAAAATTATTTTACGTATTTAGATATTTACAAGGATTAAAAAACATGATAAATAATATACTCGCGAAACTGTATGCATATTCTCAATTGTTGAGTATATAATGCACCAAGATGTTGAAATTATAAAAACTAAACATTTGTTCGAAAAGGGGTAAGCTCCTAACATTTTGAATTTACCAAATTTGGCAGGAAAAGGAAATTTATTTATGAAAGCCAAGCATTAACATCAAATTCTAAATACTTTCTCAGCTGAATTAGGGAAACCAGTACGAGATGAATGGAAAAAAATGTTAGTCATTAAACAAATGGGAATTAGGTTTCAAAGAAAATCATATATTAATTTATGAAACAATAATTAAAAACTATTATTCGAAAAAATTTTCTAATTTGCAGGTAAAAGCAAAGAGCTTGCTTATTCATTTAAAAGTTGTTTGGTTAGTAGTACCTACTTGTTTGTGCTGGCAACCTAATACCAAACAAATTACTTTGATACCCAATCCGGACCTGTCAAGAATTTATTCACCTCTTATCGGATGCAATTTTTTATAAAGAAACGTGAGATGTATTTAGACAAAAATTAGTTTTGAAGTTTTGAAGCCAAACGTTGGAAGAATCGAAGGAACCGCTGCAAAAACAGTGAAAACGCTTTAATTCCTTGAAAAATGGTAATCTGTCAGAGAACGAAATTTTCATCGCCATGTCAAAAACACATTTTTCAATTGTTCCACTTAAAACTAGCAAGTAGTTGGTAAAAATGCTGACTATTATTCTATTACACAACTCATTTTTAATATTTCTGGTAAAAAAAAATACAGAACTTTTGCTTTAAAACCACCCCGTCATTTTTTTCCTCATTCACTACGTACTAGTATCCACCTCGTACTGGCTTCCCTATATTTTTAATGAAGAGCTGGCGCGTATGATGGATTTTATCAAAAGGCTCTGCAGTAGTGTCAACTGAAATGTTTGCAGTTGAGGTAGAAGGAAGAATGCGTAAACCGGAAAGTGCAAACAAAAAACAATCATGATTTGGAACTCACCATAGCCGAGTTAACACGGCCCGAACGAATTAACGCCAGTTTTCGACCAAACGGTCAGACATAGCTTCCATTCTTCAATCTATTCATACGTTCAGTATTCAGCATATCCAGCACCAAAACATTGCTAAATAGTAGGTCATCCCAACCCGAGAGAGGGGGGGGGGGAGATTTATGGAACAATTTTTTTTCACTTCACCGCCGCGCAACGCCAACGTATAATTAAAAAAATATTCGCCAGGATTCATTAGGAAGGACTGCTAGAAGCCAATCAGTCACAGCTGCATAAAACGATCTTTTACTTGCCTTTCATCCCAACCTCGTACCAGGAAATAAAATGAAAGAAAAAACGGAATTTCTAAGGAGATAAAAACAGGAACGTGATTATCTTATCAACCACGTTTATTAGCTTTCAAGTTATAATTTTCTGAAGTGAGTAAGGATCATTACTTATATGTGAAGGGTTCTCAGTCGCATTTTAAAACTCCATCTTTTGATATTTTAATGCTTATAATTTATCATATAATTAAAGAATTTTTATCTTTAAAAAGATAAAAAGTAAAATGGAATTTGGAAATTAAAAATATATATGGATTATTTCAAGTAACTTTTGATAATTTAAATTTTTTTATTTACTCAATTCTTAGTCTTGATTCTTGAAATATTATTTTTAAAGCAAATGGTATCCTTAAAGACAATATTTACGAAACTATCTGGAATTAGATAGACGCGTAAACGAAGGTAAGAAGGTTTTTACTTGAATAAAGTAAGGGCAAATATTTGAAGTTAATACATCACTTTTGCTTTTCCATTTAGAGGCAGTAGCTTATAAATACTTGTTGCTTTTAATTTTCCAGAAATGACGGATTCTTGTATTAAATATATGTAGAAATGCTTTAGAAGTGGTTATTTTGGTTGGGAACTTCAGGAACAGGTCAAAAAGTCATAATTTTTCGATGTATTTTAGAACAAAAACTTAACTACACAACTCTACTCTTTAATGATATTGCGATTTTTTTTTCAGAAGCTTAGAAATGGAGATATCATATCAACCAGATTTTAGCAAGGCTAACTTCAGGCAGCCATATTTACGATGGAATTAAAACAGAAACAAAATGTCTAATAGTATTTTATGTCAATATGCATGTGGCAAAAGTTTAAATCAATAAAATGATTATTAATATGGAAAAAATCTTTTTAAAAAAACATCAAAGTTTCTGTACTAACTCCATAATGCTTATAAAATTTTCAATTCCGAAATGTTTATCAGAATGCCTAATAATTTACATGTATAAAATGGAAGTTTTTAATACGTTTCAATTTAACATTTTTTCATTAAACGCTGATTAGCTGTAAAATTTTAAACATTTAAATTCTATAAATTAAACAATTCAAAGATTTCTCGTTAAAAAATATATAAATCCACGCCCAGAAATAAGTTTCTTCGGTCGAAGAAATTTTGTTTGTTTCAATGAAAATTCTTCTTTGTTTCAAAATAAGTTTCTTTATTTCATAGTTGTTTCTCGTTACATTTTGTGATTGGAAAACTTAAAAATTGATGGATTAAGTTTGTCTTTAACTGAACCCCTCTCTAATTTCATTGAAGTTGAATTATCAGAGAATAAAACTAAACATGTATTCAGGTTTAAGTAGTTTTTAAGGCTTGATGAACAAATATTTTTTGACGCCATTTAGTAGAAAGGAAAACGCTTAATAAACGCAACAATAATTTATTTAAGCGCTTACTCAATAATGATTTCGAGACGCTGAAAAATATATCCAAGAGTTTTTCCATTGCAAAGATTTAGTATCCGGGACGGAATGATTAAAATTCAAAAATACGTACATAAAAATACACATATTGTATTTCTTTTTTAACTTATAACAAAAATTGTAAAAAATCAAAGAATATGCCTGAGTTTAGTAAATACGTGTTTATAAAATTTATGAAATTCATATATGATATTACAGATTTCGAAAACTTTCGATATACGCTGAAAAAACGATGTGTAAATTCATGATCAAAATTAACCCAAAGTGTGAAGATTACGTAAACTTTTATTTTTAATTGTGATTAGCTATTTGTGTTTAGTTGTAGTTTAAAGTTTACTTTAACTGGTCCAAATCCTAGTATGAAGAAAGTTTTGTTTTGAATAATTTTTGTTTCTCTTTTCACAATTATTAAAATTTAGGACCAGACATATCTTCCTTAGTGTTTTTTATTTATTATCCCAAATTTTCAACACGATTTGGCGCTTCGTGTGAAAATAAGTTAGGAAATACAAAAAATGGGGGTAAAGTAGGAATCTGATTACGTGACCCACTCGTCATATGGCCTTGAGAGAACTTTAATAGTATTTGATATGCTAATAAATGTTTTATCTTAAAGTTTTTAACTTTCAATATTTGAAAACTCCAACCTATGGTAGACAAAAATTGAACGGTATCCTTCAAAACATCTCACACTCACGCAGTTCAATAACATTATTCATTACACTATTCGTTGTATTTTTAGTGGGATTTGGTTTTAAGGAAGACAATTGAATGCATTGATTTTTGTATTGAATTAAAACACACAAGACAATTTAAGACAATTTTAAGTGACTAAATTTCTCTGTTAGAAATCGAAAATTGAATTTTCGTCAATTGTCTGCTAAGTACTTCGTTATTCAATGGAGCAATTGGAGACTTATTCTGATTACGATACTTGCTCTTAAATAATTTTTTGCTCAGATATGATGTATTCAAAAGAAAATTATAAATGCATAAAAGCGCTCAAAATTGTTTGCAGTTTTTAATCAGTACATTGTCTAAAATTCATAGAACCGCCTGATTTCGTATGTAAATCATCAGAATTAAATCTTTTTTATTGTAAAACTTAAAACTTGCATCATTTTCAATTGCAAATTTTCAACATTAAAAACTCTTTAACTAAAAATATGTAAAACTCAAAAATCTTAACTTTGAATGATTTTGAGAATCAAAAGTAAAGTTTTCAATTTTAAATTACCAAATTGAAGAAATTTCGAAAGAGAAAAAATCAAAATCTATAAATCAAAAATTAAATAATTTTTTATTGTTTATTCGTAAATGGAAAACTATTCAATTTTAAAAGGTTAAAATTTAAAAGATTTTAAATTATAAAAAAAATTAAAAATTCTCGAATTTTAGAAATATCAAATTACAAATTATGCAATCCTTAGGATTTATATGTTAAAAGGCATATCATTTGTAAGATTTTCCTTGCAATGCATTAAATTTGAAGCTTTACAATAAAAAATTGTTCAATTTGAACGATTTATAATTTAAAATTCTTTTGTTTTGAAGATGTACAATTCAAAACTGTTTAATTTTACAGATGTATAAATAAAAATTATTTTTTTAAAATGATTTTTATAATTTTAGAAGTCAAAAATCAAGTATTAAATTGTAAAAACTTTCAAATCTTCAAAACTGAAAAATTCTCGAACTTAAATCGTCAAAATTACAGAATATTTATTTACGAATTATCCAAATTAAAAACACCTAAATATTTACAATTTAAAGTTTTTAAATTTTGAAGTATTGCGATCAAAAACTCTGGAATTTCAAATATGTATAATTAAAAATGGTTCAATTTGGATGATTTTTAAGAACAAAAGTCAACTAAAATCGAATGGAATGGAGTGGGCCCACAGCCTACGCTTTAGCCCCCGCGCCCATCATCCCACTTCAAAAGTCAACTGTTCAATCATAAATCTTCTAAATTGTGAAAATTCTTCAATTATTTACAGCTTAAAGTGTCACTGTTATTAAGTATTATAATTGAAAACTCTTTAAGTTCAAAGATATATGTTTAAGACTGGTTCAATTTGGATGATTTTAAAGATCAAAATTTAAGTTTTCAATTATCTTTTAAACTGAAAAAAATTCAAATGTTATTCCTCAAAATTGCAGAATCTTTAATTGTGAATTGTAAAAATGAACAATTCTACAATCGAAGTTCGAGTTTAAAAGTTTTAATCTTTTAAATAAAGAAAACTTTCGAATATATCCCATAAAAATTACAGAATTTTCAATTTAAATTTTTTTCGATTTCAAACTTAAAACTTGCACAATTTTTCATTGTAAAATTGCATAATTCAAAACTCATTAATTTTAATTATTTTCTGTTTAATATTCTTTAATTTTAAAGATTTATAACGAAAAATTCCTGAATCGTGATGATTTTGATAATTTAGAATCTTAAATATTCTTCCAAGATTTTTAAGTTTCCAAATCGTCGGAACAGAAGAAAATTGAATTTAAATCATTAAAATTACAAATTACTTAATCGCTTAAGATAACTAAATCTGAGCGTTTTACTATAATTAAAAAAATGAATTTAGAATGTCAAAATTATAACTTAAAAAAAAACGGAGAAAATCTCGCGAAGTTTTTATATTTATTTTTTCAATTTTATGTTTCTTTTTATCCAACAACGTATAATTTTAAGAAAAATTATCTTCATTTTATCTAAATTAAAAATTAAAGGCCCATTTCATCGGTAGGGGTATTATTTCTGGAAGATAGTGAATAAATTCCTTGCTTGAAACTCATTTATTAACTTAACACGATATAATTTGATCATTACGAAGTATGTCACATTTTCTGCAAGGCCGGATAAAAGTGGTAAAAGTTAAACAATAAAATTGTATTGCCTATTATTAAATAGCGCTTGACGGAAAGCGCCAGCGCATAGGCCTTGGTGACGCTGGAGGGCTCTCTGTGGGCGAGCGCAGACGCCTTGGCAACTCTGAAGGACTCGGTGTGGGTGAGCGCAGGCGCATGGACGTGGGATAGTGCACGAAGGCAGGATAATAATGTGCTCTTAATGCCGATGACATTACAAAAGTCCGTTCGTCTTTGATTCGTATAAAAACCTGCCGCCTTCGAATATTATATATTGGATGAATATTGCGACCTATATATATTCCAAAAATAATCATATCATCATCTGTTGCTACATCATAATTAAGTGCATCGGCAATTGGTAGAAGACGACCATGTCCATCTCCGTAATAAGCCACTTCGAAACGAGTAACTGGTACAGTAATTGGTTCTTCATCATCGCTATCGACGGGTAAACTTAATTCTGCAAGAAAAAATTTCTGTGCAGAAATTTTTCCGTGGCGCCAGTCGGGAGGATTTCTAATACAAAATATAAAATTTTGCAACTAGGGAGAAAAGTGAACGATTCCGATGAGCTTGAAGTTTACTGTCCGAGCGTTTCTCTCGAGCAACGATTATGTGAGTCGGAATAAATACCTTTCCTCAGGTACACACAATATTTTTTGTAACAGATGTATACATAGAAATTGTTAGTAATTTGAGGTGAAAATAAGCCATTTTCGTTCGGGTTTGCATGCACACGAGGGTGGTCCAAAAATGCATAGAAATTTTTTTTCATGCTAGAGGGCAACGACCCCCCGTCCATTTCATTGCAAATCCAAAAAAAGAAATTCCCTATTTTTTTAAATTTTAGTTTTAACAGGTGCCGGGTTTGACTTGAAGTTTCCCAAGTAAAGTGTATCGGCAAAAATAATTTGTATTAGTTTTTGGAATAATTGTTTAGGTTTTCGTTAAATGTGAAGGGAAAGTATAAAGGCTTGTTGACAATTATCCATCAAAGAATTTTATGTATCAGGCATATGCGTTTGGCACCCATAAAACACCCCCACGAGTCACTGAAAAGTACCCTTAAAACCAAAAATATCAATTCTTGATGAAATAGACCTTTTGAGCACTGTATTCTCGTCTTTTTTACTTAGAATTATTTATATTTGTCTAGTGGAATATTTATTAACATTGGTTAATTAATTTTCATTTATTTGAATAAATGGATTTTCTTTCAACTTTTTTTTCGAAAAGTCATTTTTTTCCTACAAATTATTACATTAATTTTACATTAACATTTCACCTTCATTATTTAACAAACCCTTATTTCTTTGCGAAAATTTAATTTTTTCGCTTTTTTCTTATATTATCCTAATCAATATTGTCATCACTGTGTGTCGGGACATAATGTTGTTTTTTTGCTGCTTGGAAACTTTCCACTAAACCAACAGTAATAATTTTTGTTTTTAAAAAATCGAAAACAATTATTGAAACAAATGTAATTTGTTTCAACAAATAAAAATTAATTAACAATGTTGATAGGAATTTCGTTAAAGAAATAGTAATAATTTCTAATAAAAAATATAATTATTAAAACGAAATTTTTTCAATCAAATTCCATTTGTTTAAATAATTTAAAAATTAATGAGCTAATGTTAATGAATATCCCACTAGACCAATAGTAATAACTTTAGGGAAAAAAATACGAATTTTTTAAGAAAATTGTTTAAACAAAATCCATTTGCTTAAATAATTGAAAATTAATTGACTAATGTTAATCCATATTCCACTAGGCCGATATAAATAATTTTAAGCAACAAAAAAGTGATATGTAGGATTATTTTCAGAACGTTTGGTCCAAGTGCTATTTTAACATAACTTTAAAATTTAGAGCATTCATGCGCAGAAGTAACAAAAAACTATTATGAGGTATGATTCTCGCTTGGATCTTTTTTAAGGCCAGAAAGTAGTACTCAGATGTTATTCCTCATGCATGAAATTAAAGTGCGGCCTTTTTTGGGATTTTCCTTTTTTTATCGAAAACGAGCCAAATAATAATACCTATTTTTTTACAGTGCACTGGATATCACGATTTCCATACAGCTGTTACAAAAAAATCACTACAATTTAAAATGTACTTAAAATAATAGATATGATATTATATTAATTTTTAAGGAAAAACCATATTACTGCGACTTCTTCCAGGCTTTAATAGTCTGGAAGAAGTCCAAGAAATAAAGGTTTTCCTTACAAACTCTAACTTTATTATTTCCCAGAGGTTAAATTATTAATATTTACATCACGCAGTTATTTTAATATGATATTTTATGATTATATTTACCAGCAGGACTAGGAAAAATAGCTACGGTAAAGAAAAGACTACCAATGATGATCCTCATTTTGTGATCAGCGAATGCCTCTACAAGGAGTATTTAACAAGATGCTTCAGTAGAGTCATCGTCATCTCATTCATCAGATTAATTTATACTTTTGAAATGTCTGTGTTTAATCAAGTGGCTTTTTTATTTTTCAAAATGAAGATAACAAGAATTTGGAAAGGTTTAGTTAGGTCAGCTAACATGTTTCGTTATCGCATCATGTTATCTGCTTTACGTCTCAGTTAACACAACGAAATCTTATGCAAAATTATTCTAAATGAGAAGTTACTATTTTCACGTAAAGTATGTCTGTAGCTAAGAAGAAATACCAGCTTTCACAAACAAAATTTTTCTGGTGCCTAAATCGAATTCTTATTATTCTTGGACGGTATTAAATAAGCTCTTTTTTACATGAAACACATTTATTTATTTCACTCGGTGTAATTTCTACATTAAAAATTGTATTCATCAGAAGCTGAAAAATACATGTATGTTTCAATCTAATTTTTATTGCTTCATATTGTATTCTATAATTTTACTTTTTACCGCTTTTTTGCCTATGCAAACTGGTGTCTCAATCTCTTATTGGGTCTCGGATCAGATGAAAGATCGCGCGGGCGATTGTTTACAAACCGATGAGCATATTCTCCATGTAATTCTGGTGTCATATAAACAGGCTTGTTGAATAAGTTTAGGAAAATCTGTTGTTTTCGAGAATCAAATATTGGATAAATACCCGTCTGGCCAATAATAAATATTCCAATTATAAATCGATCATCTCTTGCTACTTCAAACAAAGTTCCGGGCTCTATCAAGACATGATTACCATTTTCATCTCCGTGATAACAAACTCCATAATCTGTTAGTGATTTAGGACCCGCCAGTGCTCTATAAATGTCAGCTGCATTTAATTCTGCAAGGAAAATTTTGTTACAATCATTTTTACATTTTTAATTTAGCCATTGTCAGAAAATTACTTAGCTTACAGATAACGAGCACCCTAAAATTCTAAATACAAGAAAATGGAAATTTCTATGTTCGAATTAAAAGCTAGTTTCTTTCGGTATTGATTTAAGATATTATTCTAAATTATCATAGTTACCAATAGGAATGAGAATAGTTGCTATGACGAAGAGTAGTTCCACAAAGGCGATCTCCATGTCGTAGAGGCTAAGTGTGATAGTAATTAATATACCCAAAGATATTTCATTGGAGTAAATACACCGGGTGTTCTTTATCTTGAGAAATTAAAATATTTTTAAGAAATACGCCTCCTACGAAAAAAGTGTTATAAAAACTTTTTATTTTTGAGGGGGACAAGGGACTCAGCCAAAATTTACCCCAAACCAAATCCCCTGCAAGCGTGAGAGAGGCAACTTAAAGAAATCAAATAGAAATCTCGACACAAAACTTACCTGCAAATTCTACTATCGTTTAGAATTTCGAAATTAAAAAAAAATTTAAGTTTTTACTGAAGACATTTTTTTGTAGGATCCGTATTTCTTAAGATATTTCTATGTCTCAATGCGCGCGCGGCTCGCAAGTTGAAGCACGCTCGTTAGATCTCGCACTTCGTGCTTGTAAATATATTTATTTGGCGCTTCGAGTTCGATACTGTATTTACCTAATGCTACTCGTACAGTCATTGTACTTCCACTACATTTTTTCATAGGACTTTTAAGATTAAATGTAATGAGAAATATGCCGCCCAAGAGGTCAAGAGAAAATGAAACTTCATTAAGAAATTTGTCAGCGTTTCAAACTCTGTGCGGTCCCTTTTCAAGCCTGTACATTAGTTGAAGTGACAAATAAAAAAAAAGTAAATTTTCATGAGTGAACAAGTTTTAGAATTAATGTAAAGTATGGGATTGGCCAACTTATGAGCAATATTATTCATTACGTACTTCATTCCATAAATAATGACAATATTAGCAGCTGTAAATTTTTATTATAATTTTAGCGTAAGTTAGCATTAAAATATTAAAATTAATGTGCGTAGACACTGTTATGAGTTATGTTAAATATTATGTTATGTTAAAGCTCCTTCGGCTTTAACGAACACATTCTCTTCACGTTTCTCTTGAAAAAATAAATAAAAAGCTCATTTTTATCAAATTTAGGGGAATTCTTTTGTTATTAAACACTTTCTTGTACCTTGTATATTTTTTCAAAAAATTAATTTGTTTATTTTTAATGTTATTTTTCACCATCAAAACAAAAACTGCATATCTTATCAAAAAATAATTTATAACAGATTTGTCGATCTTTTTTCGGTGAACAACTTTTCCCCATCTAATTTTTTTCATATCTTCTGCCTGTTCTCACAAAATTTTAATTTTTCTAAAATGTTCTTTTTTACGAATAAAATAAGAGACACGCATTTAAAGAAAACTGATGAAGTCAACTTTAACATAAACCTTTTGATGAAGATGGGAATGTAGAAACACCCTGTATAGTCACTGCTATCACATTTATACAATTAATGTTATCTTTCGGGATATTTCCATATCTTAAGCGATATCGCAATGGAAAAATCAACATGTTTTACGTCGATGGTACTGCTAATGTCGTTGTTTTGTAGATCGTTACGTCATCACATTTGGTATTTTAAAACCAACCGCTGAATATTATTTATTTTCTCAGATGGCTTCCTTCGCCCCCCCCCCCCCCCCCCCCTTTTTTAAAAAGAGAATTCCCCTTTTCCCCTGTTTTTTAAGCAAATTTTACTTTTTCTTATTTTTTTGCTTAAATTAAAACTAAATTAATAGAACTCAAGAAAAGAATACAAAAATTTCGGGTTTAAAGTTAATTATTTTTAACTGAAATATCTACTAATTACATTTCTCGTTTAAAATGTATTCCTTTTGGGCCGAAAATTAAACTGATTTGTTGAACATTCGTCATTTTGAATAGAAAATTGGTCTCTTTGGATTGGAAATTCATATTTTTGGTAGAAAAGTCGTCTTTTTTCGATTGAAAGTATATCCGTTTTTATTGAAAAGTCTACTATTATTTTTTTGGTTCAGAATTCGTCTATATTATATTGGTTAAAATGTGTACTCTTAGGTTAAAAATTATATTATTTTGTGAAAAATTCAACTATTCCATTAAAAATTCAACTATTTTGTGAAAAACTCAACTTTTTTATTGATAGGTTATTATTTTTATTTGAAAAGATTACTATCATATTTTTGTCCAGAATTCGTCTTTTTTAGTTAAAGTTCATCTATTCAGTTGAAAATTTGACTTTTTCTTAAAAAGATGTCTTTTTTGTTTAAAACTTCTTTAATTTTTTTTAATTGGAAATTCATCTTTTAGTAAAAAGTTTTTTTGTTGACTGAAAATTCAACTATGTTCTAAAAGATTCCTTCTTTCGGCTTTGAAATTAAAGTATTCAGTTATAAATTCAACTTTTCTTGGTTGAATTTTAATCCTTTTTGTTTTGATATGAGAGCACTTCACTAGCAATTTTTCTTTGTAGGTTCACAATTCAAATATTTGGTAAAAAATGCAACTTTTTTGTTAAAAATTCGTCTCTTATTCAATAAATTTCAACAATTTTGTTGTAAGGAATATAACTGTTTGGTTAAAAATGTAACTACATGTTTGAATTAAAAGTTTATTGTTTTGTAGAAAATTCAATTTTTCCAGATAAGTTTTTCAATGGAAAAGTCTGTCATATTTTTTTATCCAGAATTTATCACTTTTGGATAGGAATTCTACAATTTGGTTGAAAATTTAACTTTTTTTCTTAAAAGGGAATCTTTTTTTTTGTTCAAAATTGATTTAATTATTATTATAATTTTTCATTGTTAAAGTCTATTATTATATATAATTTATTTTAGGTCCAGATAACATCTGTTTTGGTTATAAATTCTAGCATTTGTTGAAAAAAATAATTTGTTTTAATTTAATTATTTTGTGAAAAACTTAACATTTTTTATAAAAAATGCAACTGCTTTGTTGAGCATTCGTCTTTTTGAAAAGAAAATTTATTATTTTGGACTGAAAATTCATCTCATGGCAGAACATTTATTTTGTGGTTGAAAATTCAACTCAATTCTTGAATATTTGACTTTTTGGGTTGGAAATTCAAGTATTTTGTTGAAAATGCAACTGTTCTTAACTTTTTCTGGTTAAAGTTTAATCTTTTTTATTTTAAAAAATTCCATAACTTGGCTAAACATTTATCTTCATAGGTTCACAATTCAACTATTTAGTTAAAAATTCAACTTCCTTGTTTAAATTCTTAATTTTTCTGTAAATATCAGCGATTTTGTTGTAAATAATGCAACTGTTTGGTTGAAAATTATTTTTTCAGGTTAAAATGCAACTATTTGGATAAAAAAATGTATTTTTTGGTCGGAACGTCATCTTTTTTAGGTGAATTCTTTCAATTAAAAAGTCCACTATCATATTTTTGATCTAGAATCCATCTCTTTCGGTTAAAAGTTCTACTATTTAGTTAAAAATTTATCTTTAATCTTAAACAAATTTTTCTTATTCAAAATTTATTTTATTATTGTCATACTTTTATATTTGATTTTGATGTAGATAATGAAACTGGTAAAAAATTTAACTATATGGATTTAAAAAATTAATCTTTTGGTAGGAAAACATCACATTTTGGTTGAAAAGTAAACATTCTTTTTTGGTTTTTAAATTCAAGCATGTAGTTGAAAATCCATTTTTTTGTCTTTTTGTTTGAAGAATAATCTTTTTTGTTTTAAACTTCCATCATATCATTGTAGATTTACCTTCTTAGGTTTAAAATTTAATTATTTCTTTAAAAGCACTACTTTTTTGTTAATGATTCTTCTCTTTTGCTATAAATTTCAACTATGCGGTTATAAATTCAAATGTTTGGTTGATAATTAGTTTATTTTTGTTGTTGAAAATTCAACTATATGAATTGGAAATTCCTCTTTTGGTAGAAAAGTGATTTTTTAAATTCATCCTGCTGAGTTCAAAATTGAATTGTCTTCTAAAATATTTGTATTTTTGGCTTGAAAATTGAACTTTGTGCTTAAAAATGCATCTTTCTTTGGGGGGAGTGTAATATTTTTTGTTAAAAAATCATTATTTGGTTCAAGATTTACCTTCGTCAGTTGAAAATTCAACTTTTCTTAATTAAAATTGTATAGCGAACTTCTGAGAAAAACGGAAAAAATTTGAAAAAGTCGCACGTCTAGCCGCACGTAATTGACAGTTTAAAAATGAAAAGTTTACCTCTTTCGATTTGTTATAAGTACCCGTATAGTTTAAAATTATTAATTAGCGTGGAATCTCGCTTAATTAAAGTCGCCAGATTTAGTGAGGAATAAAATGAAATACCCTGAGGCCATGGTACGGTCCAGAGAAAAATGTCAGTGCAGTTTACAAATTGTAGAGGAGATAGAGGAGCATTCGGATGAAACCTTAGCAGGAGATTGTAACAGGGTGAGTGAGGAGATCCGTGTACTGGACCATGTCCACTGCGGAGTGCCATGAATACGTAAACGATTGTTGAGTAGGACTAGTGACCAAGATCCATTCTGAATTCTCACTCGATGGCAAATTCCCATAAAATGTTATCAACATGTAAATTGACGTGTAAAGAGAAAGAAATTGACAATTTCAAACAGCAATTTAGTTCAAATATTCCAGTCTTTTCATATTTTTGTCCAGGGCCATCCCTAAATCACGTAAGGACCTGTGCATCAATCACGTAAAGTCTTTTATAAATTAATAAACAAATTAGGGGTTATCCATAAACTATGTAAAGTTGTTTTCTGAAACTACTACCCCCCCCCCCCCCCCCCCCCCCCCCCCTCCTTCCCCAAATTCTCCTAAGATTTGATAAATTTCGAAAACGGAAACAAGTTTCATGTATAAACTCTGTTAATTAAGTAATCATTGAGCCTTGATGAAATTAGTTTTGGAAAATTAAATGTGTTAATAGCAATAGGTGCTGAGTTTTATAAACGTATAATTTTATAATTTCTACAGGGCCTAAAATGTCTTTTTGGCTTGACATTTGAAATATTTTATTGAAACTATTTTCTTTTCAGATTTGAAAAGTTATCTCTTTTTGTAGAAATTAATTATTTTTTTGTTAAAAATGCAATTCGCTAGTTGAAGATTAATCAATTTTAGATGAAAATGATTTTTTTTGTTAAATACAAATGTTTTGTAGAAAATTCGTATTGTTTTTTATATTTGGTCCAATGTTGAACTACATTGTCAAAACTATTTCAACTCCATTCAACTCCATTCAACTCCATTGTTGAAAGTTAAACAACTTCCTTTGAACTCAATTTTTTGTTTGAAATTCGAACTACTTTGTTAAAAACTTTTTTTTGTTTAAAAAATTAATTACTTGCAATTGAATATTCTTCAATTGTAAAGATGTAAATATAAATCCAAAGTCTTAATTTTCAAATTTAAAAAAAATGTTAAAACTCATAAATTTAAAACATGTACATGTACATGTATTGGAATTTTGAAGATTTACAATTAATGGATAATCAATTTTGATTGTTCGTAGTTTAAAATGATGTACTTTAAACGTGTTTTGCCAACAAAAAAGGTTGAATTTTGAATATTTATAATGAAACATTATTTTTTATGATTTTTTAATAGGTCTATTTTTAAGATTTTTAATTAAAATGATTAAGTTTGGAACATAAAAAATAATAATCTATTCAAATTTGTAGATTGACAATGAAAAAATCTTCATTTGTGAAAAGCATAAATGACAACGTTGATCTATTTGTTGAAAAGTTTGAAAAAATATTCACATATACAGGGGGGGGGGGCTATTTTGTTACGACTTGTTGCATGGGAGAGAAATAAAAATAGGCAAAAAATGTGTCGCATAATTTATGGGTGGCCCCCCACCAAGAACACGACTATCATGATTTATTTTCATGGAGTTGAACTTTTCGGGCGTAAAATGACAATCCTATTTTTCAGTGAAATCCGTGTTCTTTCAAATTTTCATAATATTCAGATTGCGAAAAGGAAAACCCATGCCGAGACGCTTTAATGAAGGAACTTTGCAAATGCCTTTCCACACTCTTGTGATGAAAAATTTCTTCTTCTGTGCCATTTTCGTTGAAACTCGTGACCAACGGATTTTTAATGACTTCCAGCGTAAATTAAGTTTACACAGTCTGCAATTTCACCCTTGAAGTGCTCGTCCTTTAGAACCCATTCGTATTTAACGTCATTACCGTAGAGTTTCAAGAGCAAACTCAGACTGTTTTTATTGATTTCTTTTCTCAATTTATATAAAGTATATTAAAGGGTGTCTCCTAACCGTAAAACCCAGGAAATGGCTGGGAATTAAAATAAAATGAGAAAAAACCGAGAAATAACCAAGAATACAAATTTATGCCAAGAGTCATATTTAAAGTTTTGGGAAATATGAATTTTTAAAGGATTCAAGAAAATAATTTTTTATTCATTTTTAAAAATGCCAAGAAAAAATACCAGCATTTTAAAAAAATGTCGAATGTTTAGTAATTTATGCAAATTTTATTTTTTAATTTAGGAAAAATTAGAATCATTACAAAAGGATATTTAGAAGGTTTCCAACATTTTTAAACGATTAAAAAACTATTTTAACTTTCAAAACGTTAAACAAAATATCAGTTTTTGAAGATAAAAAACAATTTCCTACAACTCCCTGGCAAAATTATACATGATTTTCTATTTTGCAAAATAAATTTTTGAAGAAAATCGCAAAAAAATTGCAAAATATTTCTTAAAGTATCGCGAAAAAATCTGGCAGATTTAAGGACAATTTCTTTATTCAAAAACGTTTTTCAACATTTTTTAAATATTTCCAGTAAGTTTAGAAAATTGGTTTCTTTGTATAAAAACTTCACCTTTCCTATTAAAAATGTAATTTTTGGTTCAAAAATCAATTTTTTGGCTGAAGATTCAACTATTTCATTAAAAAATAGTTTTCTGTGCTTTAATTCAGCTGTAATTTGCCTCGAATTCATTATTTTAAAACAAAAACGTAACTTCCATTTTTTGTAAATAATGAATCTTCTTCAGTTGAAAATTCACATATTTTGCAAAAAATTCGTCTTGCTTGGTAAAAAATTAATGTTCTTGGTTAAAAGTTCATCTTTTTGCAAAATTTCAATTAGTTAAATGAATATCTTTTTTTTTTATTTATATTTTCGGATTGAAAATTCAACTGTTAACATGTAAGGATTTCATTAAAAAAATAATTTTTTGGTTAAGAATTGACATATTTGATTGAAGATTCGTCTTTACAAACAATAACTCCAATTTTGGTAATATTATTATAAATTCACAACAAACTGTGGATTTTTTATGGTATGAAACCAAAATTTAGAGGCGTTTTAAGAATTTTCACAGGTTACAAGAGAACAAAAAAGTTTTCGTAAGATTCATGAGAAAATTTCATATTTTTTTGAATGAATTCTAAGGGATAGTTGAAAATTATTTTAAAACATTTGTTATGATTTGCTAAGATTTCGGATAAGAATATAAAAGATTTCTTTGATTTTAGAAAGTGATTACTGAGTTATTATAGAATTATTAAAATGCACCATTGTAAATATTATCTATTGTGACGCGAAGTGCTTTTTAAATTAACTATGTTATCAGCACATGCATTTAAAACTAAATTCTCATATTAGAGGAATAAAAACATTGTTTGTAATTACTCTTTAATAATTAATCATTAATTGGGCACTAGTGCAAAAGAAGTAAAAATGGTATCTAATAATTATTTAATATTTATAATACTAAAAATATTAAACCAAATATATATTTATGAAAAAGAAAATCTGCCATCGTAACAAGATCTGCATATTTTAAAACTGTTAAAAAAACGTTGTGCAAAAAACAAAACCATTCCGGACTGTAATGTAGAATTATCATTAGTATAAAAATTATAATTGCACGGGCTCTCCCGGTATACATCATCAGTCACGGACGCATTTTTATAATGCAATCAAGTGATCTGATGAGAGCAGTCTGCCCAGACATATTGGACAAAGCCTGGT
>NC_046660.1:80821415-80845043 GCF_010883055.1 Belonocnema kinseyi
TTTCTGTGGCGAAATGTTGTCACAGGCTTATACTGCCCAATATGTCGAAGGCATTTTTGGTTAGAGTTGGATTTTTATTTGATCATTTTGCACGGGGCTCTCTCGGTATATATATATCATCAGTCACGGACGCATTTTTATAATGCAATCAAGTGATCTGATGAGAGCAGTCTGCCCAGACATATTGGACAAAGCCTGGTTTTTACCCCATCATTGACGGACTGGGTTGCAGTCAAGTACACGATGAGGGGATCTACAGCTTAAGGTGGGTTTCGAACCACCAGAACCTCGGTAAAGGTATATTGAAAAATTTCCAGAGGTACCGGCTCAGGGATCGAACCCCGGACCTCTGAGGTGAAGTCCAAGTGTCTAACCAACAAATTATTATTATTATTATTATTATTATTATTATTATTATTATTATTATTATTTCACTACCCACTGAATAGGAGATAAGGCATTGAATTTTAACCAGTTTTTTCGACAGCTTTCGAAACGATTTATTTTTAAATCTGATAAAGAGAGCGGATTATTAAATTTGTATTACTGCGTCATTTTTGCAGACGATTATATCGATTTTCAATAACTGGGAATATACATGTCAACATTTATTTGACACAGGCCCACAAAAAAAGTTGTCTACACGAGACAAGTGACTAGGCTACCGTTATGGATTCTGAGCCGCTAAATGCGAAAAGTAAGAAAAAGCCTAGGGATTTTCTAATCATACAGGCCATACAACAAATTTGTCTGCATGGGGATAGTAACGAGGCTACCCTTATAGATTTCTTTGCGAAAAATTAAATCTCTACAATTCGTTGCACTAAAGAATATTATATCGATGTGACTGTTTTCGCGTATACTGGTATCATCAAAATAACGTGCAAATTATCCTTAGGGTTTTCCTTATTTTCTGCATCTAGTGGGAAAGTAAGACGTGTAAGATAAATTCTGAGGCTATATTTGGATTTAGCGGCTCAAAATCCATAAGCGTAGCCTAGTCACTTGTCTCGTGCAGAAAATTTTTTTATATGGCCTGTGTGACTTGGAAATCCCTAGACTTTTACTTACTTTTTGCATCTAGGAGAAAGCTGAGACGTATAAGACAAATTCTGGGGCCATATTCGGATTCAGTGTCTCAAAAATGCATAAGGGTAGCCTAGTAACTTGTTTTTTCATTAGTTAACAAAATAATGCTCAACCAGAAAAAAAATAATCAATTTTCAAGAAAATAGTTACATTTCCAAAAAAGAGATGAATTTTTAACTACATATTGTATATGAATCTTTAACTAGAAAATATAAATTTTCATTGAAACTATCAGCTTTCAACCTGTAATGGAATATTCAAATTTTTAGTTAACAAAATAAATCTCAACCAGAAAAAAATAACCAATTTTCCAAAACATAGTTACATTTTCAAAACAAAGAGATACATTTTTAACTAAAATGATAAATCTTTTTAAAAAAATCAATTTTCAACAAAAGAGTTCAACTTTCAACCAAGAAGCTGAAATTTTGACCAAAAAATATGCCTTTTTAGGAAATTAGTTTCAATTCCAAGAAAATAGTTTAGTTTCCAACCAAATACCTACATTTTTAACTAAAGCTGATGAATTCCGATCCAAAAATATCTTAGTAGCCTTTCCCACCAAAAGTAAATAATTTTTATTGTTGGATTCTATTAATTCAGTTCGCGTTTTAGCGAAAAAACGAGAACAGTGGGGAAGGGTATGTTTCTTAAAAACAAAGAACAAAAGAAGAATTCTTTCAAATCTATCATCAGAAAACTTATTAAATGTTAACTACGATCGTGACGACCTAAAGTTCCACTTCCCCCACCCACCAACCTGATACCAACATTTGTCTCTGCCTTCCTCCCAATAAGTAACGTATTTTATGAATGGCCCTTATATTTTTAATATTTAAAAGAAAAAATAGACCATGCATTCTCCGGTGAATATTTCTCAGTCAGCAGGAGTGTTTCTTTAATTTTAAATGTAAGGGGAGAGCATATGCGCAAAATGGAATTTTACAACCCTTTATCTCCGTGGAAAAATTTTTCTCAGTGTCGTCGCTTTATCTTCTGAAAGAGATATCCTACTTTCTGGTATAAATAACTTCGTTACTTATTCGCTCGCAAATATCTTTTTCTCAGAGTGCATTATCTTTACCGAAATCAAATTGCCGCTGAAAAATAGTTCCATTTTTGTAAGGAGCGGTCTTTCCTGACTTATGGAACATTCTAAAAATTGGAAATGGTAATATTTATTGCCTATTTTTACTTATGGGTTTTAAAGATCTAAGGCTAGCTAGAGGACTTTGCACTCTTACCCTATTCTTCTGTTTCCACTTTTCCCCCTTTTTCCGGTTTCGCATTTTTCAATTAATAAAATCCAATACAAATTCTACTATTTTCTTGAAACACAACATTTTTGTTAAAGCCATATTTTCTGTTCAAAAATTAAACTGTGTTATTATAAATGGGTCTTTTAGATAAAAAATTAATTCTGTTGGGTTCAAAATTCGCATCTTTTTTGGTAGGATAGACACATTTAGCGTTTGGAAATTCATCTTTTTGGAGTTAAAAATAAACTTTTTTATTTAAAAGTCATGTGTCTTTTCAGAAAATCGTCTTTTTGTGCTGAAAATGCAATTACTATATAGAAATTCAACTATTTGTTTTAAAATTCTATTTATTTGGTTCTACATGCAACTTTTTTTGGTACAAGTTTAATTTTCGTCGCTTGAAAAGTCGATCATTTGGTCAAAAATTAATCTTTGTATGCAGGTGGAAAATTACTTTTTAGCTCTTTGGGTGAAAATTGAACTATTTTCTTGAAGATTCAAGGAAAATTTTTTCTTTATTACCTGAAATTTATTGGTTTGTTAAAAATAAGGTTTGTTGAATACTCATCACTTTGGTTGAAAAGTGGGCTTTTTTGCTAAAAAATCTTTTTTTATTTTTGAAAATGATTGTTTATTTACTGAATGTTCAACTTTTCCTTTTTTTAATTAAAAATGTATATTTTTTAGTTAAAAATTTAACAATGTGGTACACAATTTACTTTTTGTTAAAAATTCATATTTTGGTCTTGAAAATTCAACTGAAATCATTTATGGTTGAGGATTAAACTATCTTGTTGACAATTCATTATGTTAATTGAAAACTCATCCCTTTCATTAAAAGTTTAATTATTTTTTTGAAAATTGATTTCTTTTACTTTAAAATTTGGCTTTTTAAAATTTTGGCAATTGTTCAGTTAAAAATGAACTTTTGTGTTAAAAATTTGTTAACAAAATTTGTTAAAAATTCTATTGACTACAGAATATTTACGTGTTAAAAAATCGTCTTTTTTTTTGAAAATTTATCATTTTAGTTTAATATTCATCTCTCTTATTAAAATTTTTAGTGTTTTGCTGAAAACTCGTTTTTTTTCTGCTAAAAATTAATTTTTCTACTTTAAGTTTCATGTTCCCATTTTTTATTTGGAAATTCATGTGTTTGGTTGAAAATTCGCAATTTTTGGTAGAAAATCAACTTTCTTGTTAAAAAAATCGTTTCTTTGGCTTTAAGATTCATCTCTTTTTTGGTAGAAATTTCACCTTTTTTGTTTGAAATATCAACTATTACATTCTTTGCTGATAATTGAGCTTTGCAGGTTAAAAATTTAACTATATCGTTGACAGTTTTTTCCTAGATTGATATATCAACTACTAAATGTTTCTTTAAGAATTTCTCGTTTCGTTAAAAAATCAAGTTTTCTGTTTTAGAATTTAACTGTGTTCTAAAAATTCGTCTGTTTGGCCTAAAAATTCATCAAGATATTTGGTTACAAGTGCAACTATTTTGTTAAAAATTCGTTTCATTAGCTTTAAAATTCAAAGGTTGGCTTACATTTTTTAGGATTAAAATATTTGTTTAAAGATTCAACTTCTTTGTGGCAAATTTAATTATTTTGTTATTTTGGATTGAAAATTTATTTCTTATGGTAGAGAAGTAGTCCTTTTGTTGTGAAATAAATAAATTAAAAGTATTCAATTTTAATCTGAATTTGTTTTATTCCGTTTATAAGATATTATAATAGTCATGCTAAAAATGTTGCAAGATTGAATTTCCTTATGGAAAAACCACAGAAAGTCTGGAAATTTTGAAAATGAAGTTTTGCGGCCACCTTGTTATAAATAATAAGGAGATGAAGGGATTTAATCTTTAATGTGGATTTCCGTCCATCGAAAGAAAGCTTACTAATTTGATGTCTTTTTCTGAAAATATCCATAAATGTAGCAAAATAGGAATCCAAATTTGAAAGAATCTTTTATTCAAAAGTTATTATTAAAATTTATAGGTGTCTAAAATATTAAGAGCCTTATTTTGAAAATATATCGAACTCGAAAGCAATCTGTTTTTGAATTGGAAAGAAAATTTGTTGGTAAACTTTTATCGAATACCCTCGTTAAATAGCAATCTCTATTTTTATAATCCCCAATAATTTGTTTTCTGTTTGTGTTAGTCGTCTGAGTTGGGATTACGATCTGTAATATGTATATGTATACTTTATGTGTAGGTGGTTGCCGCAAATGAAGCTGGAGAAAGAGGAAGAAAATTGACAGTCTCCGGGGCTCAGATAGGATGGCCACGTTCGTAGCCACGGGGCGTCGGAGTTGGGGTTGGGGGTGGGTGCTGTTTGCCGTCGCTTTGCTCATCCTGGCCACCCCCAGTCCCGCCGCCATCCGCAAAGGTAAGCTTTTAATCCTTCTTGGGACCCTGTTCTGATCACAGGCGGCCAAGATCACTCTAAACAGAATAGGAACCAAATGCACATTTATCCATCCATCCTTCACCTTAGAGCTTCAATCTGCGAATTCTCTCTACCTTTAGGATCTAGTTTAAACAGCTTCAATGACCCTTCAAACGTTCGCATCAATCTGCCTTGTTTGGATAATTAAATACTACTGATATTGATTTGGCAAGCCGCCGGACCGAGAAACCGGGCAATGACCGGAAATGATGTCCCATGATATAATGCTCACCTAGTCATGCAATAGTACTCTTCAATTAGTTGCTCACGCAAGGAGATTCAAAATCACTTTCATACATCAGACTTCACACTCTTTGCTTTATTCCGCCGTCTCTCGATTTTTAAAGGAATTTATACTTTTCCCCATTTTCATCGTTTTTTTCGCTTAAACGCGAATTGAGTAAATAGAACTCGACAGAAAATTGAACTATTTTTGCTTAAAAGTTCATTCTTTTTGGTTGAAAAGTCTACTATTATATTTTTAGTTTGGAATTCATCTTGCTTGGTTACAAATTCTACTACGCATTAAGTTTAAAATTTAATTATGTTGTTAAAGATGCAACTCTGTTGGTAAGGGGTCATTTTCTTCTTCAAAAATTCAACTACTTAGATGAAAGTTGAGCTAATTTGTTAAGAATTTAATTTTTGATAAAAATTAATTGTTTTAACTGAAAATTAAGTATTAACTTTTAACTTGCAAATTTATTTTTATTGGGTTAAAAATTCAAGTATTTTGCTATTCTTATTTTGAATTACATTTTATATTTATATCTTTTTGGTTGAAATATTGACTATTATGTTGAATTCTGAACCCTATTGTTCGAGTTTTTTTTTAGTTTCATCACATTATTTTAAAATTCATCTCTCTAGTAGAAAATTTAACTATTTTGTTGAAATTTTTGTTAATAATTAGTTTTCTTAACTGAAAATTTAAATACTTCATTTTTTGAAAGAATTGACATTTAAAATTCTACTATTTGGTTAAAAATTATTGTATTTCTTTCAAAATCCGCATTTTTTGGTGAGAAATTAAATTGATGCAAAATCCTGTTATAAAAAACAAGAATCCAACGACCAAATTTGGACCACAACGAATAAACTAAAACCAAAAAAACCCTATTGTAATCTGAAAAAATAAAATTTTCGGAAAAAAATATAAAAGAGGAAAGAAAAATGAGAAGGCATCCAACCAGCGGATGTGATTGGCTGCCTTCTCATTTTTCTTTCCTCTTTTTTATTTTTTTCCGAAAATTTTATTTTATTTTTTTGTTGTTTTTTTTGTTTTCTTGGTTTTTTTTCAGATTACAATAGGGTTTTTTTGGTTTTTGTTTATTCGTTGTGGTCCAAATTTGGTCGTTGGATTTTTGTTTTTTATAACAGGATTTTACATCAATTTGATTATTGGACGTTAAATGGGATTTTTAATTTGGAATTTGGTCTAATTTAAATTTCGTAAATTTTGAGAAATTAAATTTTTTGGTTAAAAGTGCATCCTTTTCGGTTAAAAATATAAATGTTTAATTCAAAATTGATAATTTTTTTATTACGATTTAACTATTTAAAAAAAATTTTTTATAGAATTTAACAGTTTTTGTTGTCAAATTAAAACCTTATTTTGTTTATATATGAACTGTGATACATTTTGTTGAGATTTTAACTTTTTTGGTTGAAGAATAAATTATTGAGTTCAAAATTGAACTACTTCCCAGAAAGTTAAATATTTTTGTGGTGGAAGATTCATAATTTCTGTCTAAAATTTTACTGTATAATTGTAAATTAATTATGATATTCCTACGTATTTTTTCCCGTTGAAGCCGAATAAGCAACCCGTTTAACCCCTAGACGTCAGGATTTTGGCATAAACTCAAAAACCCCCAATAAACCATTGAAACCGCGAAAATTATTTACCCTGCACCCTTTTCACTCTTCTCTCCTTAATTGGATAACGCCATAACCTCATGACTCCATAATCCTATCATCTTGTAATAATCTCAAAAATTAATCTCAAAATCCTGTAACCCGTTGATACTATCAGTATCAACCTCAGTAAATCCATGATAACGATTTTATTTATGCTTTCGAACTCTCTTGTCTTCGAAAGATCCAATAGAAGTCTACCATCATATTCGTATTCCATCTACCTTGGTAACGACTTTCCATTTCCTTGGTATCTTCATGGAAGCGTTCTACTTGTTCCTCACTGTAATCTACAAGATTTTCTTGAATGTTTTCCAGATGGAATTCAAGAAAGTGTAGCTTGTAACTCATCAAGCAGCCCATTTTTATTGTAGTTTTTGAGCAAGTCAGACACCAATTCCTTGTAGTTGTCAATCTTGTGATTGCCTAAGAAATCCTCAACCACATTCTTGAAGCTCAGCTATGCGTCGCGTTCCTTGAAATTCATTATGGCAATGAACGTTTCATTTCTAAATATCTTACGAATTTGAGGTCCATCAAAGACTCCTTCTTTCAATTTCGCGCTAGATAAAGTTGGGAATCGTTTGAATAAATAAGCAATACATTTTCCTTCGTTGTCCAAAGCTTTTACAAACTGTTTTATTAAACCGAAATTGATGTGCAAAGAAATAAGTTGAATTTTATTCGGCTCAACCAAAGGTTTGTTCTAAAATTTTTTTATCCAGTTTCCATATATTCTTCAGCTGGCCAATCTTTCTTAACGAAATGATTCTTGCGATCCCTGCTATCCCACAAGCAAAGAAAGCATGAGAATTTGGTAATACCAGATTGCTGACCTAGAATCATTGTCAAGATTTTAAGATCGCCGCAAATCTGACATTTGTGTTCTTCGTATCTAATCTTACCCAAAACCTTTTGTATGTTTGAATATTCTTCCTTGAGCGTTAGCGAGTATCGAAACATATTTATTTGTTTTATGTAATAACACCGCTTTAAAGCTTCATTTTGAAGAATTTATGAACAATCTTCACTTCACAGATTTGTGTATCTCTTTTTTGA
The DNA here is from genome assembly GCF_010883055.1 of Belonocnema kinseyi. Taxonomy (NCBI): domain Eukaryota; kingdom Metazoa; phylum Arthropoda; class Insecta; order Hymenoptera; family Cynipidae; genus Belonocnema; species Belonocnema kinseyi. The sequence continues at coordinate 80,829,193 of NC_046660.1, forward strand.
ATTCATTCATAAGACCATGAACATTGTTACATTATACCAAGTCGTCTTCTTCTGTAAGGTATTTTCGGAATCACTCATCCTAATTCCAATAAAATGAAGCCTTTGTTCCTTTACATAGCATATTTCTTTCTTTCAGTCTAGTTCTCTGATTAAATCATTTAGTTCTTCTTGATTGAATCGGCGTGGCGTACCATATTTTTCCTTCTTTACAACATATTCTTCCTGATCAGTGTCAGCGTTACTCTCGCTGCTCTCTTCATTGATATCTTCATCAGTTTTTTCATAAATCTCCATATCAACCACAGATACATCGAGGGCTACTTCATGAGCTTTCTCATTACTTATCTCAGAAATGGAAGCCTTGGTTGCGTTGGACGCGATTGCATACTGCATTTTTTGCAAATCACTGGAGTTGAATCCTACTGTGTCAAAAATCAAAATCGTCTTTGCTCTTGGGCTCCCGCCAAACAGTTCGTGTAACAAACTTCATTTTCGCAGCATGCTCATTATGTCGGCTCAGCATTGATCTGCAAACATAGCAGATCATTTTGGGGAACCAAGAATAGTTTCTTTGGATCACCTTACATCCAAAACAGTGCTGATATATTTGACGCAGGTATTGAGTGAATTTTTAAACAATTTTCTTCATCTTAAAATCACCGCACACGTAACAGTATCGACCACTGTTTCCATTAAATTCCTGTACATTTTCTCCCGAACGCGGTCGTGTTTTGCATTTTTCATTTTAGCCGTAAATGTATCAAAAACACACACGGTAGGGTTCCCATTCCTATCGCCAGTGAGTCCGCCGGCCTGAAGTGATAACTCCCATACCTCCCTCAAGCATGGGGGCTTTCCGACCTTGGCGATGAAAACGTCAGCTCGTCGTCGGACACACTTCGGCTTCATCCTCACACCGTACCTTCCACCTGCAGGGCAGCGCGCCTTCGCTGGTTTCGTTACCTTAGAGAATTGGAGAGTGAATCATTCCAAATATCTTCCTTAGAAGCAGTGTCACTATCTTCAGTGTTCTTTAAGGTAGCAGGATTTCAAATTCCAGGAAAAATGGTAAATATTTTTACGATTGAAATCGTAAAAAGTAGTAGTGGGGATAGTAGTGGCTTTTTGTTCAACAATTGTAAAACTACCACGAAAGAATTCAATTCCATAAATATTGTAAAAAATATATTGGACTACAAGCATACTGAGGTCTCAGAGACGTCTGAGAGGGGTTTAAAAAATAGTAATGAAGTAGATCTTGATTCATGACTTCACTCATGTAACTCTTATGATTTCAGGGTTTTGAGGTTATGGTGTTATGGGAATTCGGGGTTATAGAGCTACTTACCCATGACTATGTTGCACAAGAAAAATTCAAGAAATTGTTCTGTTTTCCCAAACAAGATTTTTTTCTGAATGAGGTTACGGGATGTTGAGGTTATGGAGTTTTATTATTGCGAGGTAAAGGGATTATGAAGCCATGAGGTTATAGGGTTACCAGATTAAGGGCAGGAGGGTGAAGATAGTACAGGGTATATAATTTTTGCGGTTGCAGTGGTTCATTGGGTGTTTTTGTGGTTATGTCAAAATCCTGACAACATCCAGGCAGGAATAAATAATGAACGTTAAATCCGTGTTAAATTAACGATAAAAATTAAAACTCAAAATTTTGAAAAAATTAAGGATGGAGCCTTATGCAATACTTAAAAACACGTATTTTCTATGATGTTCGTCCAGAAGTTTTCGAGTTTTGAAGAAAAATCAATTGTGTTGTTAAAAAGTGTATGGTTGGAAGAGAATCTCAAAATTTTCTCTAAAGTAAAAATGGCACCTCATTATTATTTTTAAAAAGTTACACAATTTTTACAAATGTATGACTATTCGGTGAAACGTTCTCAAATTTAATCAAAATTGGGCGGCCATCATACATTTTTTCAAAGTTTTGAGTTTTAATTGTCATCGCGTAATTTCTAGTGGATAAATCTGCCCTTTGCAAGAAATTGACGAGATTTTGTTATCAATTGTGGAAATTGCAGTTTTCTTCCAAAGCACCCCGCACTAAATGTATGGGAAAATGGCTTTCGGTGGATTTAGCTGAAACTTTGTAATTTTTAAGGTTATAAGTGCCGGATGAAATATCCGTAAAAAAGTCCAAAAAATGGACAGTTTTAGCGGTCTGTCATATTTTGGCCTACACCGTTGACTCATATAGCGCGCTTCTCAAAACGATCAAACGCTATGCGCCCAAGATTTTAACTTGACTAATTAATCACTTATTTAAAGGCAGAAATGGTACCCGAAGTAACATTAGTAACTAGTGCGCACATACCGATAATAACATTCTACCCTTCGCAAGAGGTTTGAACGCTAAGCGCTCAAGATCAGCGAATAAAACCAATCCTAGGAACTTTAGCGACAAAAGCGATGTCACTATAAGAATCACGCAACAGAAAGTAGTCAGTAATATGTTTAGCCAAACCAATGAGTTATATTGCGCGATTCTCGAAACAATCAAACGCTAAGCGCCCAAAATTTTAACTTGACTAATTAATCACTTATTTAAAGGCAGAAATGGTACCCGAAGTAACATTAGTAACTAGTGCGCACATACCGATAATAACATTCTACCCTTCGCAAGAGGTTTGAACGCTAAGTGCTCAAGATCAGCGAATAAAACCAATCCTAGTAACTTTAGCGACAAAAGCGATGTCACTATAAGAATCACGCATCAGAAAGTAGCCAGTAATAAGTTTAGCCAAACCAATGAGTTATATTGCGCGCTTCTCGAAACGATCAAACGCTAAGCGCCCAAGATTTGAACTTGACTAAGTAATTACTTTTTTAAAGACAGAAATGGTATGCAAAGTAACAGCAGTAACTAGTACGCACATCGATAATAACAGTGTACCCTTCGCCAGAGGGCCGAACGCTAAGCGCCCATGTTCAGCGAATAGAACCAATCCTAGTAGCTTTAGCGACACAAGCGATGTCTATACGCAACACGCATCTAGAAGTGGTCAGTAACATGTTTAATCAAACCAATGACAATATGAGTCAACATCGTTGATTCATATAGCGCGCTTCTCATAACGGGCAAACGCTAAGCGCAGAAGATTTGAACTTGACTAAGAAATAACTTTTTCAAAGGCCTTTGACAAAAGAAATGACAAACATACCTTCGTCGATGGAAATAATGAGTGAATGCTGCATGATGAACGACTGTCACTTTTTAAAGCAAAAAAGCGAACGACTTCAGAATGAGCCACGAACTGAAAGTAGGCCTAATGACCTAAAAAAAGTTGAAACCTCAGCATTCACTTATTATTATATTAAACATATATATATATATATATATATTAAACATATATTAAACAGCATTCACTTATTATTTCCATTGTCGATGGTATGCTTGTCATTTCTTTTGTGAAAGGTCTCGAGAGCGGATAGTAATTTTATTGGTAAGCTTAGGAAAAAAAATTCCTATCTGTTCCCTTTTGTATTAATTGTGTTGTATTTCTTATTGCCTTTTCGTGTTTAGTTTCTTTTGTTTATTCGTTTTATTTTGTTGTTTCTGAATTTTTCTTTCGTTTTATTAATACATTCCTCTGCCTTTCAAGACCATAAGAGCTATCATCGATGGAACTTATGCTTACATGCAGAAGAGCAGTAACTGTCGCGTACTTCGACAGTCATTCTGCAAACATAAAGGAGGTCACTTGGTAAAACCTGCTCTCATTGTTGCTCCAGACGGATACATACTTGAAATACAAGGACCGTATTTTTCTGACTCGCGAAACAATGACGCACAAATGCTCATTAACGAATTTGAAAGAGATGGAAGGTATGAGAGAATTTTTCAACATTGGTGATATTTTTATAGAGGACCGTGGATATAGAGATGCCCAACCACTTTTAGAACGCTTAGGAATTGTGTCCAAGATGCCACCATTTCTACAAAAAGGACAGAGTCAATTGGTAACGGAAGAAGCAAACGAAGCTCGGCTAATAACGAAATCTAGATGGATAGTGGAATCCAGAAATGGCCACATAAAGTCCATTTTCAAGTTCTTCGAGAAAACGATTCCGATGGCTCATGTACACAATCTAAGGGACTTCTTTCGTATTGCTGGTGCCATAATTAATCGATACCATCCTGTTATCGAGATGCAAGGCGTTACCGCAGAGCTTGCAAGAAAATATATAGCGAGAGCTCGTGAGCCAAATATTGTGCAAGCGCGCGTAGAAGTGGACAATATGCGCTACTGAAATGCAAATTGGAATCGCCTGCATGAACTTGAAGTACCACAATTCCCTCGCCTTACATTGGAAGAAATACGCGACATAACAATTGGCGTATATCAAGTAGAACTTGCCCCATCTTACGTTCAAGACAAGCTGCAACGAGAAGAAGATGAGGAGTTTCAACTAGATACGCGACTTAATGAACCTGGTTTAATCAGAGTACGAGTATTTTCTCGTTTCCGAAATGCGACAAGGTACCAGCTGTGGAGAGCGTTCAATGAAATTGATGACATAGGACCAGACAATAACGAAACTCTTCTCGGTTATTACTGCACATGTAAGTCAGGGGCCAGAACTCTTGGCACTTGCGCACATATTGCAAGCTTTTTATGGTTCCCGGGTTATGCACGTCACCAGCAACACATAAAGTATCCTCAAACTTCCTTGTTACAAAGGATTCTAGACGCTGCTAATAGAGGTGAACAAGTGAACCCGAATCAAGAGCCAGAAATAGTTTAATATTTCGCAAAAGCTACTGGGTTTGGTTCTATTCATTGATCATGAGCGCTTAGCGTTCGGCACTCTTGAGAACAGTACAATGTAATTATCGGAATGTGCGCACTAGTTACTAATCTTACTTTGGGTAACATTTATGCCTTTAAAAAAGTGATGAATTAGTCAACTTAAAATCTTGGGTTCTTAGCATTTGATCGTTTTGAGAAGCGCGCAATATGAGTCAACGGTGTAGGCGAAAATATGACAGACCACGATCTGAACCGTGATTTCTATGTTGACATCGCTTTTGTAACAAAATCTGTTGTAATTCGGTTTATTCACTGATCTTGAGCGCTTAACGCCGCATAGCGCTAAAACTGTACATTTTTTAAAATTTTTTATGGATATTTCATCCGGCACTTATAACCTTAAAAATTACAAAATTTCAGCTAAATCCACCGAAAGCCATTTTCCCATACATTTAGTGCGGGGTACTTTAGGGGTCTGGCATTTTGTAAATTTTGAAAGAAATATTTTGTATATATATATTTTTTGTTTGTTTTGTTTTTCAATATAATCGAAGGATCATAATTGTACAGAGCCATAGGATTGCGATAAAATATAAAAAAATTACCTGCATTTGAAATTTTATGGTACTTTCGTCAATGTTCATTACATAAGAAACTTTGAGTGCTATAGATCACATGTCAATATTAATGGATGCCGCTCAAATTTGGTAGAGATAATTTTTTTGACGATTTCAAGAAAATAGGGGGTGAGACCTAATAAATTTGAGGGCAGGCGGTCTTTGTTCTACCGGGATTAAACCACAGTACTACGAGACTTAAATTAAACATATTACATATAATGATAATAATAATTTTTTTATTTTTCGGTCGTTTTTTATTTGGATCGATATATTCTCTAATATATTCTCTAGCTCTAAGAAAGCATCCAGAGGTGACTGTTGTCACCTCCAACGCTCGTAGCCGCTCGTAATTTTATAGCTACAAGATCATCGCAGGAGGTTTCAACCATCGTATTAAATTATTTGAATTAACTTATAACATTCTAATCTCATCAGTAACTTGACTTAGTCCGTGGCTATGATATATAACTGTCTACCCGAGTAAAAGTTGCAACCCGCCGTGCATCTGTGTTATTAAAAAAGTAGTAAATGGGCGATTTTAATTCAGTTTTTAAATCCCGAGCGCTTGAGGTCTTGCGCTGATTGGTCAAAAGCTTTGAGCCTCAGATGACGTGCGCAAAAGACGTACAACCCAGCCCTATCCGACTACTGAGAAAAGTAGTTGTCGTTTACAAGTTCCATTTCGCGGGTGAACTAATCCGCCGGGCGACGCCTCAATCGTCCTGCTCTAGAAAAGCATTGTTCTTATGAGAAACTCAATAATTAATATTAAGTAATAACATTCCAGAGCATTATTTCAGCTCATAGAATTAAGACCAACAATTCTTTGATGGGTAATTGATATTTAAAAAAGATAAAATTCATCGAAGTATGAAAGGATTATTGAAAAATGATTATTTTAAAAGTGCTTACACACGTATGTTACTAACAATAGGTATTGAACATGTGTAAATAGGTATGTGTTTTTTAATCAAATAATTAATAGTTACTGCGTATTAAGAATAAATTTTCTGATAACAAATATAAATTAATTTTCTAACAAATTGGAAGTCGGAACCATATTGAGAAAACACAAATCCTAAGAGAAAACGAAATATGTAACAATATCTTAGAAAGTTGAATAACGAAATTAGCAAATGTAATACTATCTTAATGTTTTCTTCAGTGTTGTAAATTAGGAATTAAACTATTTTGAATTTTATTAATTCAATTTTTAAGAACAAGAAAATTTTTATTTATTAAATATAATGATCTAATGAAAATGGTTGTATGCAATTATTTCTTTAATTGAAACACATGTTTATTGCATAATTAATTGTTATCATGTAATAAAATGCATTTTTTCAGCGAAATATATGTTGAAAAGAGGGGGGGGGGGGTAAATGAATTAAACGAATAAGTAGCTATTAGCAAAATCAACAAATTCAGTATATTTCTCTAAAATGCACAACTAAATAACGTACAATATAAGTACTATAATGCATGAAAATTTTTAAAGTCAGGTATATATTAATGCAAATAAAACATAAATAACACCTTTAAGGCTTGTAGATATTCATCATTACTTCACAAAACTTAAAAACTAATTGGATCGGTCAAGAGCAAATTTAGAACAAAATTTAATGTATAAATACAGACAAAACTTAATCTTTTTCGTTTGCAGTGTTAGGCGTTTAAAATATTTGTATTCATAAAAAACGTATAAAGTTTCAATAAAAATTTCCGTTTTTTTTTTAGAACAAAAGATTTTAAATACTTTAGAACTCTTATTACATTCCATTTTGTACAGAATTTTTTTCCTAAATTAAAAGGAGTGGCTCAATGGTATAATAATAGTAATATTAATATATAATATAATCAATATAATAATATGTAATGTATAATAATATGGATGGTAGCCCTAAGAAATCATCCAGAGGCGACTGTTGTCACCTCCAACGTTCGCGGCCGCTGTTTAAATATAACAGCTGTAAAAAATGAAATACAAACTACACCATGCTCCTGATTTTTTATCTAAAACATCATTGCAAACATTTTAAAGATCGAATTAAATGAACTTATAACATCCTCATCTCATTAGTTACTTGACTTAGTCCGTGGCTACGATAAAAAACCGAGTTCACTCGAGAACAAGTTGAAAAAAAAATATATAATATTCTTCTCGGGAAATTTATCTAGCAATTTACGAAAATTGATATTTTATGCAGGCTTTAAGGTTTTACACTTGCAATTGCAGAATCTCTCGGGGACAAAATACGTTCTTTTTTAGAGTAAATGAGGCGATATGTATTTTTCCATTTTACCCAAAAAAATGTCTACGAAATTCTATTTAAATGTTGTGTTTTGTTTTCCCAAATCTCCAGTTTTTTTAATCTTTAAAAACTTTGGATCTAATTGAGATATTTATCGTTTTCTTTTTCAGTTTGGCATCGTTTATTGTATGATTTTGGAATCTGCCAAAAAATATTTTAAAACTTCCAAATTAATAAAATAGCGGTAGACTTTCTGAAAATATGCCAAGTTGCTTAAAATACCCACAATTATATATTTTTTGTCAATTTCGTTTAAAATTTGTAGTTTTATAATAAAGATATCTTCTGTGTTTTATGAGGGCTAAGTAACTTTTGTGGCGTGAAGAATTCTTTTTCTTCATATAATCAGATTTTCTATTTTTTCTTGTAAACAACGAGAGATATGAAAACGTTTGAGATAAAGCTTTGCACATCTAAAAAGGGTATATTTCTTCTATTAGCAAAAACTTTGTTTAAATATTGGGAAGAATAAAAAGATGGCATTTTCCAGATAATCTTATATTTTTTTAATCAAATTTTAAGAAAATAAAAAAAAAATCTTCTAGAAAAGCCCACCTTTTTATTCTTCCTAATATTTTTGAAAAGTGTTGGCTAATATAAGAAACCCATCTGATCAGCTTTATATGGATTAGACCATTTTTAGGCCGAAAGAATTCTTTTTTTTCTCTACAAATTTTATTTTTAAATCTTCCTCGCATATTATGGTGATCTATCGCAAAAGAGCAAATGTCATTTTAATATAACGTTTTTAAACGTGCAAAGTAGCATCTCAAATTTTTTTAATATCTTTTGCTGTTTACAAGAAAAATTAGAAAATTTGATTATATGAAAAAAAATTCTCCTGCCGAGAAAATTTATTCAACCCGCATAAAACTCACAAGATATCTTTATTATGAAACTAAAACTGTAAAACGAAATTGGCAAAAAATATGTATGAAGACAAAACACTGACATTTCCTGTATCGTTACCTTATGTGTAATACATTTGTTTTTATTTTAATTCTTAGTATGAAATATATTTAAATTATTCTTCAATAATATGTGGAGTATAAAACTTCTAAAACGAGAAGACGATCCGAATATGAAGGAATTGAAAGAAGAGTCCGCTTTTCTTTGCAGGAGTTGTATCCCGAATTACAAAAGGGTACTACCATGACCTGCCCTTGTAACGACCCATACTCAAAACATCAAAATATTTAAGAAAACGCACTATATCTCACTATTAGCACCGAAAGTCAGAATTATAAATTAAAATCCGATATTTTATTATTTAAATAGTTTTAACACATAACACTCTATGTTTTTCTGGATCAGGACGAATGACGCGCTATCTAGTGACTAGGGGATGAGTTCACCCGTTATGTGGAGCTTGTAAGCGACAACAGCTGCTGTACAAAAGCTCGGGGAGTCGGATAGGACTGGTACAACCTAATTCTGAAAGAAGTTTGGGTTCCCCAGGATTCACCACGCATTCCAGATAAATAATGAGGTACGAATTAAAAACAATGTAACAGAATAGTTGCATGTGTTCACGAAAATTCTCGGGACGTGGTTTCTTTGGGAAATTTTTCTTAAATCTTTGTTTGCGAAATCTTTTTTATTCGTTGAAGTCATTAAATTATTTGAAATCTATATTTAGTAAAAAAATATTCTAAAATGTTTTGAAACCTTCTCAAATCTTCCAAATGTTTTTAAATCTTTGAAATCTGGTGTACTGTAACCTTTTTCATAATCTTTGAAGCCTTTGCATATTTTAAAAGTTGAAAAAACTTTGTGAAATGTTTTGTAATATGGCGTATACTCAAAAACCGAGTGGTGAAACTATTTAAAATTCCGTTATATGCCGTTATAATTCGCCGCTTCTTACCTCTCATCATTTGAATCTCAGATTCATCGTTGCAATTTTTATAATCATACGGATAACAATTTTCATTGCAGTTAGTCAATAGCGTTTGATTCTTATCTTTAATTCAATAAGTAAAACAACAGATTTTATCACCAATTAATTACGTACAACCTGCAGATATTCACTTGATTTAATTAATTAAGTTCGAAGTACAAATCGATTTTGACACTTTTCAAACGTCAAATATCACTCACGTACCGTTACATTATTGAAAACCAACTCTAATTTTTAAGAAAGTACTTAATGCACGTCCCGAATATATTTGTGAACAATTTTAATGTTGTGTTACATTTTTTTAAATTCGCAACTAATTATTTATTTAAAATGCGCGGTGAATCCTGGGAAACATAGTGTATGTTCCGATTTGAGTATATGAGAGTTTTTTAAAGTTTCAAAGTTGGCAATGCCATGTATAAGCATAGGCATCATTGCGCACCGGCAGCCTATGCTTATACATTGGCATTGCCAACTTTGAAACTTTAAATAACTCTCAACTGCTCAAATCGGAACATACCCATAACCTTTTTTCAGAATTAGGTTATACATATGTGTTGCGCACGTCTTCTGAGTCTCGAAGCCTTCAACCAATCAGCGCAAGATCTCGGGCGCGGGAGATTTGGAAACTGAATTAAAATCGCCTTTATAGTACTTTTTTTCATTACACACGTGCAAGGCGGGTTGCATTGTATGCTAGGGTTTATATCATTATATTCCCTATGACTACATAGTAAACGTCCTTACTGTATACAATAATAGTACTTAACTCGGCAAAAAAAATCAGGGCGATCAACATATATGCCATCTCTGTCCTCGCGTACTTCTTCGGGCTCATAAAATGGTCAAACACCGACCTTGAAAAGTTGAACAGAATTGTTCGCGTAGAAATGACAAAACACCGAATGCACCACAGAAATTCAGCGATTAAAAGGGTAGTTCTACCACGACATTTAGGGGGTAGAGGCGTTGTAGATGTCAAAAAACTGTGTGAGTCACCTGTTATACAGTTGCAAGACTATTTTAACAGTAAACGAAATGTTGCGCTTTACAGTACCATCTGCCAAGCGAATCTTGACTACACGCCCATAAATTTGTCCGCAGATGGGGCCTTGAATATCAGGGCAGAAACCATGGAGGAAATAGAAATACAATGGAGGCAGAAAGCCATCCATGGCGAGCACCCCAACACGTTAGATCAAAATGAAGTGGATAGTGAGGCATCTAATAATTGGCTAAGAAAGGGTGTTCTGTATCCAGGGACGGAAGGATTCGTCATTGAAATACAGGTCAAGGTTGTCAGCACCAGGAATTATCGCAAACACGTATTACATCAAGACGTGATTGGCCAGTGCCGATTATGTGGAGATACCAACGAATCCATCTAGCAGATTATTGATGGCTGTCGCATAATGGCTCAGAGAGAATATACGCAAAGACATAATGATGTAGCGGTTATTATACATCAATAACTTACCCTAAACCTAGGACTCTTAAAAGAATGGATGCCCTTCTATAGATAAATTCCAATGCCCGTTTTAGAAAGCGAATATTACAACTTATATTGGGATGTTACTGTCCAAACGGATGATTACATGGGGCCAATCAACTTGATTTCGTAATGCGAAAAAAAAGGTGGAAGAGTCTACATCATTGACATTGCTTGTCCGCTTAACCGAAATTTGCAGTCAACCTATACAACCAAGATCCACAAGTATAGCGAGTTAAGGCATGAAGTAAAGACCATATGGAAGAATGTGAATCATGCATCTATTCATCCCATTGTGATTTCGGCTACAAGCAATGTGCACGCTAGATGCACTGAAGATCTTGAACATTTAGGAGTCAGTACATTTAGCAGCAGCTCAGAAGGCGGTTTTATTATAAACCTGTCGCATTGTAAGAAACTTTCTTGATCATCAGGAAGCGAGCGACTAGAAACCTATGGAGTGGCAGATGGTAGCTCGAAGAAAACATCCAGAGGTGACTGTTGTCACCTCCAACGCTCGTGGCCGCTCGCTCGTAATTGTATACCTACAACATCATCGCAGGAGGTTTTAACCATCGTATTGAATTATTTAAATTAACTTATAACATTTTACTCTCATCAGTCACTTAACTTAGCCCGTGGCTATGATGTATAACCGGGTTCACCCGACTAAAAGTTTAGTAGTACCAATAAAATTGACTGGAAGAGTTAAAAATGAATAGCGTTTGACACTGCAAATTTTGGATGAAAAACTTTTAGGAGAATCCACATCATTCTCGGCTATAAAAAGCACACTTACCATACTTACAATGCACTGTTATTTAATTTAAATTCCTAATAATATATTGTATTAGTCGGAAATATTCCTTTTTTAACTTATTTGAATTTTAATTTTTGATCTAAGAAGAGAACCTTTTTTAAATATTTTATGATATATTGGACATGACGTAATTCTGCCGTAAAATAATAATCCTGTATAATGAAGAATCGCAAGAATATATCGATAAAAAAAAGGCCGAAAAATCAAAATAAATGTTTCTATGGCCCGGACCGTGCCCAGACCAGGTCAAATCTAGCCCAGATCTGGAAAACGGAACTGGGCCCGATCGCTGATAAAACACACGGGCCGGTTCGGAAACAGATCTGGTGCCCGATCGAAACCCCGTCCAGGACCGACCAATTTCCCACTAAGAGCCATTTTTTAAATTTATAATTTCTTATACATTATATTTTTCATTTAAGTACCAAATATTAACACAATAATTATATTAATCCAATTATTGCGCTAATGTGCGTCAGTCCTTTTCCCGCAGTGACAGGGTAAATTATTTAAACACTGGTTTTATTGACCACTAGAAAGTTTTGCATTTTATGATTATAGTTCTTCAACCAATACTTAAATTTACGTAGGAGGGACCAGGACAGGTAATTAAGTGCATGGAAGTTGAATCTTACAATTTTACAAAAAATACGTCGAATTCAGATATTCAAATTTTAATCGTAGTTTAAGTCCTATTTTAGGAAAGACATTAAAAATGTGATAATAATTCTATTTAAAAAATGCTCGTATAATTTGCGGATGAAAAAAACGCATGGAAATCCGCAAAAATTATCAAATTTCAACTCTTATTTCAGAAATTTTAAACTCTACATGAGATTGTGGAAATTTGGAAAGTCACAATGCGGCAACTCTCAGTCGGAGGAATTTTAAGTTCGGAAAAAATTTGCAGGAGTGCAGCAATTTATTAGCATATCATAAACATTGATTAGTCACGAAAATAATCTAGTTCACACCCAACTGATCTTTAAATCTAATTTAAATCTAATCTTAATAGAGCGATATATTTTCGTGCGCCACATTAGGCGCCGCTTTTCTACAACTAATATTTTAAATCATTTATCCCGTAGACATGAAAGTACCCTGTCTGTGAAGAATTACCCATACGAGAATCTTCCCGCGAGGATTCATCACATAAAAAATGGGGGTTGACTAAAGTTGCGGCTCAAATAAAAGTTGGTATCATTGAAAACTTGAGCTCCAATAGATAACTGTAAAGAGCCAAAAGGGTTCGTTTAGAGCAGCGATTCCCAAACTAGTGCCGACGGTCGGCGGCCTGACCGCGGTCGGGGGAAGCCACCCCTGGCCGGGCAGCCCCATAGGGGGGAAGCCCGCCCGGGCTCAGCACCTAGGTAGCCCCTCCCCCGCTATAAGGACCCTTTCATTGTCATGAACATGGAGAATAGATATGAGGAGACCAATCTGCAATGCATGGAATTCGCCAAAAACGGTCACTTTTCTGTTGCCAAAAGTACGCACACACAAAAAGTACCGCACTTAAAAAATATACGGCCGCCTCCATTGATTTGTTTTGACAGGTCACTTGAACAAATAAATAATTAATAATCAGACAGAATTTTGTGTAATTTTTGTGCAATACAAAATTATTCGTCATGGAAGCGGTAGGTAGTATGTTAATTAAAATATCAAATTACTTTTACCAACACTATGCGTGCGACAGGTATTCGACGCGTTCGTAACCAAACAATAAACATACAACTTACACCACTCTGAAAGTCTTGTACACTATACACTTGAAACCACACTTATTGGAAACTTTCGCTTTTATATAGCGATTCTTGATTTTAACATCCTTGCATTCATTCACAAACTATTAATTGTTCAATCATTATTTATTTACATTTGACTTGCGTTTACATCGACAGCCATTTTTTTAAAGTGCGGCTGGCACACCACGCTCCATGGTCATGAGATTTAAGGCTGTTTCAATAGCTAAAATCCCAAAGACATGGCTCAATTCAATTCTAATTAACTGAATTATTTTCCTGGTCTAATTTTAAGAAAATGAAAAAAGTGGATGAAAATCGGTTAATATTTCGAGTAATTAAGCATATCTTTAAGTACATGCAAAATTACAAGAACTGTCAACTGGCATTGAAGATATTAACCGGTTGTCATCAACTTTCTTTTCATTTGCTCAAAATCAGATTAGGAAATTGATTCAACTATTTAAAATTCAATTTATCAACATTTTAACACATTTTAATTTTTCTCAACCGGTTCTAATTCTCTCGCGTGAAGCATGTAACCTACCGCATGGCCGACAGTCAAGTATCCCCCTTGGCTTCTAGTAGAGGGAAAACATGGTAGGGTGGCGGCCTTGCCTCTCCATGAAAACTGCAAAAAAAGTTTGGGAATCGCTGTTTAGACTGTTTAGAGCGCTCTTGAAAAGAACATGGAGGCGCATTTAAAAGCTAAACGCTTGCAAAGTAGGGCTGATAAGTTAGAGATCGATTTACGTTAACACAGCCACACAACAAAAAAAGTGTGTGGATCTGGTAACAAGACACACGTATTCCTATGGATTTTGGGGCGCTGAATTCAAATTCGGTATTAAAAATCCCCCATCACATCATGGTTGAGCCATAACCTCAAAAATGACTTCAGATCATGCACTGAGGCAAATAAATTTCAAAATAATGCCAGTGATGCAAATTTTCACTTCAAAAACATGTCGACAACTGTGAAGGATCAACCCTTGCCTGATAACAACTTATTTAACATAACTTTACCCAACAGAACCTGACCTCACCTAACCTGAATTAACAGAAATTTATTGAACTACACGTAAAGCTCTAGAAGCATATTCTCCCAGTAGCAAATGTGTGCTACATCGAATGGGTCAACTCGAGCCTAACCTAGAAATAAATCTAACCTAGCCTAACCAAACCTAACCTAACCTCCCGTTGTGTTTGCGCTACCGTTTCATTCAACTTCGGCTTAACCTACATAGAGGTTTAACCTATCCTAACCTAAAAAACCCTGACCTAACATAACCGATTACGCTGGAAACCCTGTTCTTAAACTTCTTAAACGTAAGCGTCACCCTTTGCATCGTTCCTTCGAAGAAAAAAGGACACGTTATAGCAGACAAAAAATAGACTGAAGTAGGTCTATAAATCAATTTAATTACGATAAAAAGCAAGATAAAATGTAAACACGAAAGATAGTATAAATATATCCCTTAAGTCTAAGAAAAGCAGAGAGAAAAAAATTTTGAATAAAACTCTTATTCATTTGCATGTTTAAGTTGCAGTTCTACATTTTAATTGATATAAACATTGTCAGGTTAATTGAAATGGGGTCAATTCTACATTGTAGTTCTAAGTTTCTTCAAATGAGTAATGTGCGTCTAAAGTTTTAACCACCTGTAGTACAACAAGATGAATTTTATTGTGTTACAACGGGAAGACTTAAGTTAAGTTGTGTTGCGTTAAGCAAAATTTCTTTAGGTTCTGTTAAGCTAGATTCATTTGTAGGTTAAGATCGAGTTAACCTATTAAATATAGCACACATTTAATACTGAGAACCGTACGCTTACATAGCTACACGTGTGGTTGAATTTCATTCGGCTAGGTTAGGTTAGGTCAGGTTTTGTTAAGTTAGGATAGGTTAAACCTTTATGTAAGTTAAGCCGAAGCTGAATGAAACGGTGCCGCAAACACAACGGGACAACATAATGAGTTCAATTGTGTTACGTGAAGTTAAATTAGGTTAGGTTAGGTCAGGATAGGTTTGACCTCTTTCCAGGTTAAGCCCAAGCTGATTCAAACGGTACCGTAAACACAACGGGACAAAACAACCAGTTTAATTGTGTTTCGTGAGGTTAGGTTAGGTTAGGCTAGGTTAGATTTATTTCTAGGTTAGGCTCGAGTTGACCCATTCGATGTAGCACACATTTGCTA
>NC_046660.1:80845143-80849254 GCF_010883055.1 Belonocnema kinseyi
AAGATGAGAATTGAAAGCAAACTGAATGTTAAATCAAAAAGCATGAAAGAGGGAGCTCTTCTTAATATTTTGACACCAAAATCATGTCGATACACCTTACTGCCTGCGAGTAAAGCCACCCACGCTTTAACTTGACAGACTGTATGATACGAAAGTGTGCTCTAAAAACTAGATTGTTCACTCTGTTTTCAGTTTTCTCGTCGAAAAACAAGTCGAATAAGTTATAGGAGAAACTTTCGAATTGGGAATATAATAACGAAAGCGGGTTGCTCGTAGACCGGAAGTGGCTGCGATAGATTGATTCTCATCGTCTGCGCACGAGCCTAGACCCCGGAGAATTCCCTCGTCGTGGCGCGTCGCGTCGAATACGAAATTCATCCGAACTATTTAATCGAACTTTACTGATCCAAGTCCAAGCGATTAAAATCACTTACGCGTCCTGAATTAGCAGATGAAGAATGGAAAATGAAAAATGTAGATGCGCTTGAATGCATCCGAGAGCGTGCGATTATTTTTCCACAACTAAACATCGTGGACGAGACGAGGTACTCGCAGCGCGTTTCAAAGTGTCAGCTTAGCGTGAGATTTATTGGATGGGGGAATCCGGCTTGCACCTGAATTATGCAGCACCCACTGGACGTCGTCTATCCGAATTCCATGAACCTTTCGTACACCTGTATCTACACACAAATTCTCGAATTTTCAGGGCTTTTTGTTGTTGCAATAAGGCTGATGAAAAACAATTTAAATAAACAATATGGTTTTTTGGAGCAGAAGAATGACTAAATAAACCGCGGAATACACTACCGTTGAAAGTGATCGAAATGCCTTTTTTCAACTATTGATAAAGTTATTTCCTCATCTTTATGATGAACCTTGTGCGCATGATAACTTAACTGGTAAATTAGTTCTTTTTTGTGATTTTCTAACCATGTTTTTACTTTTGCCATTGTAGATTTTATGTATTATAGAGACCCCACTGGCTCGGATATATCAGTTTTTTTAAAATTGTGGTCAATTTTTGGTTGAGAACATTTTTTTAACTTCATTATTTAATAAATTTTTTTGTATAAAATCCTTTTTAACATATCTGAATATAAAAAAACTTTTTTCTCTCCTGCACTTTTTTCTTAAGATAAAGCGTTTGCGATTTATAGTGCTACAAACAAATTTTTTTTAACAAACTTAACATTTATCCAATGCCTACGCCTTAGCCCCCAGAACCATCGTCCCACTAGGTGCATTTTTTGTTTAAGAATTTCTATTTTTGTGAGAAAAGCGTCTACTTTTCATTTAGACTTTTAAATTTTTCCTAAAACTAATGCAAAATCTATATCTACCATTTAATAGCATTGTTTATTGTTTATAAACTCCCTTGCTTAAGTTTTTATAACTATTGTTACAAGTACAAGATTAAACTTTTTACTATTATGACGTTTTCTTGTACGTTGGGCCATTATTTATTTACAGTCTTGTAACTAATATATTTTTCATACATCTGCGCTCCCCCATAAGCCACAATTATTTTCAACTTGGAAAACGTGAAGAATATAATTTTTTAATAAAACGACGTCATAAGGTATTGTTGCTCAACTCTAATGAACTATCAAGAAGGCCTGATAGAGAATTTGTTAAATTTTCCATTTTTTAAATATTGCCTTCTGATTTTTTTTAAAGATAAGAAAATGAAAATTTTTCACAGAAAAACGCGGGTATTAAATTTGTTTCAGCTCAAATTTCAATCGTCTCCAAATGAGCATTTCAGGGAATTTTCAAGTCTCAAATGTATTCCTATGAACGTAGGTGCACATCTGGGCATCTAGGGTAAAGTATAATTTGGAGACTGAATTTTGGCTCATGCAGAGTTGTGAAGTGCTGAACCACGCTGTCAGCCATCTGAGAACCTGTCAAAGCAACTATTCGCTTTGCGATATTAGACTAAATAATTGTTAATAAGGAAATTAATTGCAATAATATTTACCTAATTTTCAACTTTCTTTCATTTATAAGTGCGTACTAGTCACTTATGTTAGAATAAAAATATAACTTCCTAATGCAACCTCCAAATATCAGGTTAGACATGGCCGTCGACATTTAAACTAAAGCCGGGATGTATTATAGAAAAAGTCATGACCGGCTCATACACAATAAGGTATTTTCACTTCAATCACTAGCTAACTTCACTTCGCTGTATGCTGAGGGGATAACAATTGACCAAATTCATGGGATTCGGTTAACTTTTGCTTTATTTTTCTAATATCTTCGTAAAAGTAATTTTTTCTGTATAAGTGCATTTGAAAAATAGTTTTCCTTTTTTAGGGACTACTTAATGCAATAATAAAATGATAATATTTATTATTCATTATTCATTCAATAGTTTAAAACTGTATGTACTCACTAAACCCTGAAATGTTAGGTTTAAATCAGGTATAAACTTGTATATTCCGAAATAGAAAGGATTATTTTTAATTTTTTATTCAAATTCAAATGTTATACTTCACTTTAGCAAGTTTATTATGTAAAGTTTAAATTCATGCTTTCCCTTTAGCATTTATACAAATCTCTCGAAAAACTGTTCTGAAATATTAAATAAATAAAATAGATTTAATTTGAATAGCGGTTTTCATAAAAATAACATTTTATTTACTGAGAAACTTTTAAAGAGTGGTCTGTTCCCATGCCATACAATGCAAACAAGCGGGGAGTGGTAGGGCAACTAACGCCGCGCTGGAGTTATTAGGTATCTTTTCACGTGAAAACGTTTAATGTCAAAGTTTCATATGTTTCATGAAACATAGGGATGAGAAGAAAAATTATTTTGTGCATGCGCAGATCGGCTTGGCCTCTAAGGTGAGGTTATGATTTTATCTTATCAGTTAGAATTTTCCCGCCGCTATATTTGAAACATTAGAATACCGGAGACATTTCCTCAAAACTTTGATCTACACTTGAACCGCGAGAAAAGTTGTATCGAATTATCGCACGATATTCTTCCTTTGACCAGGACGCCATTTCTCGATCTTTCCGGGCTGCCTGCTTAGACTGTACTGAGACCTGAGTCAACAGGTTTCCTCTTCCTACCTAATTTTTGACGCTCTTTCTAATGACGCAAGGATCATCTCTCTTCTTCCAATAGATTTCACATATTGCAAAACTTTCGTAGCCCCCTGCGTACTGCTCGAGCTGAATCAATGAAGGCTTTTTGGATTGCTTTTGAAAAGCCGTTGATATTTTGGGAAAAGTCATAATTAATAC
Organism: Belonocnema kinseyi; assembly: GCF_010883055.1. Taxonomy (NCBI): domain Eukaryota; kingdom Metazoa; phylum Arthropoda; class Insecta; order Hymenoptera; family Cynipidae; genus Belonocnema; species Belonocnema kinseyi. Next base: position 80,848,399 of record NC_046660.1, read on the forward strand.
TACTGATTTTGATATTAAAACCCGTGCAGCTGTATCTGACCTCCCTAAAAATGCTTTACATTTCGACTTCATTTCTTCTTTATTTTTCATGAGAAATGTCATGTTTAAAATACAAATTTTAGCAGAACCATTACAAAGCTAAAATTTCAATGTCATCGATGCTTTGAAGGTGATTAAATGTACTTTAAGGTCATGCGAAGAAATAAAAGATGAAAATCATTTGAATAATTTCATCGAAAGCTGGGTATCATTTTCTAAAAAACCCAATATCAACCCTGATAGTTACTTCTCTAAAAAACATCGAAAACGAAGAGCACCAAAAAAAACTCGACGAGCAGCGCCGGATTAACCTTTTTCGGGGCCTGGGGCTAAATCTTGAAGGGGCCCCCTTAAGGGCAGAGAAAATCCAAATGTTTGACGGTGCAAAAAAATAACTCAAAACTATTTTTATCGTAATTTATTTATTATCTTTAGAACAATTTGTAACTACAAAAATAACAGATACTTATTTCAATTAGTCTTTGATTATCTTACAATTTTTTCCTAGCTTTTTTTTGTGCAAATTCACTGATTATATCATCAAAGTCGAGCGACCTAAGTAGTTCTTTTTCGATAGTCAATCTTGATAAGGCAGACAATCTGTCATCAAATAAAATTTTAGTAACGTTATTTTTTTGCATTGATCAAACTGTATCTCTTAGTATTGATTGTTTGATTATAAATACAGTGGATCAATAAAAAAATTATTGATTAAATTTTTAAAACATTAATAATTCAAGATTCTATCAAATACAGGTAGATTTAAGTTTCAGTATAGGAATATTTACCCGCTAACAGTTTTGAAAAATTCGATCGG
>NC_046660.1:80849354-80860021 GCF_010883055.1 Belonocnema kinseyi
AAGTTGTAGTAACGTACTCAGAATTTATATATTTTTTCTGGAGTAAAGGGGCCCCTGACTGCCCAGGGGCCTGGGGCTATAGCCCCACCTAGCCCTATGGTTCATCAAAATAACATTTCATTTACTGAGAAACTTTTGAAAAGTGGTCTAGTTCCAGGCCCTACAATGCAAAAAAGCAGGGAGTGGTGGGACAACTTAAGCCGCGCTAGAGATATTAGGAGCTAATCAACTTAGGACAATAAGGGATCAACATTTTGTTTTTAGATTCATAGGGCTGGAATCTCTTCACGTGAAAACGTTTAATGTCAAACTTTCATATGTTTCATGAAACATAGGGATGCGAAGAACAATTATTTTTTGCATGCGCAGATCGCTTTGGCCTCTAAGGTCAGTTTATGATTTTATCTTATCAGTTTGAATTTTTTTGCCACTATATTTTAAACATTATAATGTTTCACGAAACCCCCAATGTTTCATCAAACTTTTTATCAGGCTAAAGTTTCATGAAACTTTACATCCCTACTTATCGTGAAAAACAATTTTCTGTTTTTATTATACAATTGTATTTACCTATTTTTCATGTATGACACTAGCAACTGCAAGATTAGACAAATTTAAACTAGCACAGAAAATCTAGTGGGAATTTTTCGAACGCCCAGGCATAATTTCGATGCAGACGGTCACGACTTAGTTTTTACACCCCGGCTTTGGTGGTTTGAATGTCATGTAAGTTTTGACTAACCTAAGATTTGGATATCATATCATGTCAAGTACAATTTTTATTCCAAGACCCTAATGGTCACTGGTAAATGTGAGGAAACTTAAAGTTAGGTATTTATTATTATAACTTACCTGTTTATTAACATCTATTTAACCCAAATAACGCCCGACAAGATCATCTTGACAGGTGACTGACAGTTTGTAGACGACACTTCACGTTGCTCTGAATGAGAGAAAACAGTGTCTAAATTATGCTTTTCCCTTAGATTCTCTGAATGAACCTGTGTGGCTCAAATTTCTTGCAACTCACTTGAACACCGATTTCGGTGTACATTGGAGAAATCGCGATTTTCTGTGTTTAGAATATTAAAAATGAAATGAATTAGTGAACTATAAATTAATTATTCATATTCAGAGTCCTCATGCGCTACTTTTTAACAGAGTTCTATTTTCGATTTGCCTTGAATAAGAATCAACTTGAGTATCTAAGGAAGTTTATTTTTATTTTATATCATATTTTCTTATGCTATAGATACTTTATTGCCTCTCTGAATCTAAATTTCATACATTTGATTAGTAGAAAGCGGGACATTGAAGATTAGTGTAAAATTACTAATTCGATTAGTTAAGGTGTTGTCTAATTCAATAATGGAAAATAATTTCTTGGAAAGATAAATTTGTAATACTGTACATAATAATTTAAAGAAAAATATAAACATGGGAAACGTGATAAAGAAAAGTTTAATAAGACAAAGTGACGGTAAAATACTTTTAACTCTATTAAGCAAATAAAAATATTTTTAAACTGTTAAGGTGGCATGGCCCGTTTCCAATTTCGAAATATTACCTTGTGATTGTTTAGGTCCATTTTTTTAAATCAATATTTTCAAGATCTAAAAATTATAATGAATCAATTTACTATAAGTTAATTCTGCAAATTCAGGATCCTTATGCGCTACTTTTTAATATAATTCTGTTTTTAACATTTTTTACAGTTGTACATTTGTTTATTTTTCCACGGAAAATTGCGAATAATCACGTAAGCATGTTTTTTAAATACATAGTGTTTAGAATCTATGAATAATTAATAGCCAGACGTACGAAAAAATTCCACAAAAAGTAAAAAGTTTTGTCTTGTCTCAAAGAGTAATACAAAAATGTCAAAAAAATAATTTCCCATCAATGAAGCCATTTATTTATAAAATTTCTTATATCCAATGGTGAAGAGAGTTTATGAATAATAAACAATGCTATTAATAACAGATGTGGGTCTTAAAATATTTTTAAGGAAAATTGTGAGACTGGTTGTATGGGATGATTTTTTATAAGCAAATGAAAAGTCTAAACGATTTCCTCTTCAAAATAGCAATTTTTAACGGAAATTCACGGTGAATGAATTTTTTGAGTTTTTGACAGGAAAAAAGAAATTTTTAACAAAACAGTTAAATTTTCAACTAAAGTAATGAATAAATTCTCAACAATAAATGTTATAGTTGATATTTCCACACAAAATATTTTTATTTTAATCAAAAGCAGTTGAAATAGACCAAAACCTCACATTTTTCTGAGCGATAGATTCTGAGCCACAATTCAGAAAATATGTCAACTTTGTAAAAATGAAAATTTGTTTTTAAGGCTGTAGATTTGCAAACGGGTTATACTAAGACAAAATGCAAGACATTTTTTTGTAATTTATGTCCAGAGATGCTAAAAATAATTTTATAAAGATGGTTTCAAGAGAAAATGATCAAGAGTTCGCAAAAATAATCAAGATATTTGTAATTAGTGGACTCTTTTCGAATGTTTAAACAAAAATATCACTGCGAAATCAGTGACTTTCGCTGAAGAATCAGTGAGTCACGCTGGTTAATCAGAGAAATCTGCGCCTCCGCAAAATAGCAAGAAAGTTCGTCAGTGCTACCTACACAAATTTTCCCTTACATTTGAGAAAACTCTCTGATTAATTTCGTCACAGCTCATCAAATTTTGTTCGCACGATTTAGATCATTTTCGAAGCATTTGAGTACAATTTTATTCGACCGTAAACATAATGCATTCTTGCGAAAGGTGAAGAAAATTTGACAGATAATACGCATTTTAGTTTTAAGCAGTGAAAGCAGTCTACAAGTTCTTTTGTGTGGCTTTGGCAGTGGTAAACGTTAGCAGATAGAGTGCATGTTTATGGTTATACATCTTAATTGTCGCGATATTATTTTCTGAATGCAGAAGCAAGGAATAGTAAAAAATTCAGAGTTATTTCTCTACTTGATTTCAAAGACAAAGGACAAATTATAAAAATAGTAGTATTTGGGCAAAACACAGAGTGAATCGCTGTTATAAATTTCCGCTTCATCCTAGCGCTACTTTAGACAAATTTTTTTATTGCTCACATTCAGCTTACATCCAACATCAGATTTCATTTCAGCGAACCCAATAACCTATGTGTTATCAATTTTATCAAGGTCCTAAAATTTTTAACAATTAAAGTCCTCCATATTAAACTTTCAAAATCCAAAAACAGATTTAATTTAAAAGACACCCGAAATGTATATAGGAACAGTCCGATCAAGTTCTAAATATTTTCGATAATTTTGTTCTCCCGTATTGGATTCACGATTTTGTAATTTTGAAGTCAAGCATAACCTTTCGATTCCACGACAACCAAAAAACTCAATTATCCCTAATTTTATAAAGGTCTGAACTCTGAACACCCAGATCCAAACTGAAAAAAATTTTACGTTTAGCATATTTGTTCCGACATTTTGAATTTCGAAAATTCAACTTCAGATTTGGATTCAGCGTCCCCAAAAACGTTATCCCTGCAAATATCACATACTGTTTAAAAAAGTTAATTATGCCGAACCTGAAATATCTTCAGCTTGAATCCCTGAACGACATAAATATTTGATATTTTTTTAACCTTTTTTATAAACTAAGCATTTTCTGATTTTGATTTTTTCATGATTTTGGAACGTTTGAATATTAAAAACAAAAATTTTATTATTAAAGCAAGTTGATTACTTCTTCCGAAAAAGTTTGCATGTTTTTACAAATTTAAGAAAATTCTAAATTAAGAAATAATGCTTTTCTAGAATTTATAATTTTGTATTATTGTTTACTAGTAAAAACGGTAAATATAAAATGGTGTCATTAATTTTGAGCCAATAGGATGCTTGCTTTAAATTTTGAAACTAATAAAAAAAACGTAAGATATCAATCACAGAAAAATGGCGATATTCAAATCGGCATTTCAAAAAAAAATCTTATTTCAAGAATTTAAAAAATGTGCTGCAATAAAAATGATCCCCTTGTATTTCTATGTGATTGGTTTAAATTCAGCCACAAATATTTCATTCCACTAATTGTTTATTGCTTTCACTTTATCCTTTATCCTGCTCTTTACATAACCACCCCCCCCCCCTCCTCACACAGAAATATTGCCTAAGCGACGAAGAAAAAACTGTCTATGAGTTACATGTAAAGGGGGAATTATTTATAAATGTTATTGTATAAAAATATTTTATTCAATTGATTAGTTTTTAAATCATTGCAATATAATACCAGGACCATGTTACGAAGGGTTTACTTCCGTTCATTTTTACCTTCTCGTCAGAGAAGGTATTAGATTTATGTAAAATTTGACCCCCCCCCCCAGTTTTTGTCAGTTGTCCGCGTTTTGAGACCCCCTGAATCCGAAAAAAAGGTTTTTACGAATGGCTCTGTCTATATGTCTGTCTGTCATTATGTCTGTATGTATGTCTATATGTCTTTTTGTCTGTGAACACGATAACTTTTCAAAAAATTAATCTATTAGAACATACTTTGGTACACTTGTTTAGTGTCCTAAACTAAAGTTCAAGTTCGTTAGCCAGCCATTTTGAATAAAAATTCAAAAAGTGGGCACATTTTGAATATTTTTGAGACCACTTTTTTCAACAACTTTTTTAATTTGGTCAAAAAGTTGAAAATTCCAAATTTGAACGTACCAAAAATTTTTGAAACCACATTTTTTTAAGATTTATAAATTCTATATGCAGTTGTTCATAGTACTCAGAAACTCAAAAAATGTATCCTTATGACTTTTTTCTATGTAATGAAAATTATCAGAGTTAGAGCATATTCAAAATCTAAAAAAACAAACTAAAATGAACATTTTAAGACAAACAACACATGATATAAAAAAAGTCAGTAAAAGAGAAACTTTGCTTTTTGAAAGCCCTGCAGGACTATGATAACAACTTTTTTAATTTGGTTGAAAAGTTGCATATTCCAAATTTGATCGTACCAAAAATAATGAAAAATCAAAAAATTCCATTTTTTGGTCAAACTATGCAAGATACGAAAAAAATGAAAAAGCTCAAATTGCGCGCCCTGGAAAGAACTACAAATTTATAATGAATCACTTTTCGATATAAGCTACGTAAAAAAATGATACAAAACTTGTTCATCCAAAAAGAGCTATAATTTTTTATAGGACACGTAGTTTTTGCTTTAGTCGTAAAAAATAACATTCTAACTAAAGATATTAAATTTATTTGAAAAAAACGACACAAGATATGAACTTAAATTATCAGACAACAGGTGTTCGCCTAAAAAGATCTATAAATTTATTATTAATAATTTTTCGATAGGACAAGTAGATTTTCTTTTAATTGTAAAACATAAGATTGAAAATTAAAAAATTAACTTTTTGGAAAAAGCACAGAAAAGACGAAAGAGGACACAGACTCCTATATAAGACCCTACATAGGTTCCTGTATTAGACTCTATGCAGATGCGCAGTAGTTTTGATTTCATCGTAAAAAACAATATTAAACATTTTTTAAAATTATAAAACCAAGAAAATAAGAATTAGTATGATTCATTTTTTATGCATATTATGAATTGTAATGATATATATTTATTGAAATTATACATGTTTAGAGCAGCTTAGAATACAATTTAAAGCAAAATAAGAAACAAATACAAAAATAATCATGATAAATACAATTTTCTTTTTATTTTGCAATTTTTTAATAAGAAATCCCTGGCAGCGTTTCATAAAAAATGTAATATAATTGATATAAAAGTGTTATGTATAATTTATAAAAGTTGACATGTTGGACAAAATCGAGTGCGAAGCACGAGATACGTGATGAGAATGTGTTCGTTAAAGCCAAAAGAGCTTTAAGAAAAGAGAGTCAAAGTCACAAAATTACAGTTGTCGGTCCGTTCACCTTTGATTTTAAAAGGTCTGTGCCCGAATGCGGAAGAAATGCAAAGAGTAAGCGCGGAGTGCGATTGCCATCAGTCGCATGCCGTAGGTGCGCTCAATCCCTCGAGCTAAGCTTTTTTAACGAAAAAGAATTCACAATCATAAAATTACAGTCTTCCCGTCCCTAGTAAATAAGTTACCAAGGTATACGAACTTATCAACTTGTTCAATTATCATTTAATAAAATATTGCATAGTGTTTTCTCACTCTTTCCTTCGAACACCATAGTTTTTGTTTTATTGCGTTAATTTTGAGGCCCATGCTCTTCATGCTTGTATCTAGTATATTCAACATTCTTTGTAAGTCTTCGATAGACTCTGCCATAACAACCTTATCATCTGCGAACGCTAACCCACGTACACTTACTGTTTCGAGATCCACACTCGAAGAGAGCCATTCTTAAACACTTGTCCATAAATAATATAAATAACCATGAAGACATAATGCATCCTTGTCTAACTCCTTGAATAATATTGAAACAGTCACTCAGTTTCCCATTCACTCTTACACTCACTTTGCCACCTGTATATATTGTTTTTATAGCTTGTAGGATTTATCCATTGACTCCATACTCTTTCAGGACTTCCCAAAGTTTACTTCTATCTATCTTGTCAAAAGCTTTTTCTAGGGCAACAAATGCACAGAAAACTTTTTTTCCTACTCTCAAACTTTTTTTTGTTATTTGCCTTAAGCTAAATATCTGATCCGTACATGACCTTCCTGGCATAAACCCACTTTGGACTTCCCAAATCTTTGCTTCTGTTATTTTCATTACCCTACGAATAAGTATTTTTGAATATATTTTACTTACGGTGCTTAATAAGCTAATCCCTCTGTAATTATTGCACTCGCTTTTATCTCCCTTTCTCTTGTGTATTGGTACGATAATCGCTTTTTTCCAATCGTCTGGGACGTCTGCCGTCTCGAAACATAAATTTATCAATTCGCACAGTCTATGTGGTATGCACGCGCCACCGTGTTTAAGCATTTCAGCGTTAATACCGTCTAACCCGGCAGCCTTGCCATTCTTCAAGTTCTTAATTATATCCCTAACCTCAGTGACACAGACTTTTTCAATTGAGTTTTCCATCGCATCGTGTTCAACATCGCAGTTGTGGTGTCCTATAGCTTCATCTCCGAATTGTCTTCTAAAATAGAATCTGAAAGCCTCTAGTATTCCGTCTGCATCATATACCATTTCCCGCCTACTATTTCTTATGTTGACAAATTCTGTACTTTTGTTTCCTTTCATTTTTTTATAAAGTAGTTTCCTGCTTCCTTTAAAGCCGTTTTGTATTTTTATCTCTTCTTCTGCTCTAATTGTATCTTCACTTTCTTTAACTAATCGTTTAAGTATCCTGTTTTCGCGTCTATAATAATTTCTACGTCTATTTCTTTCCTCATTCGTAAGACCTGCGATACAACTGCGGTACCACACACTTCGATCGTACATCTAACAAGGATATCCCGTAACATTGTTCAGGCACAGAAAAACGCTGGTGTTAAATTTGTTGCAGCTCAAATTTCATTGGTCTCCCTATCAGCAATTGAACCAATTTTCAAGTCTCAAATGTATTCCTCTGAACGTAGGTGCACATCTGACCATCTAGGGGAAAGTATAATTTGGAGACTGAATTTTAGCTCAATGCCGAGAGTTGTTGAGTGCTGAACCGCGCTGTCAGTAACCTGAACGCCTGTCAAAGCAACTATTCGCATTGCGATATTAGACTGAATAATTGTTAATAAGGAAACTAATTGAAATAATATTTGCCTGATTTTCAACTTTATTTCATATAACAGTGTGTACTAGTCACTTAGAATAAAATGATAGCTTCCTAATGCACCTTCCAAATGTTAGGTTAGTCATGGCCGTCGATATTTAAACTAAAGCCGGGATGTGTAGAAAAAGTCATGACCGTCTACATATACAGTTAGGTATTTTCACTTCAACCACCAGCTAACTTCACTCTTTTAAATACAGAAAATCTAGAGGAAATTTCTTCGAACGAATAGGCATCAATTAAGATGTAGACGGTCACGACTTAGTTTTTAAATCCCGGCTTTGGTGGTTTGAATATCATGTATGTTTGGACTCACCTAAGATTTGGATATTATATCACGCCAAGTAGAATTTTTATTCAAAGACACTAATAGTCACTGGTAGATGGGAGGAATTTGAAAGCTAGCTAATTATTATAATAACTTACATGCTTATCAACATCTATTTCACCCAATTAACACCCGACAAAATCATCTTGACAGGTGACTGACAGTTTGTAGACGACATTTCACGTCGCTCTGGTTGAGAAAAAACAGTGTCTAAATGATGCTTTTCCCCTAGATTCTCCGAATGAACCTGTATGGCTCAAATTTGTTGCGCTCCCTTGAACACCGATTTCAGTGTACAATGGAGGATCGGCGATTTTCTGGGGGCGCCCTCTATATCTTTGTTTTTTATACGGTCCTCCCATGTTGCCCTATCCATACTTTCGATTATCTTATTTTGGAAATCTATTCGCACATCCGGTTTCTGTAGGTTCTCAATTTTGATTCGCGTTTGTTAATTTTTGAGATCAGAAGGTAATGATCAGTATTGCATTCAGGACCCCTCATGACTCTTGTATCTTGGAGTAACTCTCTTAGTCTTTCATCCGCAACAACAAATTCAATTATACTGCGGCTATTTCCTTTAGACCAGGCGTACATGTGGAACATTTTATGCCTAAACCAAGTATTTGTAATAAACAGACCCCTTTCTAAGCATAGACCAACTAATTTATCTCCGTTATAGTTTGTTCTTAGTTCCCCAAAATTACCTAATACTCTTTCTGTATCCTGATAGAACCTCGACAAGAAATTCGTCTCTTGACAAGGGACTAATGTCTATGAGAACTGCAAATTGTAAAGTAAATGCAAAGTTATGTGTGTAAAAAAAGATTTTAAACGTTGACCAATCGCCGATTTAGATTATTACGTGATAGCTTCTTTGAAGTTCTTCGCCTAAGATAATAACTAGAGAGATTGATCAGCGACCTGGGTCGGAGCAGAGTTATAGAAGAAGGTTCTATAGTCTGTAGCCTCTCCCCCTGTGCCGCCTTGTACTTTATTTACCCTTTCTCACTTTCTCATATGAATTCCTTCATCCCCGGCATTATAACGAGGCTAGAACTGAGGGCGTCACGCTTAATCTCATCAATCACTTGACTTAGTCCGTGACTGTGATGAAGAACCGGGTTCACCCGAGAACAGTTTTGACAAAAGGAATATAATAATAATAATAAATAGATATAAATGATCATACTCTGATTTCCTTTCTATATACATATTATTATAAAATTAGGCAGAGATTTTCAAAAATAATAATTAAAATGAGAAGGTTTAACACATTGTAGTAACATGGTCAAATTAAAAATTAATTAATTAATAAACAAATATCAAACTTATTTTACAACATTGTATACAGATATTGTTAGAAAAATGTTTAAAAGAACTAAATTAGATTTTAGTATTTTATTCTAATTTATTTTTTTCGATTACAAATTATTTGTGGAGTTGGCACCACAGCGTAGCTCTTCAGTTTTAATTCTGAGCTTTAGTAATTACAAGTAACACTCTTCGTGGATTTGAAACTGAAGAGTGGAAATTATTTTCCATCCATCTCTATTCAAGTCGATACTCGTTCTCTTATATTCAAGGAGCAAGTTTCATTCATATCTTTATATATATATATGATCAAAAGTTTGTCATACGGACGACCGTAGAATCCCGCCGGGAGCGGGTGCTAATCTGAAAAACTGCATTCGATCCCAGCGAAATCGCGCTAAAATTGCAGCCATAACCACGTATCACGCCCGTGAGATAGGTGGTCACATTCTGTGACAGAATCAATACAACGATCCAGCAAATGTCTCGTGCGCCCTGAGGGCACGGAGCGACCTAAGGACGACCGCCTTATGCATTTGTCCCGCAAGTGTTTTAGCATATTGTTGTCACGCAAGGATGCTTTTCGGGCTATTAACCAGGGAAAGCTTGGCACTTCCAAGAGCACCTATTATAAGGACGATTAGTTTAACAGAATATTCAGGGTACAATCGTCTCAATTCGTTTATAAGGTCTCTATGTCTCTCGTTCTTTTCATTCTCCTTGGCTATGATGTTTTTGTCAGTTGGTTCCGAAAATTCGATAACAAACATTGTTCGCTTCTTGAAGTCAAGGTAAACTATGTCACGCCTCTAGTTTATGACAGAAACAATTGTCGAGGATATAAAGTTCCAGTATGATGTATGATATATATATATAAATCTGGGGAATAAATATTACTAAAATAATACAAGACTTTTTAGTTTCTGATTAGTCTTCTCTTTAATGCATGTACTTAAAATCAATCGAATTTTTTATGTAATATTCACTCAATTGTATGTTGCTCAAAATCGGCAGACCTCCCTGAAGGGGTGGATCTCATCTGACATCTGATTCTTAAATCACCAATTTAAAAATTATTTATTTTTTCAAGCTTGACATTTTTACCTGCTTATTTACAAATGTCTTTTACTAATCGTACAGCGACCACCGTTCCATAGAGTATAGTCCGTTGTTACGTTCATTGCAAGTGCCTGAGACTAAGAGAGATCAATTTACGATCCGAAAAGTCAAGTAACAGTTTATTGAGTTTCGGAGATTTTAAATATTACAC
>NC_046660.1:80860121-80870375 GCF_010883055.1 Belonocnema kinseyi
TCCTAAAGGTGAGTTTCATTCTGTCTTCAAAAATTAAATTCTCAATATTGTACAATTGGCTCTTTTAATACTAACTAGAAACATTTTCTGAGCTATAAATAAGTGGCCTGGCGCCGCCAGGCCTCGACTACGCCCCTGGTTACATCCCATCCTTGGAAAGAAATTTGGGAGACTAAAGAAGATGTAGCACTCTCAGGTTTAAGTATTCTTAGGGAGTAGAAATTATGAGCATCTAAAATAATTTCGGACCTACTACAATAAGTCCCTTGAAAGTAGGAAACTATCGCAAACGTTTAGAGTTTCAACTCCTTACCTGTCTCATCCATGAATGGTTTATTTCGAACTGAGAGCAGTTACCACGCCCCTATTTCAACTCATTATTGGATTTTGTACCGGCTCCCTGATATTTACAGCTTCGGCGCCGCGGTGTCTGTGTGCACATAACCTCAATCGTACCTTATACGCCTCATACCTTATATACCTCATAACTATACATCTGTAGGGTATCTCTTTTAACTTGATAGCAGCGCCATCGGACACGCGAATTATTGAGTATCTCAATGTTATTAGAGGAATGTTAATGAAAAAGAACAGTCAATATCAATTAATTTTAATCAGAAATATTACACTGAGGTCTAAAATTAGTTATTTACTATAAGATTTCTTGTTAAAATTGAATTTAAATTTAAATTTTTTCCCAATAGTTCCAAATTGGTGGCGCTGTCATAGCTACCCAACAGATGTATATATTTAGGTTTGTGCTACAACTTTCGCACAAATAAACTAAATGTAAAAATATAGATAAAGATCCACTCAATCTCCACTCATACGATAATTTCGTAAATTTTGAAAATTCAAGAAAAAATAGTTGAACAAAATTCACAGTGGCCCACATTCAGCAATAAACATAATACATTTCTCTTAAATTGTCTGACAGATTAACCCTCTACCGCCCACAGTGACATATATGTAACGTTTGGAAGACTTGAGTTTTTTAAAATATGACTTTGAGACGAACAGCAATTTTTAACGCAAGGATTTACATGAAAGTCAGGACGGTAATGAGCTAGAATTTTAGTTTTGTATACACGCCGCCATACGAATAATATGCCTAAATATCTCAAAATTCAGAAAAAAGAAAGTTTTAAGGGCGGTAGGGGGTTAAAAATAATTTATTTTTCTTCTAGGTTACTGCACTTTATATTTCTGTGTATTTTAAATAAGATATGGAACCACTCGCACGAAAAACTTTTGGGAAAAGAACTAGCAAAAGAGTTGCAAAGAATAACGTACCTGAAGACACTTTATTAATTTTAGAAGGTAAAGGAATCATTTCATGGTTTGATACAATTAATTAGGAACTCGAAAGAACTTTCTTTTTTTCTAAATTTCAAAATAAAACAATAATTTCTTATTCCGTATGGCCGTAGTTCAAGAAAAACCTGGAAATCAGGATAAATTCAGGGAATTCCATTTATTCAAGTTTATTTTATTTTATTTAAAATTGTTATATTTCATTTACTAAAAGTTTTACAATATTAATATTAAGGTCTTTGAATATTAGTGGTCAAGGATAATGAGTAATTGGTCAGGGAAAAATTTAGGAAATATTCAAAATGAAGTTAAGCGGCCACCCTGATATAATATTGTTGTTAGTAATTTATTTTGCTTGTATTTATATTTATTCCTTTTTTGGCACTTGCTTCCTACTCATAATTATATTTTTATTCGAAAAATTTGAACTGAAATCTTACTTAGTTGAAAAGTCAACTATTTAAAAACTACTCTTTCCAGTCTAAATATTTAATCTGCTTTGCAGAAATTCAGCCTTTTTCAAATAAAAATGGAACTGCTTACGGTTAAAAATTAATTTCTTAGGTTGAAAGTTTAAAAAGTGAACATTAAAAAAAAATTAATTTCAACTACTTGGGTAAAAGTTGTAGTAGTTTGTTAGAACTAGATTTTCTTGGAAGAAGGATTATTTTTTTGAATAAAAATTCAACTATTTTGTTGTATTTTTTTTCGTTTAAAATAAGTTTTTTTTCTCAAAATTTACTTTTTAAATATGTTCTAAAAATTTCATATTTTTAAAATAAAGATTCAACGAGGAACGATCTGATGGACCAATTACCTTTTCGTTTCACTTTTTACCTGAAAGTGCTTTGACCATTTCTAGGATAACATTTTTTTCGCACAAACCTCTTTCAAGTAATTGCTATTTTAAAAACTCTGAAAACTATACTAAAGTTTTTGTTAGACTTCTAATTTTTCAGGTACATTTTGAGTGCAAGGAAGGTACTAGAGAGCTCAAGAAAATTTTAGGATAATTTTCGGACCTGATACAATTTCATTTACTTTCATGAGATTCATACAAATTTAATGGTCTCCTCTAAAACTCAAATATCCCGTTTTCGAAATCATTCTTGTACATTGTTTTAATAGGGTCTAATGATTAGATTTTTTTCAGTACTGAGTTTCAATTTTTTTCGACACTGTAATCAAACTTTTTGTATATTAAAATAAAGTTACAACATGCTTTAAGTATAAAAGAAAGTTCTCCTTTATTCCCATAATTTTATTAAATCATTATTTAAAAAATACGCGCTCAATGAACCCAATCGACTTAGCTGCTTGAACTAGCGAATTACTGTGTCGCTGATAAAAACAGTAAATATTCGCGGATTCGCAGTGGTATACTTAGAGCTGACTAAATCAGCCAATATGCGCTGTCAATCACTTAATTGTCGCTGATTCAGATGATATAAAAGTGTTAGTGGCGACTGGTGTTGGATTCTTTATTTGATTATGCTATCTATCAATGATAGTGGATAGTTATTGTATTGAAACATTAAAAAAAGTTTCAAACAAATGAGGGGTCGAGATTTGAACTCGCGACTTTCCGTTTTTTATTCAAAATCGGTGCAGTTGGGTTACGAGGTCCATTGAACATTTTTTCTTACAATCCATATGAATTGCTAAATATATTTTAAAGTTATTTTTATCAAAACTGGGACAAAGAAGTATCCTTCTTTGTCAGTATCGTTATGTTATGAATCAAACGTAATGAAGTATGTTTAAATCGTTAAAATGTATATAATGAATGTATTAAATCTTGTATGGAATCTGCATGGCTTAGAAATTGTGAAATACTGATTTCCATTTTCCTAAAATTGAATGTTTGAGATTGCATAAGTCTAAAAGATAATGTTTTATGTGAAACGTACCCACTTGCAGTTTATCAAATAAATATTTTTAGTATAATATACTCATTCATTTTTTAATCGCTAATTTTTAGTTGCTTATGTTTTTTATTGTCGTTGCAGTTGTATTTACTTTTGATTTTAATAATTTTTCTAGGCGTAGAGGGAGTAGTTTAGTAATGAAGGTATATTGTTTGCAAATTGTTTTAATTTTTCTTTATTATTTCAAACAAAATTCTACTTTGAAACGTGAAGCAACGTATATGATAAAGAATTTTGTTTAGAAACTTAAAGTTTTGAAAGTTTTCATATGCTTCAGTTTTAAGACTTTTCCAATTCTAAATTCAGAAGTGATTATATTTTTTAAATTTACAGTTGTTCGTCTTATTATAAAAAAAATAAAAAATCTCCCGATTTATTTTCAAACCTGAGAGTTTTTTACTGTATGCTAATAGCTTTTCCTTTTTAAAAATTCCCTCTTTTACTAACTTTTAATTTAAAAACTTTTTAAAAATCGTGGCTCTAAATCTCAAGTTCTGTAACGTCATCTAAAGAAAAAGAAAAACAAGGTTTCTAGATTTACTATTTTTTTTTAATAATTTATTTTATTTTTTTATATCCAGTATTATTTTCACATTCAAAATAAAAGCAGTAGGTATTTTGATATACGAGAGAATTATTTGAAAATTCTCTTCCCTTTGTGTGAAGACAGGAAAGAACAAATTACATGAAGGCAAATAACAAAGGGGCAGATAGCGAGGTTCTACTACAATTTTATCGCAGTTTTTCGTCATAACAAAACTTTGCTGCCGGTTTCCATTTATTTCTTCGCTACAAGCCCAGCAAACTCATTTCCTTCTCAAGTTGACAAGTATTTTGTACCTGGAGAAAGAGAAAAATCGTAAGGTGCTTCATTCTCACGTGTATCCCTCTTACCTCGTCTGTCAAGATCGTGCGTGGAAAGTTTAAGCGGAAAGTTTTGCTCTTTTATAGCTGAACGTAAAAAGTTTTTTCACTCTCTCGCTGAGAAAGTTGGAAAAATTTCGACAAAAGTGTAGGCAATCGATCGCGATATTTATAACAGGACATGATGCATGTTAATTTGCCCGGGAACTGGAGTATAGGACCATTTTCGTACGAGTTTTCTAAGAATTTACAGAACGATCAAATTACTTTAATTATCTTAACTACTAGTGAGAAACACGACTGAATAATTTATAGAGATTCACGACTATCTGCCTGCAAACTTTAATAAGGAAAATAGACCCTCGTAAATAACAAGAAAACTTAGAATTATTTTTTAACTTTTAGGGCTGTTACAGGTCAGGGAATTCTCGGAAGTCAAGCAATTAAAAATTGGTCTGAAAAGGTCAGGCAATTTCAGGAAAAACTTGACAGTCTCAGGGAATTTTTGATACACTTGACTTGAAATTAATTTTAATATTTTGTATTATCTTGTTAAAAATTCAACAGTTTGGGTAGAAATTGTATATTCGTTTGTAAAAAATCTCAATTGTTTCGTTGAAAATTAATCATTTTTGGTTGAGGATTCAACTAGTTTAATGAAAATTCGTTTTTTTTTTTAATTCAACTGTTTTTGATTGAAAATGAAAATATTTTTTCGTATTATATTTTTCGCCGAAAAGTAATTTTTTAATTTTAACTTGATGCTAAGTTGAAAGTGGAGATACTTTTAGATTAAAAATAATGTTTTGCTTAATATTAGCATTGCAGTTAAAAAATCATTTCTTTTACTGAAAATTTAAATATTATATTTTTCTTTAAAAATTCATTTCTTTCATTTATGCTTCAAAATTTCACTATTTTATTGAAAATGACTATTATTTTTTTCTAATAATTTTTGTAACTGAGCAATTATCTTTTTCAATTGGAAGTTAAAATCTTTGGTTCATTTTTTTTTAAGGCTCATAATTTTATTTAGAAATTCATTCCTTCAACTAAAAATATAACTACTTATTTCATGTTTGAAAAAATTTATCTTTTCTTTATATAAACTTTATCTTTTGAATCGAAAATTTATTTGTTTGGTTGAAAATTTAATTATTTCGTTCAAAATTTACTTTAATTGGTTCAAAATCATTTTTTAAAATGAAAATTTAACTCTATTATATTTTTCGTTAAAAATTCCGTTTTTTATTTAAAAATTTAACTTTTATAATGAAAATTAGTTTTTTTGATGTTAAAAATCTATTTTTCTAACTATTTTGCAGGAAAATTGTCTTTTTAGCGTAAAAAATCAACATGTTAAAAAGTTCTCTTTTTGTTTAAAAAAAAGTCTCTTTTGGCAGAGTATTCAATTAATTTGTGAAAATTTCTTATGTTTTTTTTTTTAATGTAACTGTTATTATTTGCTAAACCAGAAAATACCTTTGAATTCTTTTAGTATCTTTATAATTAATTATAAAAGTGTGAAATCCATTTCTGGAGCCATGCAAAGATACTTTTATGTTGAATGATGCGGGATAAAGGGTTAATAAAATTATTTTAAAGAAAGAAAAACAATTGAGATATTTCCAAGATGATTCCAAATGTGCTTTCAGTTTTATAATCGGATGCTTAGTTTGTTTATAATTAATCACAATGTTTGAAAGCCATAGATATAGGAAACTTCATAGGGTTGTTTTATTTCCCACATTTTTCTGATGCGACCTTTCTTTATTAAGTCTCTTTATATCCTACTTTACACACTTTTTCAATGTATTTTCTCTCTCGAATATTTAGCATATTGGCAAAGAGTGTTTGCATGCTCGAGTGTTTGCAACCTCACGAAAACATCGAAGATATCGCAGCTGGCTTGAAAGCCAGCGCTTTTCGATCGCGCATCTAAGACAATTCCTGACTGTACATAGTGAAACGATAAAAAGGAAAATGAAGAAAAGTTTGCGTTGCAGAAAAAAGTGAAATTTTTCTCGTTTCGAAATGTTCTATTTGCGAGTTACTCTACTTTCTACCGTACGCGAACGCAAAGTGAGAGCTGCAAAGTTTTCTTTCAGCGAATTCAACGCCGATAGTTCGCGAGTTGTACCCGGAGCATCCCAGCCTGCGTTCGGTAATAGGTAAAAGTTCAAAGCTTAGAAATCGACAAAAATTTTTTTTAAAAGGCAATGTTATGCACTGGGGAATTTTAAAATACAAGTTTATTTTAACTAAAATAAAAGAGATCCACCTGTTCTAAGTCTTATCATTGTTATTATAATTGAATTTTTAGGTTGGCACATTCAAGTCGCATATGCCCGGACGTTTGGCTTGAGGAGAGGAAAGCTGCAAAAAACCAACTCCCAAGTTCAGCCAGTTTACCGACTGTCGATTTTGAAGGTGAACATTCGACGTCTCACATCATCGAATGTGAAACGCGAATTTTCCCGAGTCGAGATTCACCGCGCAGCGATAGTGCTATCAACAAATTACGTAACTATTTTGGGGGGGGGGGAAATAACTTGATAATTTGACGTGATATTTTCAACAAATCAAACCTATAGAAAATCCATGTATCAAAAATGTATTTTAAGTGTCTTTCGTCATTCAGAAGAAAAATATCAATAAAAATAAAGTCTTTTTTATAATTTTTGAAATTACTGCTACCCTAAAATTTATTTAACAACACTTATGTGGCTTTGGTTTTGAACTATTTACTATAAATTTACCCCTAGATTGGACTAAAGATTAAGCAGAAAAAAAAATATGTAAGACCTTCAGTAAAGAATTTCAATAATCCTCATTGTTGTTCAAAATACATTAAGCGTTAAGTTATTTGCTCAATGATTTAATAAAATTGTATATCTTTTTTGTTTTATTACATAATAATTAGCGTTCATGATTATCGAAATTGTTCTTTAAAATTTTTAGGTTATTTTAGTTCACCTTTAACTTGTCGAAAAATCTAGAAAAATACATTCCCAAATCACCGTTTATAATAGTAAATAGCACTATTCACTACAATAACCCCTAGGTGTAGGGAAAATTCTGCATGATGGCGCAGAATTTTTTCTTTGCTATGAACTTTGGTAAAATAAAACATATTAAATAATTACCGATGTGTACTAGTAACTAGAGGAAACTATCACAAATAGCGCGCTACACGCGCCTGTAGCTTTTTCTTATTTTGATGGCCTGATTATCTAACTAAAATATAAATATAAATAAATAATATAAATATATAAATAATAATATAATAAAATATAAAATAAAAATATATGTTAAAATATAAATGATCATAAAATATAATGAATAATCATAACTTAAAATAAATATTTAAATAGCTACATCGGCTTTCGTATCATAATAAGATGTTCTTAAAAGGCAAATACTCAGAAAAAATATTATTTGAATCAAAGAAATTTCTCTGGTTCAAGGAAAAAATTTTTTTTCGATCAAATTTGGTCTCTCATTAAAAATGATTTTCTTCAGTTTGAAGTTATTTTTGGTTACATGAAAAAAATTATATTATATAAACGGGCTTTACAAATAAATGGATCTTTACCATTGAAAATTTGTCAGCTTGTTTTATTTTGAATTTTTATAATTAACAATTACGAAATTTTAAATTGAATCAAAGAAATTGAAATTAATTCTTGAATTTAAAAAAATATAGGATTGAAAATTATTAAATAAGACATTTAAATTTTTTTAAATATGTCATTTTAACTGCTTCTCTCAGATCCGTTTAATTTGGAAGATTTAAAAAGGAAAATTCACCCATTTTTAAGATTAGCAATGGAAGATTCTTCAATTTTAAGGATGTATTAATATACACCCTTAAATTTGCATGATATTGAAGATTAAAAATCTTTAATTTATCAACTTAAAAAATTGTAAATCGAGTTTAAAATTCAAAGTCTTAGAATTTTTTAGAGTTTAAATGAAAAAATCTTGAATTTTAAATATATAAAATTGAAAATGATTCCCTTTTGAATATTTATATCTTGAAAATTTACAGATTTTATTTACAGTTTAAGGTTTTTAAAATATTATTTCATTTATTTTCTATATAAGATTATACTTAGAATTTACAATAAAATATTGATTAATTTGAAATGTTTATAGTTTAAAATTATATAATTTTGAACATTTTTTGTTGTTTGAACATCTAATTTATTTTTGAAGATTGAATATGGAAAATTCTTCAATTTTTAAGAATTGCATTTAAAGGCTCTTCAATTTGCAATGCTTATAACAGAAAATTATACGTTTTTGAATGCTTTTTATGAAATGGTTCAATTTTGAAGATTTAAAATGTTAAATTATTCAATTGCATAGGTTTCCGATTGAAATTTCATCAAGCGTGAACAATATAAATGACATCGTTAATTCATTTTTTTGAAAATTCTTATAATTTTGTACGAAATTCAGGTGTATCAGGTAGTAAGAAAATGTCGAAAATTCTAAACGTTTTAAAAAAATGTCAGAGTTTCTGTAATTGGAAGAAGGCATTCAAATTTGATTACAGTGAAACTCTTCAATAGCCCTCCCTTCTATAGCCCTTGCGAGAATTGACGCCGCACCACAAGTAGTTATAACAAAAGCGAAGCGGGCTATAATGAGTTAATTTCACCCACCGTCATCCCCAAAATCGGCGCTATAGAAGAGTTTCACTGTATTTAGAAATGGTTCATTTTTTCTTTGTAGGTGAAAATAATTTAAATTCTATTCATCTTCGAATAAAAATCATTCCAAATATTTGAAAGAAAAAAAAGCTACGTACAGTTTGATTGAATTAAAGATAAGATGAAGCTTCAAGTCTATGACTTTTTAATTGAACAATTTCAATCTTGTTTTATGCATAATTTTCAACTAAGGATTTCTAAAGTTTTGAGTACCGATCAAATAAAGTTTTCAATTTTTGATACTTCTTCAAAGCCTTTAAATGTTGTTACTTCCTTAATCTAATTATACTCTTGCACTTAATGCTTCTTATATTGACAGTTTTCCGATTTAAATGAAAATGATTGAAAAGTGTCTAGGTCCCAACTTTGATTTTTTGTAAATAAAATGTTTATAAATTTGAATGCTTTTTGCATGTTAAGCTTTAATAGTTTTGTAAATTAAAAACTTCAAACTTTTAAATTTTATATGAAATCAAGTACATAAATTTTATGGAATTCAACTAACATGAAGAAAATTTAAAAAAGTTAAATTTAATGAAATTCAATTCCACTTTAGGTAACTCAGGGTAAACTCTGAAGATGAATTGGAACTAATTAAATAAAATTTGTTTTAATTGAACTGAATTCCTCTAACTTACCTGTAAGACCTGAAATTACCATGGACATTCTTCAAAACATAGAAAATTTTGTCGAAAGTGAAATTCATATTAAATAGATTCAAGAGAATTCAAATTACACTTAAATAAAAACTGACCTTAAAAATTTTCTTTCTTTGAACGTAATTAAGTTTATAGACAACTTCAGGGTTGCTATAATACCTGGAAATATTGTCCTGAGATTTTAATAGAGACCATGGATAATCTTAAAAAGTTCTTGAATTTTGAAAAAAGCCTGAAAATTCGTATTGTCCTTTCTTTGTGAAGTTTCATAATTATCTTGGCATTTTCCACCTGTTTTACAATTTTAGATTGATAGGAATTTATTAATTTACGTTATAACGGTTTGAATGAACGCAATAAGAACAGTGCTACCTGCTAACTTGTTTTTGCTATTATATATTTATAATTTTTTTACTATATTAAGAAACATTCTTTAAAATCTGACTTCTCAAATAAGCTAGAACTCGAACTTAACAGTTATTAGAAACAAAGTATTATTTACTTTATAAACAAACTTTAAATGGAAAGAAATAGGTACTTTAAAATTCTGAGAAAAAGTATTAAAGAAAGTGATTTGTTACTTCAAAACAAATGAAATCAAAGCACAAGTTTGCTACAAAAACCGAATAACAAAATGTCAATATGAATGCTAATTTTCGTAATGCCCATCACCATTAAGCCATTTCCCTTTCGGGGTAGGCGTGACTCACTCGGCAGGGGAAAGGAGTAGTGTGTGGATGGGATAGAGATTTTTCAGATTGATGCAGAATT
>NC_046660.1:80870475-80886564 GCF_010883055.1 Belonocnema kinseyi
TCGTTCAAAATGAGACCTACTCCTTGTTTACCATGTGATTCACAATCTACTCCTGACCATATTTCGAATCCGCCTTTCAGCACGCCGTTTTTTATGTCTTTATTCTCACATCGATATTTCACATCGGAACCGAATAATTTTTTTCGTAAAACATTTTTCATTCCCATTTAGCATCCACATATCTCGGATCAAGTTTTTTTTTTTGCAAAAATTCCAAAATTCGCTTTTCAATCGCTATTCAAAGCCAAATTGGAAAACCTATACAATTTTATTTTAAAAATTCTCGGTCGGTTTTCTCATAATTGGCTAATTTTTTAACGAAAAGCGTTATTTACCTGTATCAACGAACCCAATATCTTAAAAACGTGACTTATTTGTTTTTATACAGGAAATTGTATTTTTTCACAATCCGCAGTCGAAGCTGCTAAAATTTTAGGTTAGTGTCACTTTGATTTTGTCAACTTTCACAACCACTGCCTTGAACCTGGATAACTTTTTTTGATCAAAACTTTTTGCTCTACATTCAGCCACATTTTAGCTCAAACGAGTATTTTTGTTTGAACTTTAAGTGATTTTTTTAATTTCACGGAACGGTTTTTAGCTCTACTGAAAAATGGGCATTGTCTTGTGAATTTACTTCTATACTGTCACCCTTGAAAATAATAGAAAAACATTTTAAACGCGTGATTTTCTAAAATTAGAATTAAAATTATTTCACAATATATACTCATTACTGATAATATATTTACTGTCCGCGTTAGTACTTCAGAACGAATTATTTTTCTAAAGTTCGTTACAAAATATTATTTTTTGTAAAAGTTCAGTTAAGATTTGTTTGATTATACATTTTTAAACCCATACATTGGTATCTAAAATTCGAGCTAAAATTTGTAAAAACAATACCCATAAACGGACCACCATACGTACACAGATTTCTAAGCTGGTCCTGCTTTTCTGAGAGAAAATGCATGACCAAAAATTTGTCAGAATTACCTCACAGCTTAGATAGTTCAGTTTGCTCGTGCATTAGCTGGGTTCGAATCCCCAACGTTTACGATTTTTCGTAGCGGTCAAGAGTACAATTTTATGTGTAAGTGACTGTGCGAGCAATTGTGTAATAATAAACGTAGAGTATGAGCAGTGATTATATATGAAATTATTCCATTCTCTTTAAATCTATCGACATTTTAAAACTACCTCTCGCTACTCATTCAGGCAGTTGATTTCAACAACCTGTTCGTGAACTGACGGAATTGGCTGCATAGTGAACATTTCATCTAAGGATCCATCCATATACCACGTGGGCACTTTAGGGGGAGTGGGTATGGTAAAATTCCACGCTTGTCCACGAGGGGGGCCGAGGGTCGGGCTAGAATCCACGTGTACAATCATTTCCCTAAATCTTTGAAAAATATACTGAAATGAGATAAGGTACACTGTAGGTATACTCGAACTCTTATATTGTGCTCGCGCACAATATAATTTTTCTTTTTATTGTAATTGTTTTCAAGACTTTTTCTTTGAAATTCAAATCATGTTTAAGTTCACGTTCCTAAACTAATCTGATTTTTTTTCAGCCAATTCACCGCTCCTTTTGACCTTCTTGTAGTCCGGGAGCTCGCGACAATTCTATAGACGGTATTTTGGTACTCACTAAAATTTTAAGTTCTTTTGTTTTCATAGTCAACAGTTCGAAATTCTTTGACTGACTAACAGCTGTTGGTGCATTTTGCAACAATTTATTGTTAAACTAGTCAAAAATTCGAGTGGAAAAACGGCATTTTAGTACTCTTGAATCCAACGGGGGATGGTTGTTTGAATGCTAAGAACTAACAATAAGTTTGACTGGCAGCTTCTGGATGGTGCCAAAGTTGACTGGCAGGCTGTCAAACATGTCAGAAATTCGAGTGAAAAAACGTAATTTTAGTACTCTCCCAGTCGGACCAATCCGTATTGTGGCGACGTTCACAAATAATTCAGCACTACGCCAATATGGGTTAGCCGCCATTGACTTGCCATTACTGGCGTAGTAATGGCTATCATGAATATTTAGTACTGCGTCAGTACTGGGAAGTTAGTACTCCGTCAGTACTGGTCAGCTGATACGGGCTTTTCATTACTGGCAAAGTAATGGCCATCATGACTATTTATTACTGAGTCAGTACTGGAAAGAAAGTACTGCGCCAGAACTGGGTAATAGTACTAATCCAGTACTGTATAGCCACTACTGGCTTGCAAATAACTGGCGCAGTAATGACTATTATGATTATTTAGTGCTGTTCCAGTACTGAAAAGATAGTATTGGGCCAGTAATAGGTGGCAGTACTACGCCAGTACTGGTTAGCCGCTACTTGCTTGCCATTACTGGATCAGTAATGGCTATCATGAATATCTAGTACTGGGAAGACAGTATTAGAAAATATTATTGCTGTGAAATTTTTGTCAATTCATGTAATTATATTATATGTTTATTAATTTGGAATAAAAACTAATATTTATTATTATTTATTCATTTCCTAATGTATTTCTATCTTGAATTGAATTTAAATTTTCGGGCGCTTTGTACATGATCGCCAGAAGTTGGTATGATCTAAATGACTACCAACGGCTACCAACATCAGCTCACGCAGTTTTACTCGGCACCGTGCAACGTTTTGATAGTACTTGCGGAAAAAGTGCAGTTTTCGCGAACGGTTGAGATTTATCAGCAGTAATTCAAAGTAAGTTCAGGATTCTATCGTAAAAAAAAGTGATTTTTTTATATCTGCAAGCCGCATTATTACTAAAATGCACTTATTTTCGTCAGAAATTCAACCATTACGATTGATGCCCGTGACAAAAGCCATCTAACCTTCAATATTGTAGGTTTTCCTCATTTTATATTCCTCATTGTTTAAAAGTATAGAACGCCGGAATGCAGTTTTTCGGAAAATTTGGACTCTGATTCCATTTGCTCTTTGGAACAATCAGAGGAAACAGGAAGCAAGGAAGAAAATATCGCTACTGACCAGATCCCTAATCCGCCATTGCGGGCGCAGTACAGATTTTCAGTACTGTGCCCGCACTCCATCATCACTTATTGACAGTACTGTGCCCGTATTCCGCCAGTTTAGGCGCAATACCGATTGCTAGTATCGTGCGCGCATTTCACCACTACGGGCGCAATACTAATTGCTGTTACCGTGTCTGTATTCCGCCAGTTTGGGCGCAGTACTTATTGTCAGTACGGTTCAAGTGCTGGTAGCCAGTAATCCAAACAATCCTTCCCTCGTGGGTTTTAAGAGTACTAAAATGACGTTTTTTCACTCGCATTTTTGACATGTTTGATAGCCTGCCAGTCACCTTTGGCACCACCGAGAAGCTGCCAGTCAAACTTATTGTTAGTTCTTAGCATTCAAACAACCATCCTCCGTGAGTTTCAAGAATACTAAAATAACGTTTTTGCACTCGAATTTTTGACCAATTTAACGATATATTATTGCAAAATGCACCAATAGCTGTTAGCCACTCAATGAATTTCGAACTGTTGACTATGAAAACAAAAGAATCTGAAATTCAAGTGAGTACTAAAATGACGTCCGTAGAATTGTCGCGAGCTCCCGGACTACAAGAAGTCCAAAAGGAGCGATGAATTGACTGAAAAAAATTCGGATCAACTTAGGAACGTGAACTTAAACATGATTTGAATTTCAAAGAAAAAGTCGTGAAAAAAATTATAATTAAAATAAAAATAAAAATTATATTGTGCGCGAGCACAATATAAAAGTTCGAGTATATCTAGGGTATACTTTGGGAGGGGGAAGGCGTTTGTCTAAATTCCACGGCTGTCCACGAGGGCAAAAACTTTCTTCTAAAGATTATCTTTTTAGTTATAAAAAGTTTGGTTAAAAATTCGCCTTTTTGGATTAAAAATCCAACTCTTTTTGTAAAATATTAACATTTTGTTTAAAATTTATATTTTGTTGCTAATAAGTCAACTGAAATATTTTTTTGATGAAAAAATATTTTTCTGAAAATTTGTCTTTATGGCTCAAAGGCTCATCTTTCTTAGTAGAAACATTGCATCTTTCTTAGACAAAAATGCAACTGTTATAAAGTGAACTGGAATCTTCTCTGAATGAAAATGTGACTATTTATTAAAAGTTTTGTTTTAATCCATCTGTTTTAAAAGAAATGTTATCATTTTTTTCAAAATTCAGCTGTTAGGTTAAAAATTCAACTATTTTTTGAAGTTTGTATTTTTAAATTTAAAATTCACCTGTTTTAGCAGAAATGGCATATTTCTTGGATACAAATGCAACTGTTTGCTTAATGATTCAACAATTTTGTTGAATAGTCATACTTTTTAATTAAGAATTTTGATATTTTGTGGAAAATGTAACTATTTCGTAGAAAATTTACTTTTTGCTTAAAATACATATAATACATATAATAATATTTTGGCTTGAAGGTTGAATATGTTAGATAAACTTTTTTTCTTTCTTCAGTGAAAAATCTGTATTTTTTGAAAATTCGTCTTTTTGATTAATTTTTTGTTATCAATCTTTCGTCGCTTTTGATTGGAATATAAGCTATAAGACTTTTTTGTTGGGAATTTGTCTTTTTAGGTTGCAAATTCAACTTAAACGTTAAAAACTTAATTATTTGTTTAAAAAATTCAAATATTTTGATAAAATACTGTTTTATTTTGTGTATAAAAGATTCTTTTAAAAGTAATGCAAGATTAAAATGCTGGTATTTAAATATTTCTGAAGCCAAGGATGGTTGCGTGCATTCAATGGTCCAAGTCGGATATCTACCTTCATAACCTGATTATCGAAAAAAACGGCTGAACTCGAAAAGCGGTTTTCTGCCGTTTTTCTTTCGCCTGCCCAAACGCCCAGACAATTAGAAGTGCTTCTAATGAAATCAGATGCAGCCGCAGGTTGTCACTGGCTCTAATTAAATTCATAAAGAAATTTTCACAGGCAGATAACCAGTGAAGTGGAGTCGTCTGTCGTTGTATGTGCTCATTCTAAAGGACACCGATTCTTAAATGGACCAACCTAACAATAACATAATAATAATGAACTTCATTCAAACGATATTATTTTACGTATTATAACGGCCATAACGAAGAATTCCGAACGCATATGTGATGAGAATTTTGAATAGAGTCGAGTCGGAATAGGAAAATAAATTTTTCAGAGTATTCATGCTGTATCAATCCACTTAACAGCATGCACAACCAAGCAGAGTAAAACAACGCCTAATGATCGAGGGCGAAGCGCAATAGAGAATTGCAAGGGTAGTCATTACCTCCATTAGCAGAGCGTGCCGGGAGTAATTAGCGCAAGTGCTTTTTCTCGCCCACCGAGTATAAAGACATTTCCACGGCTAAAGTTTCCAACAGCATGCACGTATGCAAATGACCTAGGCGACGCGACGCAACGTTACGCAACTGTTAAGCTTTGGTGAGATTAAATTCAAATTTTCACGCGAGACATGAGCGAGAGTGAGAAAAGAACCCAGTCAGAGAACTGAAAGAGAGAGGCATACATAAAAAGAAGGGATTATCCCGAATGCCTTATCGCGAACTAAGCAGACCAAAAGTTTTCACAGGCATGAGCAAATCTTGCATTATCATGGACCCACGAGACATTTCATCGGGCGAGCTCAAAGTTGCTACATGAAATATTATGAATAAATATGAGATGTTAATTAAAAGTTTCGAGTATGCCGCGACATCGTTGCAGTCCTACTTCATTCTCCGCCGATCTCTATAATTAAACAATTACTTGTATTTGAATTGTAGACTGTAAATTACGCACAGGAATTAAGCCTTTGGGGGCCAATTTGAAAACCTAAATTGCTACTGTTGGTCTCCATTAGGGAAGTCAAAAAATAAATTAGAAAAAATGGCTCTCATCTCCCAAATTTCGTCGAATAAAAAAAAAAGAATTTCTTTGTTTTAACAAGAATTGAAATTTTAAAGTTTTGCAAACCTTCGAAAGTTTAACATGCATTTTCCATAAAAAATGCGTCTTTGTAAGTTTTGGAAGGAATTGTGAATATTAAGCTATTGACTTTTCCCTCGACACTTTTCTCCGCAATTAGCCATAGAATACAAATCGAAAAGTAATTTTTGAATCACATCCTAATAAGCCTGTTTTAAAGGGTGCCAAAAAAAATCCGTAAGAAAAAAATTTGTTAATAAACAGAAAATCGAAGTACTAATATTAAAACGTTCAGAGTCGGTAATATCAAACGTGTGATTTTTTAAATGACGAATAATTCGAGTTCAGTTTTTTCATTATCATTATTATGGGATTTTAAAGCTTTCAGAGTTAGCCACGCGACTTAGCACCTTTTTATTTCATCACACCAAAATTGAACCTTATAATTTGGGCACGTCGAATTGTTCTTTTCATCTATATATTGGCATGTCCAAATTATAAGGTTCCATCTAGGAGAAGAAAATGAAAAAGTTCTACTTCGTGAAGACCAAATGAAAAGGCGCTTCCGAGTTGAGGGCGCTGATGTCCCCAATGCAATTTATATGGGATTTTAGAGCTTCCAGAGTTAGCACGTCGAAATGTTCTTTCCATCTATTTATTGGCATATCCAAATGATAAGGTTTTATCCAAGAGACGAAAATAATAAGGTGCTACCTCGAGGAGACCAAATGAGAAGATGCTAGCTCGTGGAGAAAAAAAATGAACAGGTGCTATAGATTTAAGGGCGCTGATATCCCCAGTGCAATTTATTTGGGATTTTAAAGCTTCCAGAGTTCGCCACGCGAGTTAGCGCCTTTTCATTTTGACTCTCGGAGATGCAACCTTGACATTTAGGTACGTCGATATAAAATGGGAAAATTGCATAAAATTAAACCAATTTTCGGGTATTGAAAAGAGCGTGTGGTTCATAGCCAGCCAAAGTATATAAAAAATAAATTTTTTCGTAATACATAGCCTCAATTTCCAAATGAACGCAACTGCTTTGATCGATGCAGCTTTAATATGACTGAAATGCGTGCCTCCTATTCATGCACGCTATACATTAACTTGATTTATATTTGCTAAAAAGCTTTCAAGCCAGTCGGACTCGAATATATATCTGAATCCTTTGAAACTCA
The DNA here is from genome assembly GCF_010883055.1 of Belonocnema kinseyi. Lineage (NCBI taxonomy): Eukaryota > Metazoa > Arthropoda > Insecta > Hymenoptera > Cynipidae > Belonocnema > Belonocnema kinseyi. Next base: position 80,877,590 of record NC_046660.1, read on the forward strand.
GAGCAGAGCAAGCCTTTGCATATATGTTGAAAGGACCCGAACTGCATTCAGTTTGTCTTGATCCTGATTGCAACAACAATCTCTTTGTGAATGTAGAATTTCAAAAACTTGTAGTTCCGCTTTGGGTTTGTTCAAAAATAACGTCATGCTTTCAAGCTAAAGAGTCGAATTTTTTAGGAAACAGTTAATTTGCAAACATGAAAATATACATTTTTAACCAAAACGATGATTTTTTCACAAATAAACAAATTAGTTTTAGACCAAATAGTTGCATTTACAATCAAATAGTTGAATTTTTAAGCGAAGTATTGAAATTTTACACAAATAGATGAATTTTCAACGAATTAGTCGAATTTTCAAGCCAAAAACACAAACTTCTTAGAACACAATTGAATTTTCTGTGCAATTGCAGAATAAGGGCGTCCCCTTTTTTTTGGCTGGAAAAATAGTTTTTTTCGGCATCAAACTATTAGAATCCTTAATTGAATGATTAATGAAGCGATATAATGAGGTAGAAGTTTTAAATTACTGTTGCTTCTGTTACGACGATGTCTTAAATATGGATATGTCTCGGTATCAGAATGATCATATTTAACAAAACAGAAGTTATAGGTGATGCCACTATTCTGCAATATAACAAAATTTTCGATCCAAAAGCATAATTTGCAATTCAAAAAAGAGTAATGTTTAACAAAAACATTTAACTTTTCAACGAAATAATTAAATTTACAACAAAATAGTTAAATTTTTAATAATAAATTAAATTTTTAATTGAAATGATAAATCTTCAACAAAGTTGAGCCTATTCGTGAAATAATATCGGAAACGTGACTTTGTTAATAAATATTATTTTTAAAATTTACAGTTTTCGTTAATTTGCAAAAATGACTTAAGTAAATGTGAAAATCTTAAAAAAGGTACCTTTAAAAAGTTACGAAAAAATATTGTTCATTTTGTTGCTAAATAAACAAATTCTGTTTGATCATAGTAAATTTTCTACATCGACTCGTTGTACTTGGAAGCCTTACGGCCATCTAAAAAAAATTTCAAATCTGTTGAAAATTGGTTCTTAGACAAACTTTTATTCCCAAAAAGTACTTTTGGTCACACTGTGCGTGCAGTATGGAGGTTCTTATTTATACATATTGGAATTTTTTTTAGAATTTCTTTCCTCTTAGCCCTCCCTCTCCCATCCTTGTGCTTGCCGTGCGCTTACCTAAATATGCATCGGCAGGAGTGAAGGAACACCTCCACACACGCACAGAGTGGTCGCGCCGCAGTAAATTTAACATCACGAGCGATACAAATAATGATGCGTCTGCGCTCTCAGTGATGCCATATGACACCCAGGGGCGCTGCCGGGTTAATACAGGAAAAAGTCAGCTTTTAGTAAATTGGATATTTAAGTTTGATAACATTTTACGAATAATTTATTCAAACAATTTTTATCAATTAATTTGTGTAAATAATTGTACAATTATTTAAATAATTCTTGTTTTTTCAAGTTTGTATACCACTTTAAAAATCAGGGTAAACATTTTATCTTCCCAAATTTTAGACAGATGTTTCTTTAAGTATCAGTTTGTCTTCTAAGAATGCTTGTAAATTTTTAAATAGATTTTAATGATTAAAATAATTTTATTTTTTAAATATAATATAAATATATTTGTGAAATAACGTCATTACGTCTAGAAAGTAGGTGCATTTCGCGACTTACCTGAAAAAATAAACGTTTAAACAAATTAAAATGGTAAAAATAATTTTAAAATAGTTAAAAGATGACTGAGTACTATTAAATGACCGATTAATAACTATTTATTAAAATAAAATCTTGTTTGTAACATATCATCGCGTTTAAATATTATATTTGCAAAAAGCTGACTTTTCCCATCTTAAATCAGTGGGAAACTTCATGGTCTTTATGTAAACCCTAAATATTAACCGATTTCGCTTAAATGTTGAAGATTTTTTTTTAATTTCAACAACACTGGTGGGGAGAGGTGTTAGAGGGAAGAAATTCGAGAAATAAGGGTCAACCTATTGTAGTGTTGCAGGGTGACGTACTTTTTGAAAATTTGTGAATGAGTTTACGAGCATGTTTACTAGATGGAAAACTGGAATAATAGAACCATCGTGTCCAGCATTAAGCGTGGATTAGGTTCCTCTTAAAAGGATCGTTTAAGCTCGCGGTTTAACACTGCACAGGAGGGCCTAATTTACGAGGCAAGGATTACAAGTTTGTACGCACACAATTGCGCTGCCGCCCTCGGTTTCCACCAGTACCCTCACCCTCGATTCTCCTAATTTACGTAATCTCGTTTACCAAAGTATTTTGCACATCCGGAACCAGCGAGAGGGCCTGTGGACGGCACAAACAAAATTCTTCCGCTATTTAACTTCGTCCATTGCGCTAAATGTTGTCTTAAATCTACGCCAGACTCCATAAGCGAGTGGAAATTACGCAAGATAAATATTCCATTCTAGTAAACATTGCTCGTCATTTAAATGAGAGCACTTTAACATGGCTTGCGGAAAATCACATTTAAGGGATTAAATTAACTAACAATTACATATAAAAAGTTAGGTTAGGAAATTATTGGAGGATCTAACATTTCAAAAACTCGTTTAAGAAAACAAAGGAAACACACTAAATCTCGGACTTTTTTTAACGATAACATTAATTTTCTGATTTTTCGAAAAAAATGACACTAAAATACTATTTACTCACAAGGGGACTTGCATAAATTACATAAACTTTTTTTGTTGAAATTTTGATAATTTTTACTGGCGGGATTTATTTAGGGGTTATCCAAAAATTACGTAAGACGACTGGGAGCTGAGGGGATTTTAGATTTGGTAAAGTTGGTATTTTGACTGAAGAAAGACTTTCATTTTAATTAAAAACAATTAAATTTAACCAAAAAAAGAACCAAAAGATAAGACTTTTATAAAATAGTGGAAGTTTTATTAAAACAGTTAAATGTTCCACCAAAAAGATAAATCTTATACTAAAAAAAGAATTTCTTGCCAAAAAGACGAATTCTCAACAAAATACTCAGCTTTGAAACAAATAGTTGAATTTTTAACCCAGAACATTTATTTTCTACTTAGAAAAATGAATTTTCAATAGATTGCATAAGATTTCAAGCATATAGTTCAATTTTTAAACTAAAAAATACGAATTTTTATCAATTAATGTTGAAGTTAAATTTTTATTAAGAAGAATAATTTTTAAAAAACAAAAAGAAAGCATTTTTTACAAAACAGTTGAATTGTCAGTTTAAAAAACTGGTTGAAAATAAATTTTTTCAAATAGAAATTGAACTATTTCATTTAAGTTTAGAAAGTTGGTTGAAACTTAATTTTTTCAACTAGAAAAAAACTAGAAAACAAACAAAAATCGAATTTTCAAGAAAGTAGCTGAACTTTCACACTAAAAAGATAAATTTTGAATAAAAATTTTTAGTTAATATTTTAACTCGAAAAGATTTTTATTTAAAAAAAAAACATTTGGATTCAACCAAAAATTACCAATTTTCAATATGAAAACTGAAATCCTCTAAATAATTGAATTTTCAAACAAAATGATTGTATTTTCAATCAAGAAGGTTAATTTTCTAGTAAAAAGACCAAGTTTAAACAAAATACATAAGCATTCAAACAAATATCTAGTTGAATTTTAAAACAGAATGATTGATTTTCTACTAAAAAAAAATTTCCTACGAAAAGTTAAGTTGACGAAAGAGTTAAATTTTCAACCGAGAAGATTAATCTTCTACCAAAGGCAAGAACAAACCAAATTTGTTATTCTGGTTTTTCAAAGTGCCTTCAATTAAAATCATGAGCATAGATTCGCTTTTAATGTGACTTTTGCAAAAATCTAAAAACTATATTTTTTTCATTTTCCTTTAAAAAGTTTCGATAAAGGTGATTTATGCGTTTCAATGGCATGAGGGATTGATCGAGGTCGAAGTCAATGAAGAAGTTGGTACCCATCGGAGCTTAAGGGCGCGATAAAATTTTCATATTGACGTACGACAGCGCGTGATCCGAGTGCCGAATTTATCGAGTCACACGAGCCATCACGTCCCAGACAAATTTCATTTGCGTCTGAGCACGCGCCCGATTATTTTCACCCCCAGGTTGTTCACAATGCTCAACCCTTACTTGACAGAGCATAGTCACCCTTTGTTCTCGGGTTTCTCTGTAACGATTGAATCTTCGGTGCCAGGAATTCAATTGGTCTCCAACCTCCTCCATTTGATCTTATTCTCGCGGAGCTTTTTCATCGCGGGTGTGGGACAAGTTGGTGCCAACGTGGACGTAACCCGTCTCGCCCATTATTTTTGACGGTTCCTCTAAACTTTCAGATTGCTTGGGTCGCACAATGAGGGAAACTTGTACTCACTTCTTATTTTAGTATTTGTTTGATTAAACCTGATAGCCTCAATCAAAGCTTTTGAGCTTTTTTAGTTTTCTGATAAAGTTAAAACCTACTCAGACCTTTGTCTTATTTGCGCGATCCTTCTTTTCTAATTTTTAGAACGAGAAAAAATTTTCCTCAGTCTGGATTCAAACCCGAAGCTTTCGTATTATACTCGGTGAAAATTTATAATCCCGTAATTGGTAACTCCTGGTTTAAATACAAAATGAACTAGATTTTTGTCTAGCTTTTCCAAGAATAAGAACAATATAACAATAAGAATAAGACCTGGGCATATCTAAATGTTAATCTTATTAGCAGACTGAACAATTTCAAAAGGTTATAAGTTTGAATCAAATAAACCTGAGCATTTTCTACCAATTATTTAAAACGAAACCCAATTGAAAGCCTCGACATCGTATGATAATATTCATTTATTTTTTCTTTTGATGTTGCATCACACACATTCTGATATTTAATGTCGAACAAGTAATAAATGCAAGCATATATGATAAAAATGTATTAAAATTTTTAATATTTAAATTGTGCCAGCAGAATTAAAGAAATTGTTTTAAAAAATACTTTGTATTTATTTGATTCAAGTTTCTAAGTTCGCTAATAAGCTTTTGATATTTTATATTTGCTCATAAAGTCCATCATTATTTGTACCCTAGTCCTTTTTGTACTGCGCTCAGTGTGAAACTTAATAACGCTTCCTCCTGAAAGACAGCAGTTCCTACTTCGAATCCCGACTGAGGTAGATTTTTTTTTGATTTCCTAAAAATTAAAACACTAGGATAACAAAACTTAGACCTGGGTACAAATAATTTTAGACTTTATCAGCAGAATAAAAAAAATTTAAAGCTTGTAAGCTTGAATTAATTAAATACTAAGACTTTTTATAATTTTTTTTTATTGTTTTGGCACAATGCAAATTAAAAGAATTATAAAAACTGTTTTTTTTTCATATGTGCCCTCGTTAACTACTAATTCGACTTGAAATAGCAGAATGGTTGTAATGCAACATGGGAAAAAAAGGGGGATGAAGATTCTCATACGAGGCCGAGGGTTTCAAATGGGATAAATTAGCATTCAGGATGCAGCGCTTTACTTGCACGTAGAAAAAAGTGTTTAAAAATATTCTGAATAATGTTGAGATACGCATAATGTAAACACGTGCATACTGCCTAACCTGGAAGCTTGTTGACTAAGATAAAGGATTTTGGAACCACTCACGGAATATAAAATTACTTTGGTAACATTCTGTTTTATTCTACCCTCTAATGTTATAAGTCTCTTATGTAAAGATATGTATTTTATTTTTTTCATTTGGTTACTTTGTGATTTAGACAGCAGTTAATTATTTTGACAAACTTCCATTGAAAACAAAGTATTTACATAGAATTTTGCTTACGTTAATCAAGGTGGTTTTAGATCCGGTTAAATCGGGAAATTCGAAAAAATTCCGGGATTTAAAAAAAAAATGGCAAAAGTCGGGGAATTTCTGTAACAAGCACTTGAAGTAACTGTCAAGAATAATCAGAGTATTATAAAGTTTTCAAGAAATCGTTGTTCGATTTCAATAACTTGACGAAATTTCAAAGAATTTTAAAGATTTAAGAGTATTTTTCTAAATTCCAAAAAATTTTCAGAACTTAAAAAATTTCCAAAGGATTTTAAAGAATTTTAAATATTTTAGAATATTTTAAAAGATTATAAGGAGTTTCTAGTTAATTACAATAATATGAAGGTATTCCAAAGGATGTTAGAATATTTGTAAGATTCCAATTAATTTTAAAATTATTTCAAGAATTCGCAGGGATTTCAAAGTATTTGAAATATTTGCGGTTATGTGAGAACATTTCAAGGCATTTGAAGAGTTTTTAACAATTTCGAGGGATTTTCAAGGATTTGAATGATTCTAAGGAACGTAAGCAAATCTTTCATGCGTTTAAAAAGTGTTTCTAAACATTTCGGAATATATGGTACCATTTTAGAGTTATTATTATTTCATCATAAATCCTTTGAAATTTGTCTGAATAATTTGCAATTTTTTTCCACAATTTTCCATTGTTTTCAATTTACTTTATTTTTTCTTAGCACCTTGAATTTTTAATGATTTTATCGAATCCTTCGTAGTTCCCTCAATTTCCTCTAAATCAACTCTAATTTCACTGAAATCAACGACATTTTTTAGTTTCATTCAATACATTTGAATTCTTTTGAATTTGACCTGAATTATTTTTAATTCTTATGAATGAAATTCTTTTGAATTACTTTAAACTCAAAAGAACATAATTATTATTAATAATGCACATTAGTTACTTTCCGTTAGACGTTAGACAGTTTAAAAAGATTCTATATTTAAAATCTTACATGAATAGAATTTTGTTCTTTGAATATTAATGGTCAGGCAAATATAAAAATTAGCCAGACAAAAATCAGGGAATTTTTAACATAACGTTCCGCAGATACCTTCGTTAATTCTAGCTCTCGCAAGTTGCGGGGATTCGAGGTAATGTTACAAAATCCTCTCAAACCATTGCATTTGCAAAATTAATCAATAGCTAGCAACTCTTGAAACTGATACCCTCGCTCAAGTTTGTACAAGTTTATTTAAGTAACTATAGCTCAGGATTAATTTTAGCTTGAATTAGCTCCTGGTTTCATAATTCGAATACACCAATTGTTTAAAAAGAGTAAAAGTAGAATAGGTACCGTAAAATTCCGGTGGTAAGCATTATACATAGAGAGCAAAATTGTACATAATTTTTTTCCACTCTATAATTTTTCCACTCGGGATACAATAATAAACTTTAAAGTCCCCATTAGCGTAGCCCCGCGCAAAAAACCTTATAGTTACGGTGGGGTGACTAGTCGTCCATACATTGTATTTTTTGCCTATCTGGGAAAGGCGGGGAGCAGTTAGGAGTGGGAAAGTAGGGATTGAAGTAGGGAGGGGAAGTAGAAAATTGATGGCGTGTAGGGGGGGGGGGGTATATGTACAGTACGAAGGGAAAGTGCAACAGGGAAGGGATATTAGGGCAAGGGAGGAGAAGTGAGAGTACTCTGAAAAAAATGTAGTTAAAAGGAGGGGTAGAAATTATCAAGGTGGGACAGTATGGAAGAGGGAGATTTGAATCACTTAATTGTCGTCTTAATAGGCTACGCCCACTTTAAGTAATTTTTCCATAAGTCTAAAAGTTTGATGCAATGAGATACTTGAGTAGCCATCCCCGAGTTTATAGAAAATCTTTTAGACTTCTTTTCTGATTACAATCTTAATAAAGGTAGAATAAAACCGGATGGGGGGATTAAATTCTCGTAAACAGGCTACATTCTATGAAAAACTTTCTTTCATAACCTCGACTAAAGCTCCGTACATAAGGGCTTTATTTAAGTTTGTATAGTCACTCCATTTGCTACATCTTCTTATTTGGATTCCCCCATGTCTAGCTGTTTGTGTGCTCTTCTTTATTGCATGTTCTGACGAATAAAAAAAGAATCATGAAAAAAAAGTGAGCAAAATAACATAAATGACAGTGAGAGATGTATAACAAAAGGAAATTAAGCCTTATTTCCAAGATATGTAAGTTCTGTGTGCCTCCTCTCTGTCTTACAGTATGTCCCACAAGAACGTGGCTCTTATATCTGCAAATTAAATCGTTGTAATTAAAACAAAGACTCAATAGGGAAAGAGAACTTTTTTACACAAATGCACAAATACATAGTAAATTTTTCAATCTCCAGTATTGTCGATTATTGCTTGACAACGTTTGGGCATGCTTTCAACTAATCTTTCTGCATACATTAGAGAAAATGACCGCCAGTATTCTCTAAGAAATTGTGATAACTGTTTAACAGTGAATGCAAGTTTCTCCTTACGTTTTCTCTTCATAAAACTCCAAATATTCTCCATTGGATTTGCATCAGGTGACAATGCAGGCCAGTCTAAGGTCACTATGCCATTTTTTCTTTACACGCTGTGCACAAATGAATTCGATGTTTTAGATCGTTATCTTCCTAGAGTATACAATACGACGTTTCTGTTCCAAACCACTTTTTGGCGGACCTCAACAAGCCTCTCTGATATCAGAGAGACTCGTTGTGATGGAGGAAGGTAACGATTCAAATCACGATCCAAAACACCAAAGTCGTTTGTGCACAGCGTTGGATAGGTCACCTAATCACGACGTACAGTATAGCCAAAAGCACTTTTTGTAGACAAAAGTCTGTCTACAACCCAATTTTCAATGAATTTGGACTTTTTTTTAAATGACCGCAATGCTTTCGGGTATATCGAGTCGGTGCGTCAATTTCGATTTGGCCATACTAAAATTTTTTATTTAACAACAAAATAAACAATATTTTCATCCTAACTTTTCAGATGTACCTTTTTTATAAGATCTACTAATTGGGTGAAGAGCGTCGGTTAGTGTGATTACATCAAGAGATACCAGGTGTATACATATGAAACCGGTATTGCCATTTAGCGGCCAGTAGGCACACTTGTAGGCACTGTCGGAACTTACCATTTGTGCTAATTGGCGTA
>NC_046660.1:80886664-80895852 GCF_010883055.1 Belonocnema kinseyi
AGGGCGCATACTTTGAATAAAATATTTGTTATCATTCTCTTGAAATAAATGTGTTTTTTTCTTGAAAAAATACCGGTTTCATATGTATACACCTGGTACCAAAGGGATTCAACTGAATTTTAGGAATTTCAGGAGTTTAGAGGAATTAAAAGCAATTTAAGCGGATTAAAAAGGATTTTAAAGGACCCCAAGAGATTCTACAAGATTTTAAGAGATTTTGAGTTATGTTTAAAGATTTAACGGGGTCTCCATGATTTCATGGGATATCGTAGGATTTTAAGAGGTTTTAAAATATTAAAAAGTATATGCACAGATTTTATAGAGGATTTTAAGGTTTCTTGAGTAAATTGTATGGCTTTTTAAATATTTAATGTGTTTAAAAGAGATTTATAAACGCTTTTACGGATTTTAAATATTTCAATTAATTTTAAAGGAATTTCAAGAATTTCAAGCGATCTTGTAATATTTCGAAATATTTCAGGGATTTCCAAGGATTTTAACTGCTGTTTAAAGACTTGAAGGAATTTTCACGGATTCCCGATAAACGTCGTGTGGTCAATCCGTTACAGTTCCCCCGGATTTTTTCCACAAAAATAAAAAATTTTTGTGACTGAATTCGGAGATGCTATAAAATATCATAACGGACGTTTTCGAAATCTTTTTTTATGGATAATAATAAAAAAATTGTATTATGCTAAATGAAAATTGTATGCATGTGCACTATTTTGAGGTTTGGAACGTTTTTCAGCTCTCCGTCATTCCGATAATGTAGATCTCTGTCGTATGTAGATGCTATCGGTAGCACTCAAGAATAATTATGGAGAAGAATTGCAACACCCATAACCTCCAAATACACACATCAAATTTAACTAAATCAATTTTGTTTAATTAACTCACAAAAACAGTGTGTGGGGACGTCCGCTAGCATGTTCGATATCATTCGCCAGATCTTGAAGACAAAATTTTTATTATTGTAGAAAAAAATCCGAGGAAATCTAATACTGATAAAATCGATACTAATTCCGAAGCGCCACACAAATTAATCAAATTTGAAATAAAAAATTTTTCAATTAACCCACAAAAAAACGTGTGCGGGGATGTCTTCTTCTACATTGCCGTTCATTTATCAAAGAAACATATATATTATTTCCGTCGGGCCTACCCTTCTGGCAAGGCCTCATTTATTTATGAGATTTAATATACTTTGGATTTGAATTGCGTCTAATTAATATAATTAAATTGTGTGATATTGTTTTGTCTATCAAAATACCAAATTTTCATACTGTAAGTATTGTCATTAAAGTTGAAAACTTTATATTTCTGTCAGCGAAACTTCCATTCTGTCGTGGTAAAAACTGTTTTCTGTATAATTTTTCTTTTGCAACGTCAATTTTCAAGATTTTAGTAAGTAACCCTATCTCTACGGTAAAATGGATTTATTTGATGCAAATTAGAACTAAAATTATTAAACAATAGACATGCTATAAGAAAAATCACCTTTGCCCCACTGGTTTGCTCCCCTCCCCTGCCCTCCCTACCCAACGGGAGAAAATTTATTGAGAAAAGATACCGCGTAAAGCTGGGACATAGAGGAATTTTGGAAAAGTTTAACATTATTTTGGAAGAGATTAAAACTATTTTGCGTGTTTATTGAAAACACATTTTAAAGTCTCATATTAATCTTTGAAAGAATATCGAAAGTTGATTGGAACGGGAATGACTGGTTTGAAGGCAAATACCCGAAAGAAGAAAATCTAATTATCAAGTTTGAAAATAAATTCACTCTAAAAAAAGATATTCTTTTTCGCTCCTCTGGGAATCGAACCACAGTACGTCTGTATTTGTTTTGACTTCTGTAACTTGTGTATTTCTGAAAAAGGATTCTTCTTTCGATCTCTCAAGTAGTTTAAGAGAAAAGTTCCCGACCGGCAATCGGAAGTTCTGAGGTTCGATTCCCAGCGCAGTGAAGGAGATCTTTTCTTAGAAAACTTTAATTTACAAAAGTTTAAAGTCATAGGTCCCTCTAGTATGAAAAAACGTTAAGAATTCCTGTTACTGTCTGTTGACAATACAGACTCCTTGATCTAAATATCATGATTCGTGGCGTAGAGGTTAAAGTGTTAAATTTTAATCTTAAGGATCCAACATTTGAAGCTTATTACCTAAGGAAAATGTTTTTTCTTATCAAAAGAATACGGTTTACTCAGGTGCATTTGGAAGTTTCTTCAAAAATATTGACAACATTTTAAGAGTAAGTCGATGACCCTCTTCCCCTTCGTATAGGGGAACACAGGTGGGCTTTTATGGATTTCGAATTATTTGCACGGACATGCCTGCGGACCTAAATGGCTGTATCGTGCCATGACTACAGCAGTAATCATTTTACGTGGCGTTTCAGATTTTATCGGTCTCACACACAACCTGGGACAAATGATGGAAATTACCACAATCTCGCACGCTCGACTCCCCGTTTTTCATTTTATGCTTATTTTATAGCTACGGCAGCCCTCAGGCTTTGATCAACCTCCCTTATCTTAAACTCTGTTTCTTAAGGGTAAACATGACTTATTACTTCTTAAAATTTGTTATCAAAATGAGGCTGTAAAAATATCTTAAATAACTTTTTCGTAAGCAGTGTATACTCGGACGCAGTGTAGCGGTCTGGGATTGAGTTATTAAAGTTTAGTTTAGAATCAGGGGGCAGATAAATTAAGTTCCCTTAGTAAAAGGCTATAATTCTATTCAATTTCGACCTTAAGAGTCTTCTATATTATTATATATAAAATGAAAGGGCGCGTTTATTTAGTACCTAAGAGACCGTTCAAATACTACGGAAGATTTTCAGGGGGGGTTGACTTTGTAGCGTTTCAAGAGGAAGGGAGAGGGGTTAACACAGAATGGGATATCACACATGGGAAATATAAATGTAAATAAGAATTTTCCTAAATACTTGGAAACATTGAAATTAATGGATTTATTTTACAAGTAAAGCACCTAAGAATTGTTTTCAAATGACTTCCTCTTATTCTTGTATATGTGAGCTGAATTAATAGATCCCAAGAAGAACATCCAAAAATCCAATTTTGTTGAAAATTCGTCCCTTTCCATTGAAATTTCCACTATTTAATTGTAAATGAAAATTATTGGTTGACAATTTTTCCTTTTTCTTAATTCAACTATTTAGTTAAAGATAATTTTTTTCGAGCTTAAAACGTAACTTTTTTTCTAACACTCCTCTCGCCGAATGGAATGGATGATTAAATTCCTAAAAAATATGCCGCAAGAGAATACGTAACGTAATTTCTACTAACATTTTTTATCTCTTGTTATAATCTGTTTTTTCCACATTGAGGGATTTCAGTTTTTAATGATTCATAACTGTGGTTTAATTTTTTATGTACTGTGTTTCAGTTTGAGTTTTAAAGTCCCGTACATTTTTTCAAACTTTATATTTGCTACAAGAAAAATGCACTCAATGAGACGTTAATCCGAACGTTTTCTAAAATGTTTATCTGCAAAAAAAGATTTAAAAAATTGTAATCAGTTTTAAAATTGCTGTTCTGATATAACTGAGATTGAAAATATATTTGTCTTTTAAAGTGGTACATGAAACCAATAGTTGTCCAGCTTTTATGCCTTCGTTAGAGATGGCAAAGCTGTAAAAATATAGGTAACAAATAAAAAGAAATGCTCATATTATGTACCCTCAAACATTTTAATCAAGAATTTTCAATCTTCCTCGAATTCATCAGATTCTCAAACCTTTAATTGAAAAAGTTAAAAACAACTTATTGCCAGATTTCTAGTGGACGATCCATTTAAAAAAAATTTTTAATGAAAAAAGTTGGTTTTCTCAACGCGTTTATGATTTTTTATACAAATTCTATTGATTCTTATTTACTACTAATTTGTATATAATTTTTTTACTATTTATTTATATTTAAATATTTATTTTTATTATTAATATAATATTTTTATATATTTCATTATTATATCATGTAAAAATAATAACAATGAAAATATAAATATTTAGTTGGGTGCAAAGATTTTAAACTATTTTTTTTACATGAAAATTAAAAAAAAATTGCTACTTCATTATTCAAAGAAATAAGTTAATTTCAGTTAAGATAGTTGTGCCGAAATGGGATACTACCTACGAATTATCTAAAATGTTCAGAATATATAGAAAATATTGTTACCTAACAATTCATACTCTATTGAGATGATTCGACCGTTTCAAAAGTCGAATACGAACAATTATGTTTAGTACTTTTTGCATAGTTCTCTCATAGCTAACATGGTCAATCACCACATTACAAAATCTGTTATGGAAACGAAGCTTACGATTGAGCTTAAAAACTACAGATATAAAGAAAAACCATCGTGTGGATCTTATTTTTAAAAATAACAATTATTGACCGTTCAGTATAAAAGATATAATGTTGTAAAGAATAATGTTTCTTTTCTCGCGTGGCACATGGTAGGTGTAGGCAGTGACGATATGACAACACTGTCTCGCAGTATTTCATAGCTGAGTATATACATTATGAACTGTGTTTAAACCACAGTTCCATAGAGAATGACTCTCTATAACTGCCAACGCCGTCAACACAATTTTTTCCGAGAATGAAAATGTGAGTTTGACACTATCGTTTCCTTACGAACTGTTACTGCGAATGTGTATATTCGTATATAGGACGCTTCTATGTGAGTGTACAAACTCAATTAAAATTTTTCGCCAATGGTTAGGAGAGAACTTGTCATTCCTTGCATCGATCTGAGCGTAAACGTTTGAATGTTATTTTCGCGTGACAACTACCTTAACAATTACTTTAATGTGAAAAAATAGCAAAAAGTGCAGACACTATGTATCGAGCCTAGGTTTTCCGGTCGCAAATCCAGAGCGGTATCTTCTGCTCTGGTGGGTAGAGGAAAAGATAAAAAATTTGTTTCTCGAGAGTTGCTGAAAACGCATCTTATTATTTTAGTCCATTATTAGTTTGGTAACGGTCCATTATTGGGAAGAATATTAATCCACAAAAAATTTCAGCAGTGGTACCACGATAATGTCAACTTTAGCTCACATTATTTACTAAGTCTTTTTAATTTTAAAATCCGGTATTCTTTAAAATAATAAAGAAAATAATGAGACATACTTTTCAAATGGGAAAAACACAATTATCCGCTGTGGTGTAACGTACCGGATAGTTTGGGGATGTTGAGAGTCATTTCGTCACCTAAAGTAACTAAGACTAAAGACCCACGCTAATAGTAATTTACGGAATTTATGGAAATCTACGATTTGAAAGAATTCTATTAATTCTTTGAATTCCGTTATCTCCATGAATTCCGTGAATTCAACGAAATCTTTGAATCCCAATTATCTCGAGAATTTCATGAAATCCTTGAATTCCGCGAATTGCATTAAATCTTTGATTTCCACGAATTTCGTGAATTCCGCGAATAGCCTAAATTTCATGAATTCTATGAATTTCTTGAATTCAACGAATTCCTTGAATTCCGTTAATTCCACAAATTCGCTAAATTTTGTGAATTCCATGAACTCCTTAAAATCCACGAATTTCATTATTGTCTTGAATTCCACAAATTCCGCAAATCCCACGAATTCCTTAAAATCCGCAATTTTCTTGAATTGCACGAATTCCTTAAATTCCTTTAATTCCATAAATTCCGTGAATTACATGAGTTCCGCGAATTCCTTAACTTCTGTGAATTCCTTAAATTCCTTGAAATCCGTGAATTCCTGGATTTTAACGAGTTACTGCCTGCATCGACCAGGCCCCTGAGGATTCCAAATAGAATCTAGGTGGAAGAACAAACAATAATTTTCTATCAGTATTATACTCGAGCCACTTTTCTTGACCTATTATTGAAGATATATATTTTTACGCTCAGCTCCTTCTCCCTGAATGAAAAACCAATATAAGCTTTTGCCCCAGGTTGAGACATAAAAAGCATGATTAAGTCATGATGGCTCAACAAGATTCCAGCAATATATTTTATATACTCTAGGAAGCATGAAGATTGAGGGACATAACTCAGTAGATTCATTCTGATCATCAATAGCTTTAGATGGACAGGAAGATTTGATCGACACAAATTTTGCTTGACAAAGTTCACGATCAACAATAAGGGAAGTACGACGTTGGAACGTGTCAAGTCTATTATAGAATCAAGCCCCCCCCCCTCCCCCCGATCCCATCACAACGGTACCTTCTATTACAGGAAGTGGTGCTGCTGAGTTGTATTTAACGACCACGACTCGATCGTAAAGCAAACCTTATATCTTGTTGTCCTGCCTCCAACTGCCTCGATAAAACTCAAGTTGGAGTCAGTAGCTTTTACAAGTTAATTCCGTTTACTCTTTAAGGGCTGTCCAGAAACTGCATTACCAATTGAAGCGTAGGCGAGTGGAAGGCGGTGGTCAGTGAAAGTAACGTTACGAAGTTATATAACGTTTAGTAGCTTGGCGCCAAGGATGATTGTGTGTACATTCGACGGTATGTCACATTCGACGTCTGAAATCCGGCTGTACTCGGGAGGTAGTTTTCTACAGTTTACATCTCCTCTGGCCAGACTTTCAGGCAAAAGCGAGTACTTATAATAGACTCAGAGGCAGCTGCAGAATATCACTAATTGTATTTAAGTTCATATATTGATTTCAAGCCTGCTTGATAAAATAAAATTTTCCAAGGTTAAATATAACTTAAATGATACTTTAGCAGTAAGGGAGACCTGCGTATATACCTCTGTTTGATAATGATTTTAAAGCAAAGGCGTACTACAAAAGGGTTTTAACCGCAGTGCTACGGTACTGAAATGTACTAGTCTATTATGAAAATAATAATAATATTTACAATAATAATGCTTATTATATTATATAATAAGATTTATTAAGCTCCTTGAGTGTCTGGAGGTGCATCCAAAAATAGTAAGACGTATGAAAGAGCTTCTGCTCTTGTGGCGGACAAGATTTATTATAACATCTGACAAAAGGCAAGTGACTACCAGTTATGTCACATATAAGAGGAGGGTCTTTCAAAGACACTCTTTAAATCCGATACTTTTCTTCTATTGTACTCAGAGGCAAAAGCTCTGGATACATGGTCGACCTTAAACTCTTTGCTTCTTCAAAAGAGAACCTTGCAACCCTTAAGGCGGCAGTAAATAGGTACTCTAAAGCCATTGGCATGAGCTTTGGACTGGACAAGTGTGCCTGCATCCATCTACATGAAAGAAGACTACAAAATACATCAGCGCATGATGATCAGGATCTTCAGCTCATAGGTGGAAATACCATTTAACATCTTGCTAATGAAGAAACTTATGCATGTCTTGAAATGCCGCAAGCGTAATACCAAGATGTGTGTGTATGAAACACGGCCCTTGAAAAAAGGTATCGCAAAATTCTCAGAAAACTTTGGGCTTCTAAGTTATCTGGGAAGCATAAGATTCAGGCGACCAATATTTTGACTGTTCTTATACTGCTTGATACGTTTGGTGCAGTAAAATAAAATGTCGATAAGTTGAAGAAAATTAACCGAAGTACACCTAAGATGATGATAATTCATCGAAGTCATCATCCTACATCTTCTGTACCTCATATATACCTCCCTCGACATTAAGGGGGTAGAGGTTTGCTGAGCTTAGAGTGTCTTCATCGAAGAATGGTTCTAGCTACAGCCTGCTCAGTTCTAAAAAGCAAAGATTCTCTAATTCTACTCGTACACCTACATGAAGACGTCAATGTTGCGGCGTTTCTTTACCGAGCTGCAGATAGAGCCACACAGGAGCTTGGTCTCTCATTTGATTCCAGCGACACTACACATAAGGAATTTTTTTTGGCTTGTCAAGACGACATTATAGACACCTTAGTTTAACGCGAAGGCATAATGATTGTACATGTAGGCGATATCAACTACCGAGCGTGCAAGCAAAAGCCAGAAGCAATTGGACATGTTCTCAATGGATGCTCAAAGTGTGTACGCTTCGTGTACATAGAGAGACAAAATACGGCTCTAAAAATATTACATTACCATCAACGTATCAGTGCTACAGAGTCTGATATTGTTCTCCAAGATCTAAAGACCAAGATAATTTACGTGATTGAATTCTCGGCACCAACCGATAATAATAACAGGGCAAAGGAGGAAGAAAAACATGCGAAATATCAGGCTATTCTTTTTGAGCTAAGCAGGCTGTATCAAGACTGCGAAGTCCATCTTGTGGTTCTCATAATCGGCTGCCTTGGCGGTATGAAAGCTTCATTTCTTATCCAATTCAACAAAATCTCGGCTTGACAGCATCAGGCTCAGTCGATCGCAAGTCAGATGTAAATGGCTGTTCTTCTGGGATCACTTTAACTGGTCCGTCAGCACTGTTCCTCCTCACATTTTCCGAAGGATGGTAACTCTAAAAAAGTATCTATAGATGAAACCGTCACCTCAAACTGTGCTGTCTGCCGCATAAGTTCGTGACTGATAATTCTATACCGGGAGAGCCCATGCAGACCATTAAAAAAAATGCAGCCCTGACAAAAAAGTATTCATCTCCTTTGGTTAAAGATTCTACTATTTGGTTAAAAATCCAATATTATTTTATTTCAGTTAGAAATTCATCTGTTTGTTTAAGATTTAACCTATTTTGTTTTATTCCGTGGTCTAAAATTAAATTTTCTCTCTACAAATCTTAATTTATAATTTTTGGTTGAATAGGCATCTGTAAAATTCCTGAATTGAATCCTGCAAAGTTTATTTAGAAAATAGTATTAGGTTTGGAGAAAATGTAGGACAAACTTTTTTTCCAAAGTGCACGTGTTTCTCAATTTATCTTTTAAAGCCATATGTATCTAATTATTGTTATTTTAAATTAAAAAAGTAATTTTTTAAACATTAGAAATTGAAAAAATTGTATATAATAAAAATATGTCATTCTTGTTTTTTAAATAACTAAATAATTATTATTTTTTTAAACATTTTTTTAATGTTTAAATTCTGGATTTTTTAATATCGGAAATTTTATATTTTGGGTATTTTCTGTCAAGAATTTAACTATTCCACGAAGAAAATATTTTGAAATTAAAGACTATCATTTATGATTGAAAAGGCTACTGTTTGGCAATTGTTTGGTTTATAGTATTCCACGCGGTTACGTAGGATGGAGTAGCG
>NC_046660.1:80895862-80947761 GCF_010883055.1 Belonocnema kinseyi
GTTGTGGAGTAAAAACAGGCCAAAATTGGTCACGTAGTTTCTGAATGCCTCCTTACAAGAAGTCAGCACTCCAAGGAAAACGGGCGTATCCCAAATCGGACCGAGATACCTGAGAAGTATATCCCCACCATTTCGCTAGCGCCTTACACTTCAGTGCCTTTTACAAAGAATCTCGGGGCTGGGCGGTGCCACTTTAATCGCCGTCTTGTTCGACCTCCTCTACCACACTTCTCCTCACGCAGCGAGCGAACCTCAAGAGTGCTGCTGCCGACCCTTGATAGCTGGGATCATTTGTACTTAATGAGGAATAAAATGCAAAGCGTGAAATATTTTAATTTTGAGATTTCTAATTTATACATATTTTATTCGATATCTACGATTCTTAGAGATCTCAATCATATTTTATTTCCCTTATTAAGTTGCAGATTAGAATAAGAGTATTGTCAGAAATTTGTGTTTTAAAGTTATTAAACATGCTCGAGTTTTATGCTGTCATACTTTTCATAAAATTATAATAAATGTAGGATAATGCAGTTTCAAGCTACTTAAACTTCACTTAAAATTCCTGAATTATCTATCTAAAAATTCTGAAACTTGTAATTTGCAAGAATCGGGAGCAAGGGGACATATATCTTCAAGTGGGCGCTACCTCTTTAAGGAACTTCGTCGTTTGTAAACTTTCAAACATCGCTTTTAGGAAAAATAGGTACAAGCTCCAGGCATTCTTCTAACCTTTAAGTTAATATCCATTGAGAAACTCGCCAGTACTCGTATAAAGGAAGAGGATCAACCCTTTCGCAATTTTCTTCAAAGATAAGATCGCTGTAATCCCAGGGTGCTAATTAATAGGCAGTCAGCTCCGTCCGACCTTCCAAGAACAAGGAGTAATTCCTGAATGGCTCCATTTTATATGACCAGTGTAACTCGCCTCAATCTAAGTTTACATCTCCTGCAAGCTAATTCAATTACTTGCACTTCCGAACGTGACTATCTCTGAAGCTCTGCTAGGAGAGATTCGATAAAGGTGAATAATGAAATATCCAGGGGGTAATCTTTGAAATGAGACTAGGGTTTAATTGGAATATTCTAAATCGTTCTTCCTATATCCGATTCTTTTTCATTCCTCTTATTTCTGGTTTATCTATTCTTCTTTTTATGCCTCTTCTCTTTTACAAGAATCCTGATTAGTACTTCTTTGTCGTAGACACGAGCGTCATGTGTCAAGCTAACTTTTAAGAAGCGAACAATACACCAAACTCTCGCTTTCAGTCCAGTGTCGGAGGTTGCCTTCAAATAGCCTTCTACTGATTTCGGGGGGATTGAAACATAAACAGTGAGCGCCGCCTGACTTGCTTAAATTGGAGTTTGGTGTAATTAGAGACATCTTGCAATGATCAGTAATTGATGGACCAAATTAGAACCTCGTAAAAATTTTTCTCGCTGAAGAGCATTGACCCATAAACACTTTTTACATTCTCATCAGAGAAGGTATTAGATTTATGTAAAACTTGAAATCCCCGTTCTTATTAAATGTTCACGTTTTCAGACCCTCTGAGTCCGAAAAACAGGGTTTTACGAATGTGTCTGTATGTCTGCCTGTATGTATGTCTGCCTGTCTATGAGCACGGTAACTTTAAAAAAAATTAATGTATTAGATTGGCCTTTAGTACACTTTTTCGTTTCCTAAACTAAATGTCAAGTTGGTTAGCCAACCATTTTGGATGAAAATTCAAAAAGTGAGTGCATTTTCAATATTTGTGAGACCACTTTTTTCTAGATTCATAAATTTTCTGTACGGATATTCATAGTATTCAAAAAGAAGAATAATTGATCCAAATGACTTTGCATCACAAAACCAAAAATTACCAGAGTTATAGCATTTACAAAATTCAAAAAAAAAAAACACGAAAATGAACATTTTAATCCCAATAACGCACGATATGATAGAAAGTGAAAAGAAGAAAAATATTGCTTTTTGAATGTCCTACAAGATAATTTCACAGTATTTCAAAGATCTTACACAACGCTGCTAAAGGTTGGTGACCTTCTCAGCATAAAACATCAACCAGCTATGACTCTTGGTTAAAACTAATCGTCCCCACCCCTCATTAATAATAATAATTTAGTGAATTATTAGGAGCTGAAGCAATAGGGCACCATAACTGAGATGTAGAAAACGATGCGATAGAAAATGCAATCGAGAAAGTCTTTGCCACTGAGGTTAGGGATATAATTAAGTAGTTAAAAAACGATAAGGCTGCTGTGTAGACAGTATGTGTGACGTTTAAACCGTAAAAATAACATTGAAAATTAGCAAATTTAGTTTATGAAAAAACGAGAGAAGTTTCAATAAAATGTTTAATAACAACATTTTTTTAAAGAATGCGAATCTTTTTTTAAACAAACAATGAAACTACGTCTGTTCAATAATAATGTATGTTATTAATTGTAATAATATATATTTATGGAAATTATATACAATTTCAAGGACAAACTCGAGTGCTAAACATGAAATACGTGATGCGAATGTGTTCGTTAAAGCTTAAGCAGCTTTAACAAAAGAGAATTCACAATCACGGAATAACTGTTATCGATGCTTTGACCTTTAGTTTTAAAAAGTCTATGCACAAGTGTGGGGAATATTATAATATATATTTTCCATCGCGAAGCGTGAGAAAAAGCAGTCGAGCGCCCTAGGCGCGCTCAAACTTGCGAGCCGCGAGCGCAGCCAGTAATGAGAATGTGTCTGCAAGGCGGGCAGATTTTTTCAAACAAGTTTCAAATTTTAATTTTAAAAGTACATACCCATATAGAAAATTTAATTTAGCATATTTTCCTGAAGGCAATGAAGTTGAACCTTTTGCTGTTTTTGGAAGTATAACTGAAAACCTTGTTTATAGAAAATATTATTTTGTTTGTTTTTATAACTTTAACTTGCCGTAAATCAGCCAATTTTTAGAATATTTTAATAAACCGCACAGAGAATATTTTCTATGATGTCTTACGACCTTAAGAGTGAATAAACAATTAACATTTTTGTTTAAACGAAAGTTATTAATGATTACCTGCAACACTGCAAAAATCATGCATTCAAATGTTTAAGTTTTTCAGGAGTCGACTATGATTTATAATTAGAAAAAATATGTTTGTTTTAGTAATAACTTTTTTGATTTAAAAAAGTTATCTGAAATGAATGATTTTTCAATTTCTTTATAGTAGTTTAAAATTAAACAATTTGTACTTGAGTTAAAGCAAAAAAGTTCAAGCAAAAAGGTTCAAGTAACGATTTCTTAAATATAAGAAAAAGCTTTTGTTTTAAAAACACTTTTAAATGAATCACTTAAATCTTAAAGATTTGTGTCTCAAGTAGTTGCATATAAAATATTTTAAATATTAGTTTTATAGTTATCGGCCAGTAATTAAAATTCACTTTCTACTTCATAAAAAAAACACTCGAATATCATACTGTTCCCATTTCCTGATAAAGCGTTAAACTGTATCAGCATAATAGAGATTGAAAATTGCTTCAAAATTTGAAACACAATGTTGATATTAAAGTATAATTATGACGTAAACTGTTGTAAACTAAGTTAAGGACCTTAATTACCATTTTTCTAACAATCATATCGTAAAATATTTCACACTGAGACAATAAATTCAGAAAATAAAAATTTTTAAACTTCACGACCAGAAAAACATAGACTTTTAAACACCTTACTTCAGAACAGTTTCTTATGTTTAAAGAAACGACATTTAAGACACCAGATGAAACAGAATATATCAAGGCACTTTTGCATCTCAGATTTCAACTCCTTCCTCTAACATTCGAAGAGACTGGTTTTTACGATCATCGAATCCATTCAAGAAGTTGTGAGAACTTTGACCTCTTTAAAATTATCCCGTCGATTTGACTCAGTATAAGTTTTGTGAACATCGCTTGAACAAATATTCCGATTTGAACTGCAGTAAATAAAAATTATCATGCCAGGCTGATTCTATACTCTATACTCTATAGGCTGGTCCTCGTCGCCTTCCTCTTCACAAGCTTTCCGGCCTGGTAGGATCCAATTGTCGACTTCCGTTGCCTCTCCATTGGCTCCGAACTACAAGCGGTGGCACGTAAGAGAGCGGTGTGTAACAAGAAGGCCGAATATCGATTATGTGCTCCAAACTTCTGGTTCCCATTCCTTCTGGCTCTAAAAGACGTATATTGGTCTGCTTCCCACATAAACGAGAAGATTCAGAGACACTAGGATTTACCCACGGGTGTCTCCTTTTCTTTTCTTTTTATCTCTCTTTTCTTCTTTTTAATTTCAAAAACTAGAACTAACCTCAAATATCAGATCTTATTTAGATCTTAATTCAAGCTAATCCAAAATAATGATTCTACTTTCAAGTTTACTTGATCTCTTAGGTTAACTAAAATTTTTTTATTTGGCTTGATTCGGCCTCAAATTTTTCCATTTTACTTTTATAATGCTCCACATCGACCTGTGACCTTGTCTGCTCAGTAGCCCCTGGGATGCTCTCCTCCTCTCCTCCTTGGTGCATGATCCTTCGCCTCTGATATTGGACCTCTGAAATTCATCCCTTCAGCTTTCACCTCTGTTTTTGTCATCCCATCAGCGACATCTATCTAACACCCATTATCTTTAACCTTTGACCGTTGAACTTTTACTTTCTTCCAATAAGCCATGCACATGACCCCTTATTTTTGGCGTTTCATCATTTGTGAATGAACCTTCACACTTGCTATTTATTCCTTCCCCTTTCAGCTCTACACTTTTGTCACTTCATCTGCGCATTGAACTGTCGGCCATCACCTTTAACCTTTGTACCAAGATCTTTAACTTCTGGCTAGTAGTTCCCTAGCTATAATTCTTCACCTTTGGCCTATCACCCTTGACTCGTGTAATTGCTGTCCTCGCCATTCTTCTCTGCCTTTTTATTCCTCATCTCCGGCCTGTGACTCTCGACTTATTACCCTTAGCATTTTGCCTTGAACTTTGAACCCCTTGTCTATAATTCCTAAACTTGAAACTTTTCCCCTTGATTACTCTTCTGGATTTCCATACTGCTAGAAAATCCTAGCAATATGGGTATCTGTGAAAAGGTCTTGGAGAGTAGAATTCAAATTTGCATTGAGCCTTCTTCCCCCCTTAATAGTCACATTGTAATTCAACACCAGTGTTGGGTATTAACAGGTTACTTGCAACAAAGTTACTAAGATAGTTACGTTCTTTATACATTTTTAGTAGTTTTATTACTTTTTGAGAAAAGGAACTTGTAACATATCTTTACTACTATTTTCCCCAGTATTTTGTAGTTTTATGCTAGTCACTTTTCCGTTACTTTCCATTTTTTTGTATTAGCTATCTCCTTTTTGAAAGGAAAGTATTTCTGAAACCATTATCTCTCATTCTTTTAATTCTATTGCGAACAAATTGTTATTTACGTCTCCAAATATTCTTTAGGTACATTTTATAATAGCTGTGACCATTCTATTTAACCTTCCGTTTACAGAAAGGGGATTTTAAGGCACAAACGCTTTTTCAAACTGGAATTTCTCGCCTTTGAGAAAATATGGAAGTTCGGTTCCCCTCTCTAAAAATCTAGGTAGTGAGTGGCTCTGCAGTTTGTCAGTTAACCTTTGAGCGGTGCATGGTGAAAGTGCGTACAGTGACATAAGAGACCCGGTCTGTAAACCGCTTTTGTGTTTTCACCAGTTAGTAAACATGAATTTTTTGCTTTATTTGGTATCTTCGGGTATTTATATGAGCAACATAAAGTTTCCATGTAATTATGGTCTCTTTTTGTACAACAAATATGGATTAACATTAAATATCCTACTTTTTCTATGGAATTGCCTGCATGAATCACTGTAAAATACTCTCATTTTTCAGGTCTTTAAATAATTTAACTATTTGAAGCCGCCACCAACGGGCCTATATTTTTTGAAGTTCATAGTCTAAGCTTTCAAACCATGCGACGATTTTTTAATTAAATTTATTTGTTTTAAAACTATGAATTTTTTAACAAACATAGATTTTTTCTCTTTTTTCCCAAATTTCAATTTTTATTTTAAAAAGTTTCAAACGTTTGACCCTGACAACAATTAAATCATGTAGTAGACACTTAACAAAATAACCCTGAATTTTACTAAATTTTGTGAAAGCCGGAAACAATTTAAAAACTGAAAAGGACTTAAAAGCCCCCATCTGTAAACTTAAGATGGAAAAAAGAAGTATGTAAACGGAGGGTTAAATATTAAAACTTATGGCGTGGGGGACGTGAATTTTAAGTAACTTTCAGGGAATTTGTAGTTGCCCTCCACGTACACTTATATACTGATCGAAAACCCCTACATCATAACCCTATTCTCCTCTTTCCCCCTTTTTTAAAAATTCCTAATTTTGCTCTTTCCTTTGTTTTTTCGTCTGAATGCGAAATAAATTAATAGAACCCAATAAGAGATTTCAGCCATTTTTATTTGAAAAGTCTATCATAATATTTTTTGATATAAATTCATTTTTTCCGGTTTGAAAGAAAACTTTATTCTACAAAATCTGATTGTTACATTGAAAATTCAACTTTTTTATGAAATTTCATCTCCTGTATTTTCTGGTAAAATTAAAGGCTGTATCTTGTTCTCCTGAACGAATTAAAGGAGTTTTCTAAAATTTCAAGGACAATTAGGCTATGCCCTTTTCCAAATCCACTAATTTTTCGGAACGGCTAGACACAGCCTTTATCTAGATTAATTAATTCAAATAGTCCCGTAAAAATTCTCTCTATTTTCACTGTCTTGAGGGCATTTTGGACTGTGATGTCGATGTCTACAAAAAAATCTTGGAAAGAAAAGTTAAAATTTGAAATCCCTGTAACCCTTCGAGACGGTGTTCGAATTGAAATATCAGACTGCTCGAAATTGCATCAGAATTGAGAAAGAAACATTTGCAAAATACAGAATGACAGAAATTAAAATCTGTAAATTAAATAATTTTTTTAACCAAGTTTTTATTCAATGTCAGTAAAGATACAATATTATTCTCTGTGAAAGTGGTACAGTTCCATTCGTAAATAGAGCACAGTGCCATTTACTAACAGGAAACAATATAAGCTATTTAAAATAGTAAACTATTCTACTTGTATTGGCAATTTCTAACCTGAAGAGAGTGACGAAAATCACTATTTGAAATTACATTTGACACATTTGAATAATCCTAACATTACCTTTTTGGATCACAAAATTTACTATTTAGAAGTGCTGATGTTTGCCATGCAGATTAGGATGTTCTAACAATTGTGAAATGAAGAAGTGTTATTTCGAAAAGTGATTTAAGTAATGTAAAGTTTCAAAAAGTCTCCCATGCGTGAGAAAAAGTTTAATTAATGAATCCCACAGATAATATAATTGATGAAAATAATTAGATAGAACGTGATTAACTATAACAACCAGTAATAGTTATAGAGAATCTGTAGTTTTTTCCCGCAGATACACTGATTACTTTTTAGCTCTTACTGGTTGTTGGATAGTCACGCCATACTAATGTTAAGAGTCAATTTATATAGAATTGCAGCAATTTATCAGCATAAATGTAAACATGTTGTCTTGCATTCTTCAAAAGAAGCTTAGGTTACAAAAAGTAACTATGCTCATAAGTTGCTGCGATTCTACATAAATTTACCTTCAAAATTCTGCCAGAATATTGCAAAATGTTCATTTTCTTATATTATTGAAAATTAATACAATATATATGTGCATCCAATGCAGTTGTATACGAAGAAAATATTTTAAACAATTAGTTCTTATTACAAAATATAACCTAATTCATTTCAAATCAGACAAAGTACTACACTTCAAATTGCAGAACTTCTCGGAGATGAAATATGTATTTTTTCAGAGAAAATTAGGCGATAAATATTTTTCCGATCTGCAAAAAAAAATTTTAAGAAGGTAAATGCATTTGAATTTTGTGCTATGTTTTTCAAAAGATCCGTAGTCCATTGGAAACTTTAAAAAGGATTTAAAATTAATAAAATCCTGTACACCTTCTTTGAAGTAAATTAAATATTAGGCTCTAAAATAGAAGACCCTCTCTAACATATAAGGGGGAAAAAGAGGACGTTTTTCGAAAATAAGTAAAAGAAATGGAATTTCAGAAACACGAGAATACGCAAGGGGACAGTTCATAGACTGTAATCCCTGCAGTTACAGAATTCTAATTAAAAATCACTAACCCTCACCCTGCATATCAATCCTAATCAAGCATTCGATTAACGGCGTCACTTTTTTCGCCTTTTTCGAAACGAAAAGCGGCACTATTGTTGTTCCAGCATTTGACGGTTCTTTTCTTCGCAATCCTTTGTGTCCTTGGCGTTGAAGGAAATGCGCGTTCGTTTTCAGCGCCGGCCAAGTGATAAAACGCGGTTTTTCTATTTGGTCAAATTTACGATTTCTAAATGGTAAATTTTACTATTTGGAAATCATACGCGTCAGTATATAAATTCACCTTTCAGTTATTGCAATGTAAAATGGTAAACAATTTGATTTATCGAATTTTTCAAATTTTTACCATTTTTTCGTAGTATTTTCTTGATCATGGTCCATGTAAATCTTATCATTTAAAAATAGTACTAGAGAGTGCTATGTTCAAATTTTCTCTCTTATCATATCATTAAGGTATAACATCATATGAAAATTCTAATTCCCGGTAGTAAACTGTGAAAGTAAGCTGTGAAATATAGTATATGTTATTAAATACAATTTATCCGTTCATGAAAATAGTATTTTCAGCCAATTTATTGGTCAAAAGTTATGATTTTAATAGTGATTTTAGGAAATGGCAAAAATTCAAAAGTTAACTAGTTTTTTCTGTTACTTTTTTGCTTAAAGCTTGAGACTTTCATATCGATACCAAGAGAGAGGCAAAAATTCAAAATAAAAGTAGCATTTTTGATGATTTCAGTCACATTATCATCATTATTTTTATATTACTTTTTTTACAAGTCCCCATTTCATTCAGAATTATTTTGTGTTTTTTAATATATTTTAATAATTCATTTTTAAATGAATAATTTTTGTTACAAAGTAGAATTAAAATTTATGCTCTCATAGAGGACAAATTAAAACGATTACATATCATAAAATACTCAATAAAATTGTAATAGAGAATATCCAGCCCCTATTTCCGCCGTGTCGTGGGAGGAAAATCGTTAGAGGTACACAACTGGACGATAGCGGAAATGTGCTCTAGGAGTTCCAACATGTAATCTAATGCACCTAATAAAATAACATCGACCACAGAGAGACAATATCCGTTTCAAGGGTTTCAAACTAGACTCCATTAAACCCAAATTTGACATGCGCACGCACGTTTACAGTGGTGAGAGGTTCCGTGTAATTGGACCGTGGCGTTACATATCGCGTAATAAGATCCGAGCCCGGTGGTGGAAATAGCTCTTCCAGCAACATCATCTAGGACGTGCTCCACAAGGTAAAGCCCATTCCAAAATGCGCGAACACGTTCGAAGTCACCTCTTGACTCGAAGAAAACTGGGTTAATTTTTTTTAGCTGAATATCGCATGTCGCATGTTTTTGGTTCCGGTTTAACTAAAACAGATACGAGTATACGATGATATACCCTTTATAAACTATGGAATAGGATATGAATTCTGAATTTTCTTTAATTTTTAGGTAATTAAAGTACTAGAAATGAGGGGAAGTAGAGAAAATGATTAGTAGGGGAAATGAGTGGTGGGGACACAGGTGAAATAGGAGAAATTATAGGAGGGTGAGGGAGGGGATTTTAGGAGAAATGAGGGGTAGGGAAGAGGAGGAAGTCAGGGGGAATGATGGAAATTGTATGTCGGGGAAATAAGGAAATTAAGAAGGAGAAGTAAGGTAATCGATTTGAAAAGTGGGAGGGTAGTGAGGGGAAGTGATGAAAAATCTAGTAAGATAGTGCGGGTGATTATGGGAGGGTAATTTGTGGTTTGAGAAGAGAAGTAGGGAAGGTATGTACTAGTGTGGAAGTGTAGAGAGGGGGAAGAAGTTTTATAAGGGAGGGGGAGTAGGGAAGGAAAATATGGGAGTGGAAGATTTAAACGACTATCGTGGGAAACCCGTATAATTTCGCCCTAGCGTCTATCCATCTCTTACTTTGCGTAAAAAAATATTCAAACTACGATCTTGAGATCTTCAATTAACCCCATAAAGTAATCGCTGTATAGCGTAGAAAAATAGTGAGAACCTTGCAAAAATCTGCTTCCTGTTTAATTTTCAAATTTTAAACTCGTCGCATGTGGCATTGAGATAAAGAATCAAATTTTTATATTTAGGATTTTATTTTTTTTATATGTGTGGTTAAAAAACATACGATATAATAGAAATGAGGAATATTTAGGCCTAAAGAAACTATTTAGGCTACAATAAAGATTTTTATTTATCCCATAAAACACGACCGCAGAGCGTAAAAAATAAAATGGGAATCTTTAGGAAAATCTGCTTTCTGTGTAAAATCTAAATACGAAAAATAAGGAAAATTATGGAAATTTGATTATTTATACAAAAAGGGTCACATTTAAATTGTTTTTATCGCCAATGAAAGTTAATTCATTTTTCTACAACAGTTTTTATTTTAAAAAGTAGGTTTTTTATTGTTTTTTTTCTGTAAATAAGCGATGAATGGTTTTAAAGAACATACCATCTGTTTCGGCGATTTGTAACTCTTCTAATATTGATGAAAAAAATGTAGTACAGTTTCTATATTTATGTTTTTTTACTTTTCATTGATTAAACGAAAAAATTAAAAAAATAAAAAATAAAATAAAAATAAAAAATAAAAAAAATTAAAATTTATTTTTTAATCTCCACTTATATAAAGGGAAAACTGCAGTTTTCCGTTTATCCTATGAAAAATGTCAAAAAACATGTTTTTCAATATGGAAGAAGTCAAGTTTATTATTGACCTTCATTTTTGAAGGTCCAATATGGGACAAATTTGGTTTTTAAGAAGGCACAATTGAGAAATAATGCCTCTTAAGGAGTTAAACAAATAAAAATGGGGAAAATTTTGTTATTTAGACTAGAAATGAGATAAAAAATTGTCTATGTTTTAGTTTTGTATAGGTTTTTATGAAATAAAAAAAACAGAGAAAGGTCTTTTTTAGAAACCTATGTTGAAAGCTCTGCTTTCAGTCTTTCTTCGGGGATGACTCAAATTGAAGCCCTTAAGAGACCAAATTGAGAAAAAAAGTTAAATTTTCCATGTTTTATATTATATGTCAAGTATTAAAAAATCGGAAAAAATTGGCTACAAAATATTTTTTTGTTATTCAAGCCTGCGCCTACCCTTACTTCATGTTGCTTACTAATCACTTCTCGGACTTATTTTTCATAGGATTTTTAGAGACCGCAAGACCGTTTTGGGTCTGAAAATGAACTTTTTTCGTTTTGAATTTTCAAAAAATTCTAACTCAAGGCGAAAAAATGATTGCATCATTAAAAATGACTTCATAGTTATGTAATAACTTAATTTTTTCTGGTAGCTTTATTAGAGTTGAATAAATCTTCTTTCAAACAAATTTAATTTTTAAATTTAAAAACATTATTTTCTATCTAGTCTGAAATGACGTTAAGTATTTTCTGTTATTTAATGAGTTAGCTTGATTGATTATGTCGATTTTTATTTTTACGGATTGTAGAATGATATCTACACTGATCGATGGTAACTGCCTCTGATGATAATATAGATTCCTTTAATTATTCATATTTATTACAAGCTTCCAAAATATTCATTTTTTATTGGAAGGATTTATGTGTTAAGTCATAAACTCTTAAATATTATTATTATTATTTGATGGATTTATAAACAAAATATCCAGAATTTAAAAATACTTCACTCATATGAAATATCAGAGTTTTTAAACTAATGAGAGCCCATAAACCTTGAAGTTTCCAGTCTCAGAATGTAAACAAATTAACTCTAAAAAATATTCACTGTCGAATTAGAAAATTCCGGCCTCTATTTTGAACTCTCCCTAATAAATTTGAAAGGAATTACTTTCATAGAACATTAAATAATCCACTTGAAGATGCATTAATATCAATTATGCGTCGAATTAATTCCCAACGCCATTTGCGTAACTTGTATTTCTCATGAGCTGCAGTTGGACCATGTCAGACAGCCTGTTACTACTGAACATTAAGATAGCTATACCACCACCTTGTGATGAGAAGACGAGGGGTATTATCTGGTTGAGTGATAATATGCACTCTCACTGGAATGACCTCTGAAATGTATTATGTAATCGTCTGCATCAAAACTAAGTATAACGTAATCATAAGAACTAAAAGAAACTAAGCAGGAAACAATTTTAAGAAGCGGGAATGAGAAAGCATCCTAAAAATTTTATAAAAATACAATCTGTCATCTGAAAGCAATAGATTATTGTCTATAAAATAGACTTGCATTCCTAGAAATCTTGAATTTTAAATTTCATATCGCCTGAAAACTTTTTCGAATCCACAGAGAATAAATTTTTGTACATGTTGTAAATGTTTTGTACATTTTATTCATAATCATCTATATTAGGTGAAACAAGTTGAAACTCAATATTTCTCTTCGCAATTAGCCATGGAATTGTTTTTAAATATTACCTCCATAAGCCTATTTTACTGTTTTACAGGGCCCCAAAAAACCCCCATAAGTGAAAAAATGGGTTTTGTGCGTTTTTAGCACTAATTATGATTTTCTTGTGTTTTTTTTCTTGCAAATGGTTTTTGTTTAAAAAAATACCACTTTATACTGATAGCTACATTTTTGAATAAGGTAAATAATGTTAGAAAAACCTGAAAACTCTCAAAAAAATGAATGAATAAAAACCATCTTTGGTACACTTTTTTTAGGTCCTAAAAGAAAGGACGAGTTCGTTAACCAGCCATTTTTGATGAAAATTAAAACAGTGAGCGCATGTTGAAAATTTTTGAGACCACCTTTTTCCGAATTTGAAAATTCTAGGTACGGATATTTATAGTATTAAAAAGGACAAAAAATTTATCTTCGTGACTTTTTTTTTATAAAAAGAAAATTCTCAGAGTTACAGCATTTGCAAAATTTTTTTACTCAACCGAAAATAAAAATTTTGAGCGAAAAAAAGCACGATTTGAAAAAAAGTCAAGAGAAGAAAAACGTTGCTTTTTGAAATCCTTACAAGATTATCATAATAAATTTTTGGCCTTTTTTGGAAAAACGAAAATTCAAATTTTGATTGCACAAAAAATAATGAAAAATAAAAAATTCCATTTTGTGGTCAAACTATGTCGGATACGAAAAAAGATGAATCAACTAAAATTGTTACCCTAAAAAGATCTACAATTTCGTTAAGAATCACTTCTTGATAGCACGCGTACTATTTGTTTTATTCGTGAAAAATAACATTGAAAATAATAATAATAAAAAAATGTGTGGAAAAACGACGAAAGTTACGAGAAAAAAAAGATTCAACAAAACCTGTTTACAAATGTCTGTCAAAAATCGGGCGCGCAGCGCGAGTGTCATAATGTGCATGTGTACCTAAAATCCTACAGAGCTTTGACAAAATTAATCTTTGACCATACTTAATTAAGCAGAAAATTCAGAATATCAAGACGCATAAAAATACTGCCATCTCAAAGAGATATTTTAAAAAGTTTTATTGAAGCATTACAAATGCAAAAAATAAATATCCGATCGCGAAGCGCGAGAATTAACCGTCGCGCGCCCTAGGCGTGCTCAAACTTGCGAGCGAAATGAGTCGCGCGCGCAGTGCGCGATAAGAATGTGCCCGCGAGGCGGGCAGATTTTTACTTATTGAAGTGATAAATAATGAAGTTACCATGCATAGTTTTTTGAACAATTAATTATTGTTTATATCTATCTACTATCACATAAGTGCTAAAAAGTTGCGGTTTTTTCTGAAATGTTTAAATTTTCCTTGCCCTTTTAGCTATGAGCAAATAATAATTAAAATAAAGACAGAATAATTTTGTAAACATTCTCTTTCTTCTTTGTGAATATATTTTTCTGAAATAAAACAGATATTTGAAATACTTTTCAATTTTTCTAGATAGAATATATCAAATGTAAATTTGCCTGACTAATAAGTCGAATAAAAGCTGCAAATTTCAGAATCTCCTGCAACTTCCTAACACAAGTCCAAGAGAATATATTTAAAAACAATAATAGCTTTTGCAATAAATATCGTCGCACACTTCGAAAAAAGTGCGTTTGCCATTGTGTTCAATATTACCAGTCATATTTTTCAAAATATCGAAGATCATTTTATATTTAGCATTTTTAATTTAATTATATCTTAATTGATATACTCGTATGTTTTGATATTTCCTAAGGGAAATGCCAAATCTACATTTCAGATTATTTTTAAAGAATTCCTCTTATTTCCCTGCTTTCAAAAAAATTTATTTTTCAACTATTTTGTTAAAACATCATCGTCTTAGAAAAAAATGTAACTGGTTTGTTTGAATATTTGTCTTTTGCGGTAGAAAATTCGTCGTTTTGCATTGGAAAATCATCTTATGGTAGAAAAGTAATTGATTTTGGTCAAAAATTTATATCTTATGGTCGAAAGTTAATTTTTTGCAAATTGAATGTCTACTATTATATTTTTAGTCCTGAATTCGTCTCTTTTAGTTACAAATTTTACTATGTGCTTACAAATGTAATTATTTGCTCGAACATTCAACTATTTTCTTAAAGTTAACATTTTTGTCGATAGCACAACTGTTTTATTAATCACTTATCTTTCTGAATAAGAATTTCATCCTTTTGGATTCAAAATGAATCTTTTACTAGAAAAGTAATTTTTTTTGACTCGAAAGTTGAACAATTTAATTGTAAATTCATTTTTCTTAGTTGAAAATTAACATTTTTCTTGAAAATTCATCTTTTAAGGTTTAAAAGTCAAATTATTTCTCAAAAATTTTTTTTTTCAGCTTTACAACTCAACTCTCTTATTCAAGATTCATTTTCTTTAATTGAAAATACATATTTTTAGCTGAAAATTACAAATTTTCTTGAAAACGCAATATATTTCAACTTGAAAGCTTTGGAATATGGTACCAACATTAATAAGGTTCTTTAAACAATTTATTTCTCTATTGTTCCCTTATTTTCGTGGAAAATTTACACTATATAGTTTAACCTGGTGTTATGAAATGTTCATTTCCTTTTAAAATGATATAATAAAGAAATTGGTCCTAAATGATTAATACTATAAACGCTTAAACGTCAACCGTCAAGAACGTATTTTTTTTACCTGGAAAACTGGTAAATAGCCTGAAATTTTCATTTGAAGTTTGAGTGGACACCCTGTATCCGCTTTTATATTGAATAGAATAAAAAGCATTTCAGATCGAGATACATTTTTTTCTACTCATATTATTTACAATAAGTATAAAGATAATGACTGCGAGATTAAGAAATACGCGCTCATTTTATTATTGTAATTTGTTGTATTTAATGATAATATTTTGATATAAAAGATTGATGATTTCTAATTTTTTTTTTTTTTTAATTTGATAATGTTTCTATAAATTTTGAATATATGCACAAGAATTAAGAATTCTTTAAGGATTTAAATAATTGAAAGGAATGTTAAAGGCTCGCAATAAGATATTTTAATGAATTTTTCAGGTTTAAAAGAAATTTCATATGACTTCATGTATTTCGTGTTATCTCTCAGGATTTTACAATATTTTAATGAGAGAAAGATTTTAAAAATGTCTTGTATTTAACAATAAGTGAGATTTGCAAATTTAATTCAATTTTTTTCAATGATATTACTTAAACTAAAAATAATGGGACATAAAGTATTGTTGCAAAAAGTAGACTCAATAAATTCCTGTATAAAAAAAAATATTCCTCTAAATACAAGTGTATAATATTTCATGTATATTACATTGCCAACTTTTTTTATTTCCGCACATAAACATATAATATGTTATATTATAGGGATTTTATAATATTCTCTGGGTTTTATCCCACATCGTAAGGCAGGTAAGTACAATGCATTCGCAGTTGTGAAACTTTAAAACAATAGACTATTGTTTTCAAATTAATTCTCCATGGGTTGAAATCCAAGGAATAAATTTACATTTAAGCTTCTCTTTTGTTATATTAAAAGAATGCTGTAACGCACTGATTACTGCCTTTAGAATGTAGATTTATTATATATTATTTTAGTATATAGTAGAAACTACCTTTCAGTAGATAGACAAAATGTAATAGTATTTAACTGCATTAGTTTGCAAAAATTAAGAACGATTTTCTTATTTAGGCAAAGCTTACATATTCAATAGAATATTCTTTTTAAAAAATATCACGAAGTTAGTCAATTAGCAGTAATAAATGTTTTTATTAGACGAAGTCAATTGTACGATTTTGACATCTTTGTTCATTAAAAAATTGGGTGAAAATTTGAACAAATTGACAATATCATTTCTCTGAAATCTTATACGCTAAAGGAATAATCTGTTTAATAACAAGATTACAGTAAATTTCACTAATTATGTATATCCTACTATAAAAAGAGGTATTTTAAAAAATATTAAGATTTAATTGTTAAATACACGTATTTTTGCACGATGAATTGCAAAATTACAAAATCAAGTTTTTTTTCTCGTTTCCAATTAAGACAAAGACCCCCGTTAGTGACACTGTTATTTTTTAAGAGTACAAGATTTAGCTTTTCACTGTTGGAAACGCTTCAACCGCGATTTTTTTTGCAAGTATAAATGAAGTAATTGTTTTTTAACACTAAAAGCATAATAGCAGCAATGTCTGTATTGCTTATTAATAATTATTGATATGTTGTGTGCTTCGTGCGAGTGGAAGTGTTAATGACACCTGTTATACACTGCTTTGCAAAAAATTCCCCGGACATATTTATGTGCAATTTAATATTGAAGCATGCTACTTTTTAGGAAGCCTGCATTTACATTTTGATTTTAACTAAGTTTCTAATAAATAAAGAAATCAATCCAGGTTATCACTCACTGGTCGTATGTCAGCAACAATTTCGTAACCTCCAAAAACACTTTATTCATGCATTTCACATCCCCCAAAAAAATAGGATTTCTTTTGGGAAGAACGAAAAGGCTAACTGCAGCATTCCGAGCTCGAATTGAATAAATACCAAAATTGGAAAATTTAATTACACTTAAAGTGTCTTCATTAGATAAAAAAAACCTAATGTTGAAGCCCGGAAAAAATCGTATTCTCACTTAGAATACATGTGAGTGTTAGCTTTATTCCCACATAAAAATATACTTAAAAATAAGAAAAATTCTTTGAATAGCCTTATCATTTGATAACACTCAATTTATTTTCATTGACTGAAGTTAGTTGTAAGAAGAAAAATAATCGATATTCCTATTTTTCGTTATTTAAAAACAATGTTAATTAACCTGAAAGTTCCGTGTCTTATTAATTATATTTGAAATAAAAACAAAATAAAAATTAATTTGCCATTTCTAACGCACTTCCAACATTAATGTAATTTTATCAATCCAAAAAGAATTTAAAATTCAGGTATCTCTTACAATTAATTTGCAAGCTTTCATTTCACAACTTGTGTTAATTGTACTGATAAATTTTTTGCTTGGCGGAAAATTTTGCATTCTGGATGTTTTTGGTAAAGTTTCACTTCTTTTTCAATGCAAATTTTTATTTAGAAAAAATACTCTTTCTAATAATATAAGAGAATTTAAAAATTCTATTTTCCTAAATATTCATCTAGCGGATTTTTGTTGAAAATTTTGTAAAAATTGATTTGATAGTGTAAGCTCCAGATCTTCTGAATTACTAGAATATCGATTTTTTTGTAACAGAGGAGTATGCTGAAAATGAGTAAATTATTAAAATTTAGCCAAATATAATACTTGATATTCATCTAATGGAGTCATGTGGAACATTTTCTACTAATCTGTTTGATAGTGTCTTAGGTAGACTTGTGTACTAAAAAATCGAAATTTATTAATTAAAAGTGCAAAATTTTTTTAAATAATGATTGAATCCAAGTTTTACGAGATATCGTCCTAGATAGTCTAAGCTCCAGGTCAACTTAAATGCTAAAAAATCGAATTTTGACATAGAAAGTGGAATATCTCAAGAAATAAAACTTGAAATTCATCTAATCCATGTATCCTGAAATCTTTATATAAATGGGAAAAATATTATAGGCTACAAGTCAACTGAACTGCTAAAAAATTGAATTTTTGACAATAAAAAATATTGGCTGGTATATCTTCAAAAGTATCTAAGTCTATAGATAGTTCGAGAAAATATATTTGCGTTTTCTTTTATTTAACGGCGGTTCACTACCGGGAATATTGATAATAAAGAAAAAACACCTTTTTCTATGTACATTGTTTCATTTACATAAAAAGTATGAATAAAGAATACGCGATATTTTTTCCCGTTTTTAAAAATAATACTTCGTCAGACAATATAGTTTCCTTGCTGAAATGTTATGCTAAAAGAAATCAACCTTTTTGTAAGTTTTCCAATTGACTATAAGTCATTATTCACTGCAGGATGGTTTCCCTTACTTTCTTTTTTAGTTTTATAAATTCATATTCTTCAGATTGCAAACATATCTCTTCTTTACGGGATTCGAACCCCATGACCTTTGGCACCTCACCCGTGAAAACTGACCTTTAAAGAAGGATACTTACTTGAACTTTAACCTACAATCTTGGATCACTCACCTTTACCATCTGATCTTTAATCCAGTAATTATGAACTCTGAACTGAGAACCCTAACTTAGCAGGAACTACTTTCTTAATGGCGCTTGATATACTCTTCCAAAACTAATTTAAAAAACAAAATTTTTTTGCATACTAATGATGGGTCTTTTTATTTCAGCTGAGCGAGATCATTGTAACAAAACAGTGGACATTTATGAAGATGTTTCAAGTCCTGCCGTTACTTCAAAGACATGGGGAAAACCACTCACCTGCTGGTACCGCTTTCGTGCTTTTCGTGGCACTCCTCGTGATTGGATCCTGCGGGTTCGCTTCAAAAAGTTTAAAGTCGGCGTACTCGAAAATGCAACAACCTGCTCCGGAGGTTACCTACAGGTGAGTTCCAGTCTCATTTTATTTTTAACTTTAGATATACGCTACCGTCGGAAATTGTAGGTACGACTAGCGCGCGTAGTATTAAAAATCACTGCTGACCTTGAAACGTGCTTACTCGTTCAAAATAGGAACGAGAAACTTTTTTACAAAACCGTTGAAAGGCTAATAAAATTCAACGTCAAATGACCTGTAAAACATATATTTTCATACATTCTAAGAGAATATAATATCTAAGAAGTTTTAAAAAAACTGCAAAAAATTCGTTTATATGGCACTTGGACTGTGATGTCCTGTCTTCAATTGAAGCCAATGAAGCATGGAAAAACTTCATGGGTTCCTTAGATATGAATAAAAATGTCGAAGCCTATGTTTCTTGAGTTATAACTGCTATAATGCAGCAAAGATATTCCTGAATGTTTTCGGTCATACTTTGGAAACCCTTCAGTATTTTTTAACTTTTAGTAAATTGACTTAAAGACAAAGTTTCAAGAATTGTGTGTTACCAATTTCAGATTTCTACTACAACTTTTCTAGGTCCTACCACAAGTTGAAGTCAAGGTACAAAATTTAAAAAAATTCTTGTATTTTTGTTTAAACTGCTCACGTGATACATTCTTATCAAAAGATCAAAGAAAGATTTATTGGGGGGCCATTCGACATGGAATTTTAAAAGCTTTCGATCGAGTTCTGAAAAAGTTATTCTTTTGTTTTTTTAAAGAGTAATCACTTTTAAATCTAGTAGTGATTTTTAATAATACTCCCGCCTGTCGTACCGACAATTTCCGACGATAATGTTGTTTCGAAATTCATTCGACTGTTCTGTTCAAAATTTCACCGAATTCTGTAAAATAATATTCGGTACATTCCGAATACGAATCGACGGCAACTCCATTGAACGATTTTTGTGAAAAAGCCTGATATCCATTTCCAGATATAGCGAAATATCTCAGGAAATGGCTTTCTGCCACAGTGGCGTACAAGATTCGATTATCAAACGTCGAATATAAAGTCGAAAAAAGAGCCAATGTGCCTCAGACAAGGAATAGAATTTGGAGAGCCAATTGTAAGCCGTGTCTCAAGCTTACCGGATGCTGGTAGCTGAACCGAACGATAAGAATCATTATTTATTTCTGGTTTTAAATAAAATCAAAGCATCTATTATTTCTCTACAGAATTTCCTTTTATGTAAAACCATAATTAAATTTCTTTCATCAATAATAATTCCTTCATTCAGAATCATATCTTCTGAATAAAATAATCTATTCACCTGAATAAACCAAAATTGACTTTGAACAATCCAATTGAAATATGAGAATGTCATTTTTGTCCTGAAATATTATTAATATAGAACGAAGTATCTTTTCAGTAACAAGCTATTTCGCTTTCTCTGGAATTAATTCCAGATTTTACCACAATTCTCGTGGAATGACGCAATTAATTAGTGAAAATCCGTTAATGAAATGAAACGCAAATGGCACAGTGAGTGAAAAGAGGAATAGCGAAGGTTTAACAGAGAGATTAGAGTAAATATGACATGTTTCAGAACAAATAAATAGAAACAAGAAAACAGGCCTGGAAGAAAAGAATAACTAGAAAAACTTCGGGCAAATAAAAAACAGGAATGGATATGATAAAAATACAGGTAAGGCAAAAATGAAATGAAATACAAAATTTAAAAAGGAAGGGAAGGATATAAGCAGAAATGAAAATATTCAAGGAAATAGGATATGTGCGTTGCAATTATCGGCAGAACTGTATTCTCGCGTGGTTTTTAAATAGCTTCCTTTGTGGTAGCACCGGTTTGGAATTCGCGTGAAATTAATTCAATTTCCGTTGACTATGTTTCAGGCGAGCAAACGACCCCACACCACTGGTCGTGTGGTCGTTTTCACTCCAGTGCATTATCTATCAACGATACCACATTCCCCACACAGTCACATATCGCTTAACGAGCAAACTCTTCCACCCCCCCCCCCCCATCTTACCCTCCGAACACCCGCTCGTTATTCTATAACCCATTAGCATTTAATACTTGAATTATGTACAAGAAACACGTTTTATGTACGCTTCTTAACTTTCAAATCATGCCAGGGAACGGCCAATCACTACGTAAGGAAATTGTGACAGGGGAGGGAGTCTGGAAATATACCAATCTCTCGCTCTCTGTCACCCCGTTCTCGGCCTACCTAGAACTGCTGGCTCACACAGTTTCTCGGGGGAGTAGAGCGAGATCATTTGCGGCAGTCGTTTTGGGAGGGTCGCAGTGCGCGAGTACTGAGTCAAAGTATATTGTGCGATAGCATGCATCCCAATTGGAAATGATTCAGTCGGCCCTGACTGTTTACGTTCGATCCCCCCGATTTCAGTCCAAGGCTATTTAAAGGCAACCCCAGACACTGGACTGACAGCAAGAGTTTGGTGTTTTTGAGACCTTATCAGCTATATATCTGAAAAATGACATATTAATTTAATGGGGTAAAATTGACTCCAGATGTCTTTAAAACGTTGTCATACTGATTATATGCGTGGTTTCAACTTAAGCAGTTTCACAGACGCTATTTAATATACATAAATTAGATTCTGATTGTTTTTTTTTTAGTTTCCTCTTTCTAATTATTATTTTTTTAATGTGCTCATTTAAACCTGCTTTGGCTGCTGAAATTACTTTTTATACTATTATGCAGTTTCAGATTATGTAACCTACCTGGAAATCTGAAAAAAATCATGTATTTTGTTGAAAATTCTATCTTTTTGGTTGAATTTCATTCTTTTGTATGAAAATTTTTAATCTTCGGTTGAAATATTAACTAATACATTTTTGTTCAGAATTTATCTTTTTTAAATGAATATTTAATTACTTAGTTAAAAGATACTCTTTGGTTCAAAAATAATTTTGTATTGTCAAAGATTAATAATTTTAATTAATAATTCAATGAGGTAAAATGAGGTATTTTCTTGAAAATCAATTTTTTCATCGGCTCAAGATGAGGTTTTTCCACTGAAAATGTAACTATTTTAGTTGTAACTAAAAATTTGTTTGTTGAGCTGAAAATTAATCTTTTTGTTGGAAATTTAATCATTCTTGTTGAAGTCTCATCATTTTGATTGAAAATTCATGTTTTTTATTTCAAATTCCATTATTCCATTTGCTTATTTTATGGCTTTGACTAGGTAAAATGTATTAAATAATTTGATGTTAATTGTTTTATGCGTACTGATCTAAAATGAATATTTTTTTACAATGATTTTTATTTATAAATTGTGAAAAAATTGCTCTCAGAAGCTCCGCTGGGATCCGAAACCAGGTTTTTCACATTGCGGGCCGGTGCTGTTACTCACTAAGCTACGCAGAGATGGTGATTCATTTCTTCACAACCCCTACGAGTTAATTCCGACGTAATACCAAATGTTTTGTATATTTTTTGGTGTGGCGGCCCTTACCAAATAAAATGTCTTAAATGATTTGATGTGAGGTTTTAGAAATTTTTTCACAAATTAGAAATAAATATTTAAAAAGAAATGGATTTTAGCCCAATAGGAATAAATTTAAATCTTCATAATTTTAGTTGAAAATTCATCTTCTTAGTTGAAAATAAAATTACTTAGTTCAATATTGAATTCTTTTCCTAAAATGCATCTTTTTGTTTAAAATTGATCTATTCAAGATGAAGATTCATCATTTTAGTTGTAAATTCATTAGTTTGGTTGAAAATTCAGCTTTTTGGTTGAAAATTGGTCTTTTTTCAGTTCAAAATTAAACTTTTTCGTTAAATAATCATAATTCTGTGTAGGGAATTAATTTTCTTGCTCAAACATAAATCGTCTGGTTTAAAATTTTGAATATTTCAATTAAATATTGATAATTTTCGTAATTAATTCATCTTCTTCGTTCAGAATAAAACTACACAGTCAAAAGTTCAATTTAATTTGTTTTAAAAATAAATCTGTTTTTTTTTTAATAATGTTCTTTACTGAATATTGAACTATACTATTGTTGGTCCAAAATTGACCTTTCTTTGTTTAAAATTTAGCTATTTGTTTGAAAATTGAACTTTTTCATTTGAAAAATACATTTTTTTAATAAATTGTCTTTTTAGTAATAAGTTAATTTGTTTGGTTAAAAATTCAACTGTTTGGTAAAAAATTCATTTATTTTTTTGATAATCAAAAATTACACTTGAAAAGTTAGAAATTTGAAGCGGTTTAAATTTAATTTAATATAGTACCCACATTAATTCACCTA
Organism: Belonocnema kinseyi; assembly: GCF_010883055.1. Classification (NCBI taxonomy): domain Eukaryota; kingdom Metazoa; phylum Arthropoda; class Insecta; order Hymenoptera; family Cynipidae; genus Belonocnema; species Belonocnema kinseyi. The sequence goes on from NC_046660.1 coordinate 80,919,249, forward strand.
AATATGCACTGAATTTAAAGCACAAGTAGATAAAATAAAAATTGGTTTGAATTTTTGTTCAATTTTAGTGACTAGAGACAAATTCAAGAAATGATTAATCAAGCTTGTAGGATTATTCACTGATTTAATTATAATATGGTGCTAAAATATTTAAGAATATCTATTAATAATAATTACATTCCTTGAAACTGGCTGGTTTGTTCAATGCGAGTGTGAAAGTAGCGCACAAACTCCATGGCGAGGCGAGATGAGGTGAGGAAAACTCTTTTAAATCTACGCAAATCTTTTGAATTTCCGCGAAATTTTTGAAAAAACTTATGGAATTCATTACAATCATCGAAATCCTATTAAAATTCCATAACATCCTTAAAAATTTGGTACAATACTTCGGTATTATTTTAAATCCTTTAAAATCCCGTGATTTTTTTTAAATATCTCAAAATCTCTTTAAATCCCTTGAAATCTGATTAATCTCTTTCAAGTCCCTTTAAAATCTTGTAATGTCACTTGGAAAATTATCTCTCTGAAATGTTACTAGGTATTTTGTACAAACACTTTAAATCTTTTTAAATCATTTTAAATCTGCGAATCCTCTCGTTATCCTTTTGAATCATTCAAAATACTCTAAAACTTCTCTAATATCCTGAAATCTTTTAAAATTCCTTCAAATCTGATCAAATTCTTAAAAAGCTTTAGAAATCTCCTTGAGTACCGTAAAAGTTTTGTAATTCGTTATCATACTTTGTATCTCTTTGAAATACCTGAAAATCTATTTAAATCGTTTAAAATCACTGGAAATATTTATAATAATTTGAAACCTTATTCGAAGTGAAAATAATTGTTTATATATTAAGTAAAAATTATAAAACCTTAAGTAAGAAGGACGGGGCAGGATCAAAAAATCATACCAATCTTCACAAATGGAGGGACGTGGTCAAAAATTATTTCAAAAATAATTTCTTTAGCCAACAATTAGGTTTTAAGTTCATAAGTTTGATTGAAGATTTGTATATTGTACTTTATTTTTTTTCTTCAAGAAATTGATTAAAATAATGTAATTTTTAAATTAGCTAATTAATTCATATTCTTCTTAAAGGTTTTTGCTAAAAACCTGGAGGATTAGATAAACGCGCGGGAGTTTAGGAAAATCTTCCATTCAGGTATTACCTTGTCTCTAAATTAAATCAACTTTATTGATAATCCAACTATTGAAAATCGCTCTATAACAAATCCGTTAAATTATACTAGTTTATTGTATTTTACTTTCAAACGCTAAATAAATTTTTTAAAATCTGCACGCCTCGCGGGCACATTCTCATCGGACGCGGCTCGCTACGCTTGCAAGTTTGAGCGCGCCTGGGTCACGCTTCGTTTTTCACGAATAAAATACAAAATAGGCATGCTATCAAAAAGTTATTTATAACAAATTTGTAGATCTTTTTAAAATGCACAATTTTCGTTTCATTATCGTTTACCGCATATTGCATAGTTTGGCCGAAAAATGTAATTTTTGGATTTTTCATTATTTTGTTAGCGTTTAGAACTTTTCATAGATACATATACATACTAAAATGCCGAAATACTAAGTAATAACAAAATATCAAAGCCCGACATTCGATATTTGTTTAAGTAGATTTATACAAAAATCCACTCTTTTTATAAAAAGTTCGTCATATTTTTCTGTACAAATACCTTACATTGTAGAACCAGTTCGGCTTTTTCATTACAGAAATCTATTCGGATTTCCGAGTTCAGCCACATTTTTGTTTGTTTTTGGTCATTAATTTTCTATGCTCATTTAGAATTACTTTCAGGTCGGATTTATAAAGGATCTTTCCAGATCACGCTCTAAGTTTGTAATCTATTCGGAATTTACGAGATCATTTTAAATCGATCTCAGTTCGGAATTCCAAATTGAATTGTTTAAATCTTGAACTATGTTCCAAAAAAAAGGATGTGTAACATCATTCATATTCCAGTAACGAAAAAAATTTAAACTTCTCTGTCCGTACTGCGAATAGTTCTTGTCACTTGGCAGCATTATTCGATATGTATGACTCGGAAATACGTATGCCTCGGTTGCAACGTGACTCTATTGTGCCACTTCCTGTCCCTCGTTTCAACCCCTGACCCGCATGAACCTATTTCGTTGCAACCATAAAACGCCAACAACGATCGGTACTGCACAGCTTCCTGGACCATCGCATCAGTCTGAACGATGCCTAATCTCGTAAGAACGAAAAGAGATACGAGTCTGGACAGATACGTGATTTTGGCACATAAAATACTGTAAACAGATCCTCGAAAATTTAGATTTATTTCATTTTCTTACTTTAACCCCTTTCCTTTCCTGTGCGAGTATACTGTTGTCCTGCACGGAAAAAATGTTGGTGTAAAAAAGTGACGACCTAGAAGCTGAGTCTCGGATACGATAACAATTTATCGGCTACTGGTGGATTTTTATAAATAATCTGCGAATTTTGAGATAGAATGCATGAACTCGATGTAAAAATTAAAAAATTATTCCTTACTTTTTTCCATAATTAATTACAAAAATATTACAATTTATTCCATCGAAATTTCTGTACGAATAATCGGATTTTTTTATTTTACATAGATACTGCCTTAAAAAATTGTAAAAATGTCTAATAACACCAAACAGTTTTTACAATGGTCTCTGAAAGGTTAATAACATATTAGTTATATTCGTATGATTATTTATTGCAGTTAATAGTCATTATGTTAGTAAAACATTTTTAATAATTTTGCTTTTAAAAAATGGAGAAGTGCTTGTTCAAAGTCACCCTCAAATCCTCTGCAGATGTATTGCTTCTTCATAATGAATTCTTGAAAATCTCTATAGATATGTTATTCAAGACCTAATTATCTAAAGATTTAATTACAATTCAAATAATATATAAAATAGTTAAATTCTTATATTCATAACGAATCCGACAATATAAAAAAAATTTAATTAAATTTTTTTCTGGAAAAAGATCTTCTCCTTCGCTCTGCTGGGAATCAAACCTCAACATTGATCGATAGTATTGGTTTCTATTTTACCGGTGGGTGAAAAGATACCTATACTACTCGGTGGTTACCAATATCTCTGATGATAACTCAGTTTCTTTGGAAAATTTTACCTGTAATAATACGTAACACCTGCTAAAATATTACGGGTATTCCGGAAAAATGAACGAATGGCAATCTGAAGTTCTGTGGTTCAATTCCCAGGGAGGGTAGAAGATTTTTTTCAGAAAAAAAATTCATTAAAACAATTTATAATGCATAGCTCCATCTAGTCTCGAAAGATGTTAAGAATTTTTTGTTATTTAAAGGCTTAACTTATATGTATAGTGTTGATTTCTATTTTTACGATGGGTTAAAGGATATCTACGCTGATTAGTGGTTACCATCTCTCTAACGATAATAAAAATTCCCTGAAAGACATAGAAAAAGTCATTTTTGATAAAAGCGCAGTTGTATAATGTTTTCATCAAGACGGAAGTATAGTCAAATAAAAGAAAAGAATTTTTGGGGTGAGTTGGTTAAAAAAATTTTTGTTTGGTCATTCAAATATTTTGTTGTATGAACCAAAATTTTTGTCATTCGATCAAATTTTCATGCATATTTAATAAAGCAGTTATTTTGTTCCCAAAAAATCTTTTACCCAGTTTAGCTTTGGGACGATTTGCTACCTCGAATCTGGTAACTATAATAATTTCTACACTGAGGAAAGGCTTTTATTAATTTTTCAAAATGTAGCATGTGACAACAATATTTATAGTTTTTCCGGCATGACAATAAAAGGGATGTGTGGGTTTATAATACTCAGTATTTATTCTGATGACAAAAATGTATTAAAGAACTTGACTCCAAGTATCAAAATTTTCATTCAGCTAATCCAAACTATATTCAAAACATTATTTTATACATTTAAACTATTAGATCATCACTTTATTTTATTTTTGGGGGCTAGGAACATAGGGAAAAATAATTTCGATTTTTTTCAATAATCTGAATCCTATTGTCCGAAATCTGTCTATCCGTGTATTTTTATATTTTATACTCAGAAATCATTAACAAACTTCAGAAATATTGGAAAAAGTTATATAAAACTCTGAGGTACCTATTGTATAGAAAATTGTAAAGGATAAGAGAGTTTATATGTCAGTATATATAAAATATAAAAGGTTTCTGACATTGTTGAGTAACTCCTATAGATGTGTTAATATATTACTATGAAATTTTAGATAAAGTTTTACAGAGCTCCTTGAAATATAGTTTAAGGTATCTTTTATAAAGTAGAGTTTATTTGATAGCCATTTATTTATTTCAAGTTTGTTAACAAAATGATTGAAAACAAGTGAAAAAAATGGGATTTTTTATTTAAAAATTCATAACTCACGCAATTTTCATTATTTTAACTTGAAAATTTATGACTATACTTTTGAAATAGTGTACTTTTATTTTAAAAAATATTACAACAAGGGTGCTTTCAAAAAAGAGATATATTTGCACAGTAGAAAAGTAAATTTTCTGATAAAATGATAAGGAATATTTTTTGCTTTTAAATCGATTTATCATTATAAAAATTAAGGAACTTTGACATGTAATGCTTTAAAAATACAAAAAATTGAAAAAAGACATATTTATATTTTATTCAACACATGCACAGTTTGCTCTCGCATGAGGCGCTGCCGTAAGTTATAAGCCATCTACAAAGAAAAAAAGTTTGTTATAATCAAACAAAGACAAAATTGTTTCACTTCACATAATATACTTACGTTAGAAATTAAACAAAAATCAATAAAATTTCAACAACAAAATTTGCTCCAAAATTACTTTTTCACTCCCTAAGTGCACACTGGGTGTTTGATACCTCAGAAAAATCTTGAATCTTTAAGAATATTCCTAATGCTTTTAAAGATTCTTACCATCATTAAAAAAGTTGACCTCAGATTCTTTAATCTATTAACTCGATTTTGAACCTGCTTGCAGATTTACTGTACCTTAAATTTTCAATTACACTTAAAATTTCTTCTTAATTAAGAATTTTTGAGAATTCTGATCAGATATTTTATCACATTCTTAAATAAAATATTCTACCTTTGTATTGTCTAATATCTGATTATAAATAAATATTTTAAACGAACGTTGAATGTTTCTCAATTTTCACAAAAAAAAACAGAAAAACAAAATTATGCAAATTTTGCATATTGCAAAAACTTTAAGAAATGTAAATATTCTGTAAATTGTTTAAACTTCTAATGTTATTGACCATTTATGAATATTTAAGAATTCAGCTTTCAGTACATTTTGATGTGCAAAAATATCGGTGGGTTAGAAAAACCGTTACAAATGATTTTGCGTCACTACTGCGGATGGAAATTTATGGGGAAAATGTTGGCCATTGAGTCAAATATTTACCGAGAAAGAGGGCCACTTGCACCTCTTTTAATGTCAATAAAACAAAATTTTGTGTTATACAGCTTCGATGGAATTTTTCAAAACCTTTTCATTGATGACTTTTTTCGACTTCAAACCATTTTTTTTTTAATATGAGCATTAAGTAGTTTTTTAAATGATATGTTTCGATTATTTAACAGTCTTCTAATATTAGTAAAAAAATGATGGTCCTTTATACACTTTCGACAATATTTTTTACATCCTGTCCATTCAACATAGGCATTTTTTGAAAAATCAATTATTTATCCTTCAAAAGTAGAAGTCAAACATAATTTTCGCTTTATTGAGATCTTGCGATTTTTATTATTTTATTTTAAGTTTGAGAAAAGGCTGAGGTCTATTCCTTTGAACAACTATTCCATGAAAAATTTGGCCGACAATTATTTGTTTCTAAAAATAAAAGTTATAAGTACTCTGGTGAACGATTACTGACGCAACGTTATGAAGCGCGCTAGAGTGCTGAATGCTTATTTTTATAAACGCTTAGTATTTAAACAAATATTTAATGCTATTATTTAATAAATAAAATGAAGCAAGTGAATTTGTAGTTAAAAGCCAAATTTCAACCAACTTAACGCTTATTCTCCTAAATAAAAAATGGCCAAATTTTAAGTCTTAAGATACTTAAAGGAAGAAGACTCAGCTTTCTTCAAAGCCGAAAAAAAAATTTGGCGAAATTAAAAAAATGTGATATTTATTTTTTATCGTCATTTTAAAGCTTAAATATTAATTTTATTATAAGCTGTTTATTATCCATGAAAAGAGCGTGAAAAATCTAATCGAAACTGTAGAAAACTCCCTTCTCTCCCTCTCGGTAAATATTGTTCTCGAAAGCAAACATTTTTCTCCAGAAATTGCCATCCAGTAGGACTATATTTTCCCAATGTTTCAGTCTAATCGAACAACTTTGATTTTTTAGGTGTGTTTACTTCAGAAATAATGCTTAATTGGATAAATCAGAATAGCGACTTGACTTGGAAACCTAGAAATGACCTAAAACTTTTCAAGTCGCAAAAACACCTTGAAACAACCTGGCAATAACCTAGAATTCAATTTTAAAACCTTGACTTTTTTGGTTAGAACTTTTTTTTAAGTTATTTATCTTTTAATCACTAAACAAATTTGAAATTAAAAGACTTCTTCCTTGCTTATAGTAGTCCAAAATTGATCTTCGATTTTGAACGTTTGTTTACTCTAAAAAGAATATGATTTTTTCAAAATATTTTCGTTGTTTCTTTCATGTCAATTCTACTTATTACACTTTTCTTGAACAGTGAGATCATTTATAATTAAAAATTCTAATTGAAAGTTAATATAATTATACTGCAAGGTGTCACTGATTTAAAAGCAATATAATTAATTTTAATTATTTATTGAATTGGACACAATAAATTCTAGCAAGAAACCATGAGAAAATCTTCCATAGTCAGAGGACGGTGTTAAACATTTCTTGAAAATTCAACCATTTTTCATTTACTGAAGTCTGTAAAGACGTTAAGAAATTATGTTATTCTCTGATGATAATATAGATTCTTTGAAAAATATCGATTTTATATCACATTTTTTTATAATTTATGAATTAAAACAATTAGTAACAGTTTTAATCTGCAATGATTTAAAAGTTGTTTATCATTTAATTTTTGTAATATCGTAAATGTATAAGGATGAGCTATGACTAATTATGGCGTTCACACCAGACAAGTATAGTATAGAAAACCCTAACTTCATTTTCATGTGAATTATAAACTAGAACAGTAACGAAACCGTTAATAATTTATATAAAGTTAACATAGAAAATTAATCTAATTTAACCGGGAAACCCCGGTAAATTACTTGGAAGTTGAATTCGTCCCATAAATCGCCACCCTAGTAAATTTCGTAAGTACACATTACAAAAGTAGAGAAACCCGTAATCTCTCTGTTTTCTAAAGAAAGCTTAAATGAAAAAATGTAATTCTTTTTAAGTCACATACTATCGTAAAATGTCGCATGAAACCAGAAAGTGTGCGAGATGGGTCATTTTCTCGAAATTGGTGTCATTTGCAGAAAAACAGCAAAGCCAGACAATAAAACACTACAGGTTCGTGACAATAAATCGTTATTTTACCGGGTGCTTTGATAAAAGGAAGGTTTCACGTTGTCATAAAAGAAAGAGAAAAAGGAAATGACAGCTGTTGGGAAAAACACTAACGCGACCGTTCTCGTAATAAAATCACGATCGTAACCTATCGGTTGGTAATGGAATTCGCATGTAATTTTTGTCCCCGAAGAGATACACTGCTTCTTACTTGCCCATCTGTGCCTGCCAGGGTCGATATTTCTCATCCCTCTCCATGTTATTTTCTATTCTGTTATATTCCCGATATCACCATTATCTTTTGTCTTCATTATCTCCCCATTTGGCTCATGTTTTCCAACCACAGTTTCTATAAAGGTGGTAATGGAAGGAATTCCATGCACCTGGTAATGTCTCAGTTTCCTACCACTGTTAACTATCCTAACAAGTTTGAATTCTCTCAATAATAATGTAAATTTTATTGTACGTAATTTGATGCTTTTATCTCTACTACTGTACTTATGCCGTACAATATAGAACCGTCATTTACATAAAGAAGTAAACAGCTCTTTGACAGCGTAATGGCTGCCGTCAAAATGACAAGCATAATCAAGCACATAAAAGTGCTGGAATACACTGCTGTGATTATTCACAAAAATGATATAGTACGCACCCCTATCCGTCTCTAACGTCCCGTGTGGAGTGGGAATACACTACTGTCACTAATTCAAAAAATTATTGAAATCACCCTGCTACCTTTTTATAATTTTTTGTGGACTTCACATTTTTTTTTCGAATGAGAGATGCTGCAAATATGACTCGCAGCATATGTGGCTTACCGCAATTTTACCAATGTTTTCAAGACTTCAAATTTTGTTAGCTTAGAGATTCCGCGATGTGACTTGCCGCAAATTTGACTTGCCACAAATATGACTTGCAGCAATACTACTTAACACAAATGTAACTTGTCGCAAATGTTACTTGCCACAAATGTTACTTGTCTCAAATATGACTTGCAGCAATGTTACTTACCACAAATGTGACATGTGACAATTTTTCTTGCCGCAAATGTGAATTGCCGCAATATTACTTGCCACAATGTAACTTGTCGGGTGTTGGCATGATCCAGACCCACTAGTAACTAATTTCTTATAGCTAGTTAGTGTAAACAGTTACTTGCGTCGGTAACGATAGCGGGAGCGTAGTTAATTTTGTAAATAAGTAAGTCATTTGTAACTAATTACGTTTTTCATGTAACAGCATCTAAAAAAACGTTACTCATTTAGTTGCATTCGAAATGTAAATCACACGTCTTTTTTTAGACAATCGATACATTTTATAGGGTTTAAAATCAATTTTTTTATATTCACCATTCAAATTTTAGCAGCTGGGTTTTGAAGGATTGGAATTTGGAATTTTAGTCCACCCTGAAATTCAAAATGTTCTCAAATATATAAAAAAAAACTGTAGAAAAAGAATAATAATTGCTAGTGCTATTTCGCTCTGTAAATTTTTTTTTTCTTTCCCCTATCTTTAAATTAATTTTTTTTAACTGAAATTTTGCTATTCCAATTGCAGATTCATCATTTTAGTTGATAATTTATCTCTTTGGTTCAAATTTCTGCAATTTGTTAAAAACTCATCTTTTTGTTAAAAATTCACATTAGCGTATTGAAGATTCAACTTATTGGGGTACGAAATAAAAAACGTCATTATCGACACATAATCTACGCGTTCGTCACTTCTCAAATACTTTTCAAGATTTGAAATAGCCATGCTTAATATATTGTTTATTATTTTGACAGCTTTGCTAATAGTATATCATGGTCATTGATGTTTAGCAGGTGCGTTGTTCACACTTTGTCAAATGGAGCCATTAGGTATGTCAGATTAGGTGGGGATATCCAAGATGTCTGCACGCTGAGGGGGAAAACAATAATGCCAAATACATGAGACTAAACTTTATTTTTATAATAACTTGTAAAATAATTATTTTTCACGAGAAGTTTATTCCGACTATTTAACTATTTAATAACTATTTTATTGAATAATAAAATTGATATGTTTTTTGTAACTGTGAAAAATACTTTTTTCTCAAGTTATAAACTAAATGAAGTTTTATCTTCTGGGATTTGTCTTATTGCTTGGCTCTCATTGTACAGATATTTTACCAACTGACGTCACAACTTGAAGTACTTAATGTTAGAAATCTTAGCGCATATATAACTGGAGGGAACCAGGCAATGGCAGAGTCATTGGCAAAATAAAAGAGGCAGACTATCAGTTAGCGGGATAAGTTATCTCTCTCGCGTAGCGATCTGATTGGCTGTTTACCGTTTCCCTCTAAATGAAGGTTAAATAGTTTAATGTATGCGCAAGTAAAGAGCTATTTATGGAGCCAAATTGAAAAGACGAATCATATTGCTGTGCGAGAGAGACAGCTTATCCCCCAGCCCCAGTCAGTGGTGGCAGAACGCGAATATCTCTGGCATGCGCAGTATTTATTCCTGTGTTAAGATTAAGATTACTAGAAAGATTACTAGAATAGTAAAGCATATGGATGCTAAATTCCGCACGCATGAAGTTGTTCGATATTCTAGATGAAAAGGTCTTTCTATACGCGTAATAATAGCATCCTTAGATTTAACTGAATTAAAAAAAGCATTAGGAAAACGTACAAATTCAATTTGATCAAAATAAAAATTATTTGATCAAATTTTCTATTCCTAGACATTAATCTAGAAAGTTTGAAATATTTTTCAAAGCATTAATTTATTATTAAAGTTAAATATTATGATACGACTTTAAAATTATTATTATTTATAATAATGAGTTTAACTTCACGAATTAAAAAAAATACTTATTTAAATTAGAATTAAAAATACGAGAACTGAATCTACAATTATTTAGGGGCTATAAAACTATACAATTTAAATAATAATTTATTTTTTGTCAATATGTAAATTTTTATTCAATTCTCGTACTGTTTGTTGCGTGATTATTTACATGAAAGTAACATAACCTCGATTTGAAGTCGAGCATCTAAACTTTTTTGGCAATAAATAATGCCTTGAAAAATATAATAAACATTCTAAACATTCATGCGTTAGAAAAAGAGATTCGATCAACTAGATTAGTGGGCATCGGAATCCCACCCCTAGTAATTTCAATCATGCTCATACCTCAAAGCTTAGTTTCACAAAGTGGAATCCGCGTACCTTCAACTTTTCTAAGACCATGGCATACTTGACAACAGCTGCCAAAATTTCAAAACAGTAACATCTGACCTTTCGTACCCCACTTTGTGGCTTTTTCGTACCCTACATACTCGGTATGTCGTACCCCAAGTTCGAGAGATATCTGAATCCCTATCAAGGTACAGTGAACACTAGGGTGGTCCAAAAATGCATGGTTAGAGGGCAACGATCTCCCCAATTTTATTCCAAATCCGAAAAAGGAAATGCCCTAATTTTTTATTTTTTTATTTCAACAGGTGCCGGTTTTGACTTGAATCTTCCCATGGAAAATGCGTGGGGAAAAATCACTTTTTTGAGTTTTTAGAATAATTTTTTAGGGTTTGAAAAAATGCGACGGGAAAGTATAGGGGCCTGTAGAGAATTATCCATCGAAGCATTTCATCTATCAGATATATGGGTTTGACAACCCTAACACACCCCCACGAGTACCTGAAGACTAGTCAAAACATACGAGAATACAGTGCTCATAAGGTCGACTTAAAAACAAAAATTGTCATTTTTGTTTTTAAGTCGACCTTATGAGCACTGCATACTCGTATGTTTTGACTTAAAATTATTAATATTGGCCTAGTGGATGCATTTTTTATAATTGGTTGATTAATTTTCAATTATTTAAACAAATACAATTTGTTAATATTTTTTTTCTCTAAAATTCGTTTTTCCCCCTAAAAATTATTACTATCAGTTTAGTAGAATATTTAATAACATTTGTTAATTAATGTTTCATTATTTAAACAAATGGGGTTTGTTTAAAAAAATTTTCTCGAAATTTTGTTTTTCTTTCCTTCAAAATTCTTACTATTTGTCTAGTGGAATATTTATTAACATTAGTATATTAATTTTCAATAGTTTAAATAAATGAAATTTCTGCAAATAATTTTGTTATTAAAAATTATTAATATTTCTTCAGTGGAATAATTATCAACATTGTTTGATTAATTTTATTGAAAAAAATTTTAATAAAAATTATTACTTAAATATTACTGATAAATTAATTATTATTAAATTAATTATTAATTAGTTATTAATTATCACTGATAAATATTCCACCAAACCAACAGTAATAATTTTTTTTAAATTTAAGTCGATAATTTTGGTCGAAACGAAATTATTTAAACAAATTCCTTTTGTTTAAATAATTGAAAATTAATTACCTAATGTTAATAAATATTCCACTAAACCAATATTCATCATTTTTAGGGAACAAATTTCATTTGTTAATAATTTTACGTAAAAAAAGATCAGAATACAGTGCTCAAAATGTCGATTTCATGAAGAATTGACATTTTCCGTTTTAATAGTAGTTTTCAGGTACTCGTGGGGGTGTGTTAGGTCTGTCCAACCCATATATTTGATACATGAAATTCTTCGTTGGATAATTCTCTACAGGCCTCCATACTTTCCCGTCCCATTTTTTCAAACCCTGAAAAATTATTCCAAAAACTCAAAAAGGTGATTTTTCCCCGTGCATTATACATGGGAAACTTCAAGTAAAAACCGGCACCTGTTAAAATCGAAAAATAAAAAAATAAAAAATTAGGGAAATTGTTTTTTTTCGGATTTTGAATGAAATTGGGGGGATCGTTTCCCTCTAAAAAATAAAAGCCATTTTGAGCCACCCTAGTGAACACCGTTATAATTTTACCTGTAACAAAATATACCCCCAAGATTTTACTGTGCACTGATTACTAACCAGCGTCAAAGATTTATTTGGAACTTTCAACAAACCAGAAAATAAAAAGAATACAAAGTTATCTTTTAATTTAAAATCATTACTCCCGTAAATAAAAATAAAAAACCTCCTGATCATTGACCAAATTTCATCAAAGGATTCAATTATAATCTTTTTCAAGCTCTGTCAGTTCATTAGAAGAACATTTTCATTCATCCTCTTAACTTTGGTTGAGTAAATATGAAACTCGTTTCTTTCTTTTCATTGTTTGATCCGTCTCACGAGTTTACCTTCAGCGTCTGCTACTGCACTTATCCATAATTACGAGAAAACTGTTTTTAGTATATTTTTTAGATAAATAAAAAGGAGAATGATGCAGTTTTCTTTTAACTTTTTGTGACGCGTAATTTAAAATTTAAACAGGAAAAACCTTTTAAGTTGGGGAGCAAAGGTCTTTTGGATTCAGCATTAAAAAATAGAATGAAAGGCAGCATTGATGAAAAAACAACATTTATGAAGAGAACTAACCATAAACGACTGTAGACCACTCACGTATCAAGTATTGATCTCTGTGACGACGTGCCTCTTTGTCCTCAGGCTACGAAAGAAGAAAAACTTTGCTCTGCTTTTCTTATTTCCTGATGCTCTTTTTGTTTCGCTCTGATCCGCTTTACAACCATCACTTCACCATCCTACTTACTTCGGTAGAAAATTTCCTTTTAAAATCCAGACTTGAGCAAAAGTGTTGTCCTGGCTTGATTAGAAAATCACTAGGTCGAAAGAGAAGGAGGCTAAAGTGACCATCATGATGGAAACAGAGATCTCTCCTCATGTAAATTTTAACGACTTTCTCAATGTAGAAGCAGAACTTTTTATGCAGGATTTATTTATTTGCAGTTGGAACTTCGAAAACCCGCTTTTCGTGAAAACCGCATCTAAAGTTGAGAAGTGCCATAAGCGCACGTAACCTCCGGTCTCTTTTTGGACATGAGTGCCCAAAAAAAACTGAGGATACGACATATTGCAGGTAATCAATCAAGCAAGGTAATCGCGACGTACGTACAACAAACTAAGGTACTTTCCGTTGTGAATCGCACATATTTCTCCGGCGAAATCCACTAGAGGCAGCATGTTATAGACCCATTACCACAAAAAGTTTACCTCAGTTTTGGTATGATCAGCTGACTATTACCCCGCTTAAATGATAACCTGCAACGTTTTGTAACCCCATTTTTTTCTGTGATAGTGTCACTAAATAGAGCATAGACTCAAGTATGAATTCCCAATGTACCTATAAAATCGATACTTTTGACCTTTCTTCACAAACACGCGAATGTCTCTGTAAAAGATTTTAATGTAGCTTAGAATAAAAATTATTGCAAAATAAAGAGAAAATATTGAAGTATAAATGGCAAATATAATTGGTTGAAGTGATAAATACTTATGACACGGTAATGACTCGCAAAACGGTGTAACCCTTGCAGGGTAATGCTTTCGTGGTTCTACTAAATATACTAGTCAGCTAAATTTCAGCCTTTCACTATTTAAATTATAAAATCTCGTATTTTAATTATTAATTATCGTTTAATAGAGCTATACAAAATTTGGCTAAGCTAGTTAACAATTATAGTGTGTAAATTGGGAATAACTAATCCAAAAATTAACAGAAAAATTCTATTGACGAGACGTAGAGGGATCGTAACATCATAGTCCGAAACGTCCTCTCAAAAAGGATAACATTTCGCATTTCGTTCAATTCACCATTCCATGGTAGATAGGCATTAAATTTAAATCACGGTGCTCGCGCTACTGTGTTTCGTATAAAAAAGAATACAAAAAGCTCGGCGTATAATCTTCCCATATAGTTGCAAAGCAAATTTATGATCGGCCGCTTTCATATTCATTGCATCTGGGTGTCGTAACTTATTGAGAAAACAATATAACCTGGTATCACAACACAGAGACTTAAAAATCCCCAATTGAAATTCTACTTCACACAATGTTTGCAAATTATTACAAACAGGGATTATACAATAATTGATGATGATTTCAGGATTATAGCAAGTCGTTTCGATTTTCATTGATATTCCAAATTGAATCCAACTTCTGATGAGAATTTTTGTTGTTGCTATTCATGGGTTCAAATTTTGTGTCTCCTAAACAGTCCCTAGGGGCATACCATAGTATTTTACATCACGCATGGAGAATATAAATATGAATAACTTTGTTTGCAGTACTTGAAAATATGAAAATCAGTGATTTTATTTAACTGAAAATTCTACTATGATATTTTTGTTTGAGGATTTATTTACCTATTTGAAACGGAATTATGAAAATTAATTTTATTTGGTTTAAGAGTGTGTATCCTAACGAAACTTAATTGCTTTGGCGTATAACTTAGCTATTCCATTTTCTGTTGAATATTAATCATTTTTAGTTTAAAATTCAACTCTTAAATTTTTCATGGAGTATTCATATTTTCTAGTTGAAAATTTTAATACTTGGTTGAAGGTTAAACCAACTTGTTAAAAATTTATTTCATTCGTTGATGATTGAAATATTTTATTGGAAATTCGTTTTTTTTATTTTTTTCTTCTTCAAAGTTTAGTTACTTAATTAAAAATTCATTTTCCAAGACAAAATTTAAACTATGCGCTTGAAAGTTTAACCATTTTGTGAAGAAATTATCGTTTTCTTGAAAAATTTACCTATTTTTTGAAAATTAATCCTTTTCAGTTGAATTCCAATGTTCTGGATTTAGAATTAAAATATTAGTTTGTTTTGTTGATATTTCAACTTGTAAATAAAAATATTAAATAGAAATTTTTGTTGACTAATTAAACTATTTTGATTAAAGTTGAATCTTTTTTATCTAATAATTCGAACATTTGGTTGAAAATTTATCTTCGTGGGATGAAAAAGTAACTATTTTGTTAACAATTTATCTATGTGGTTAAAAGATCAACTATTTGGTGGAAAAAAATCGCTTTTTGCTTGTACGTTCAACTATTAGGCGTTAAATGCAACTATTTTCTATAATTAATTTATTTTTTTAATTTTCTACTATTTCGTTGAAAAATCATTTTTCTTGGCTGAAAATTTATTCATTCGTGTTTAAAACTGAAATATATTATAAAAAACTGGACTTTTTATTCTGAAAGGTCAACTCTTTTGTTGAAGATTTATCATTTTTAGTTGTAAATTCACCTTTGTATTCAAAAATTCATGTATTTTCTTGAAAACTCATATTTTTGGCAGAAAATTCTTCTTCTTGATTATAAATTCATCTTTTTGGTTAAAAATTCAACTACACTTGGTCATAAATTGAACTACTTGATTAAAAATCCTTTTATTCGGGTGAAGATTCATCATTTTAGTTTCAAATTCATTTCTTTGGTGTAAAAGGAAACCTTTTTGTTGAAAATTGGTTCCATATTCAATTCCATATGGTACCAACAATTATTTTATTAAAAATAATTTATTCCCCTATTATTGTCCTATTTTTGTGACTAATAACCCTTTCTCCTCTGTTTTAGGAACATTTGGTTAATTTTGTTGTATTTTGTCTTTAATTTTCAACGTTTATCAATTGAAATCGAAGAAAAAATATTGACTATAAAGGGAAGAGGGATTTTTTGAAGCATTGTGTGATGATCTGGGGTAAAGAAGGGGAACGTTGGGAAAATAAAAAAATAAAAACGGCCGCTGGTTAATTTTTACTCACTTATTCATGAAGACCAAAATAGCAATTTCAGCCTGATATTTACATATGGTGATTCAATTAACGTAAATATACGTGCTGGTGTTACTAGTAACCAATGAGTGCAAATTTTCTGCGTTTATTTAATTCAATCCTTGTTTATTCCATTTACGCTCACGTTCTGTACTCAGCCTAGACGAGAATATTTTTTACTGTAAACCCCCCCCCCCCCCCCCCCCCCAGGGATAATAATCGTATACCGATGTCGCTTGTGTCCCCAATTGTACACCACCATTCTGCGTTACGATAATCGTAGTCGTCAGATTTGTATCGTCATGGAAAAAAACACAAGTACACATGTGCGCTTTTAAGAGTGAATTAGCAATTATTATACCCATTTCCATGGCAGATGTGAAGTATTTTCGTAGTGCCTATCGCGATAAAAAAGACGATAATTTTAACGACCTTAAATTTAACTATACTTGCAAAATTGAAAATTTGTTTAAAGAAAACTAATTGTCCTCTCAAAAAGCTAATAATAAATTTTAAATCGCCTCAGAAATATATTGAGGAGTTTTTTTAATTACGCAAAAAAAAGATTGTTGAAACAATTAAATTGTTACACATAATTCGGATATTATCATAAACCAATCTATCTGTCCGAAAATTTTTGAACAAAATACCCCTACGAGTTTTTTAGTGATTGCGAAAATACAATTGAAACAAATACAATTTCATTAAGAATTTTCTACGTTTTTAATGGCGATTCTGCATGAAATAAGATTAAAATATATTTTGATTCTTTAGTAACTCATTATTTTATTCCAAGAAGAAATAATTTTTTATTGCATAAGAAACATATTTTTTTCTCAATAACATTTGAATATTACTCCCGCTCGCGGAATTTTTCGCAAAACGCATAGATTGGCTATATCTTTGTGATGTAATTCTTCGCGGGAAAATTAAATCTACCTAAATTATGCAAATAAAAAAGTAAAAATTGTTTCTAAACATGATTTCAAAGTATAAATGTCTCTAAATGCCTTACATTTATTATTATTATTAAATAATAATAAATAATAATTTGGAAGAAAAGAATCAGAATATTCTGCCCAAATAGCTTCTTCCCATTGCGGATGCGGCTTTTATTTTTGATTGCTCGTTTTTAGAGTTTTTAGACATTTTTAGGTTAGCTTATATCTGCTTAGACTGATAATCAGCTGGATCAGCTGTCAACAAGAAAGTCACGACGGCCGCGAAACCTGATTCGTCCAAATTTTGAAAAGTAACAGGGCGGCTAAAGTATACCTTTGCTAAAATGGTCTGATTGGTGCTCAGTTTTATATTTTAGAGACGTCACGTATGTTTGAATGTGATCAAATACATAAATTAGATTTCTTTTTTTTTTAAGTATTAGAAACCTACAAAATGTTTTCTTTTCTCCATAACGATATTCACTGCTTCAATTTTCTAAAAATATGTTTATTTCTTTTCATGCAACATCCCCATCGTTTGACGTCCAACAATTAAAACTAAGATGATACTGAAAAAGATAAATTCACTGCCAACTCCAAAAAATCACTGATTGCTAATAACTAATTAATCACAGATTGTTTTCATCGCCACCATCCTTACTAAATACCATTAGAGTATGTGTATATATAGAATTGAAAATTAAGAAATTCATTCAACAGAAACTAACTCTAGGAGTTTCTTTAATCACGTAAAAATTTCTCAAACAATTATAATGTTTATAATATTCATAATTGTGTAAAACAATAATGCAACAACATTGATACTCATCTCAAATTAAAAACGTTATTTAACGTTAATGGAATACAAATAGTTTTTAAATAATTTAAAAACTCTAATTTAAACACTGTTGTCATTTCCTCCATTCTCACTGTATAACAAAAAAGCATGCGCTTATAGGTCTGAATGTTTGGGCGTTTGTTTAAAATAAACTAATAGTTCTGTTACAAAAAACTAAAAATATCGTTGGATTCATCTTAACCATATCTCTAGGAATTTGTTCATCGCACAACAAAATAGCAAACAATTATATTATGAATTAATGAAACACTAATGAAATCTGAAAAACGCTCTCCAAAATTCATAAAACACTAATAAATTGTATGTAGTGTACAAATTCTTATTCGAACACTGTTTTCATCCCCTCCATTCTGACTCCATACGAAAAAGCATGTGCATATATAGATTTGAATTTTTGGACCTTTTGAATCTTGTTGAATCACGCAAAAAAATATTTTTGAAAACAAAAAGTGCGTTTTTAAGGAAGCAATTCAACTTTTAACAAAACAGTTCAACTTTTGAAAAAAGAAGTTAAATTTTTAACCCAAAAACTAACCTATCTAAGAAAACTTTAAAACTTGATATTTCAAATAAAAAATATTTTCATTTTCAATTAAAAATAGTTTCAATTGTCAAAAAATATGAATCTTCGATAAAATAAGAGTATCCTTAACCCGAAATTTGGTTTGAATTAAAAAAATTGTCTCAACATGTGCCAAATTTTATTCGACATTTTTACACCTTTTTTTAAATTTTATTTCAAAACTGATTTTTAAAATAAAAAATTATTTAAACTTGTCACAAGAATCAAAATAAGATTTTTTTTATTTTCTTGATACTTTTCAAAATTCTCTTAAATTTTTGAAATTTTATGTTGTTTTTCAAATTTTTGCAATACTTCTTAATATATTTGAAAGTGATTCGAATTTTTTCTGAATTTTTTTAACATTCTGCGAAATCAAATAAAAAGCCTTAAAATCTTCCAGATACTTTTCCCAATTTAAGAAATATTTTAAGTGTTTGATAATCTTTTTAAATATTCTCTTCAAATTAGTTTTTCAAACTAATCTTTTTAAATGACTTAAAATTCTTCAAAGTTGTATTTTCAAATACTCAAAAATCTACTTTTAAAATACATTTTTTAATCTTTAACCGTTTTGAATGATTTTTTAATTCTTTTTCAAACTTTAAGGAAATCGTTTCAAATCTTCTGGAAATTTGTTGAATATTCTCTTCCAAATAATTTTGCAAAATGAAAATCATTGAAATTTTTCATCGAATCTTTTTTTTAAAATCTTTTTAGAATTTGAATCATTTTGAATCGTTTCAAAACTTTTAAAACTTTGAAATATCTTTTGATATAATTCAAGGTCTTCTACATTTTTTTTTGGTGAAAAATAGTACTCGCGAAAATTTTATGAATAATATTATGGTAGCAAAATCTTGCGAACATAATTATTTTCTAATATTAAAATATTATTTGCAATAAACTCTTTCTTTTTTATCAGTAATGTTTGAGAAGCATTCATACATAAATTTTATCATAAAATAAAATTACTTATTGGGAAATATTGATTGGATAAATCGATGGCGCAGAAAATTTTAATCCTTATTAGTACATAATTCAATAATGACCTAATTCAATATGATTAAAAAATGTAAAAACAAGAGCAAACTAAAAACAGCCACCAAATGTCATACTCACGTAGTATGCAACCAATCAGGTTTTCAACAAAACTGTATGTGAGATATTTAAATGAAGAGTTTTTAAGAAAATATATTATGGAAAAATAATAAAATATACACTTTTTAGTAAATAAATCGGTATTTTATGTGAAAAATAGTTTCCTAATTAGTTTAGAAAAGTAAATATAAATTGACTGTTTTAATTACTTCTCATATAGGATATTTCTATCTAAGTAGGATTATATTAGATTTCAGAGAAACTAGAAAACGTTTTTAATGACTCGAAGCACACGAATGAATAAATTAGAATTGTAAAATGTGATTTTAAAAAATCTGCATTAATCGATTGCAGAAAAGCTTTAGTTCGGACTTTAAATTTTCATTCCAATACCTCTGCAAGCTATTTTCGTATCCTGGAAAATATATCAAGGATTTAGATGGTCGCGGGAAGGAGGAGTGATTTATATCGAATCGATGAATATATCGTGTCCTGAAATAAATTTATCGAAACCCTCGTAGATATTGGTATTATAAATATTTTCCCCAGGCACACCAATTATTTCAGAACAAGGTTAAAAATATTGACCGTCAGAAATTAAAAATATAAAGCGATATTTCAGCAAAAAGTTAGTGAGTCACGAAAATCAAGGATTAAAAGCGAAACTTTTGAAATCTTCCATCTTGACAAAATGATTAATATTTTATCAAACTTCCAAAAAATTAAGATTGTTAAAAAAGGCATCAGTGACTTTTTGACCCACTGTAATATATAGTTTGAAATCTAAAAGTTGAAAATATCATGTCCAAGAAAATATTATAAGCTTATCTTAAGAGGAATAATTTGCCTATTTTGCCCACAATACCCTACACGCGATAACAAAATAATTTCGATTACATAGAAGAAACTATCACCTGTCAATGTACCAATTAAAAAAAAGCTTTATATCTTATTGTTAATTGCACGTGTTATTGCAAAATTAGCTGAAAAATTACAAATTAAAGTTTTTTCTCGTTTCCAATTATATTTCCATAGTTCTCATCATTTTTTAAATGTCGGCGAGTTTTTAAATCCTCCTACAGAAAACAGGTTTTCATTATTTTTATGGCTTGAGAGTTTAATTTCCACCATTTAATTCATTATTTATTGAAGATTATTGAATATAGTTCAAAATTTATAAATGTAATTACACTTAAAGTTCATTTATTTTACTAAATGAACCAATTTAGAAGCCTGAAAGAGATCGTACACACATTTGGTATAATCTGGTAACACGATTTTATGATTAGAAGCATATTTTTTAGGCAAATTTATGAAAAAAATATTAATAAAAACATATTGATATACTTCAATTCAGAATAAAAATATTTTTTTTTGAATGATGAAAATGATTGAAACATTATTTTATTATTTGAATACATAAATATTATTTTTAATAAATTTAAACTAATATTTTACTTCAATCATAATGTTTTGCAAAATGAAAATGATTTCGAAACATATAATTTAAAGAATTCTGTATTATCATCAGAGATATTTACTATCGATTAGTGTGGATGTCATTCCGCAATCTGTGAAAATATAAATCAAAAATATCATTTCAGTTAATTCTTTGAATAACAGAAAAGACTTAACGTCACCTCTCATTAGATGAAAAATAAATTTGAAGAAATTTTTTATTAAATTTTGGTGAAAAAAGATATTCTCACTTCGCCCAGTGGAGTAAAGTGAGAAGATCTTTTTTCAGAAAAGTTGAATTCTGAACGTATAATCGTAATTAATAAACATAAAAATATTAAACTAATTGATGTTCCATTAAAATTAATCTACGAGGTGTGTTTAAAAAATAAGGTGACTTTCTGGTTTTCTAAAAAAATATTCATTTATTCCTTAAAATTTATGTTGTCCTTTTCAAAGTAATCCCCCTCAGATATAATACACTTGTGCCAACGCTTTTTCCAATCATCGAAGCACTTCTGATAATCATTTTGTGGTATAGCCTTGAGTTCTTTCAGCGATGCAGTTTTTATCTCCTCAATCGTTGAAAATCGATGTCCTTTCATGGGTCTCTTCAGTTTTGGAAAAAGAAAAAAATCACTGGGGGCCAAATCCGGTGAATATGGAGGCTGAGGCATGACTGTGGTGCTGTTTTTCGTCGGATCTTTTGATGAAAATTAAGCAGTTTTGGAACAAATTTCGCTGACACACGTCTCATGCCCAAAACGTCCGAAAAGATAGCATGGCATGAGCCAACCGATATGCCAATATCTTCAGCAACTTCTCTGGTGGTAATTCGGCGATTTTTCAACACCATTTCTTCCACTGCTTGAACGTTTTCATCTGTTGTTGACGTTCTGGGACGTCCAGGGCGAGGTTCGTCTTCGACATCCTCTCGGCCTTCTTGCAACAGCTTGTACCACTTATACACATTTTTCTTACTCAGAGTAGACTCACCGTATGCAACTGTCAAAATTTCAAGAGTTTTTGTGCACTGGATTCCATTTTTCACACAAAATTTAATGCAAACTCTTTGCTCCATTTTTTTCGAAAGAAGAAAATCGCCGAGCACACCAAACCCTTCGAACCTTTTACGCCTCTGCCAGAAAAACAATACGAGCTATATAGTAAAAACTGTGAGCATATGATCGTGACGAGTGTACCAACACAACAAAACCAAAAATTTAAAACTTGAATGTACGTAGCCCGCGAATATTGAAAAGTCACCTTATTTTTTGAACACACCTCTTATATAATTAATTTTCAAGGTAAAAATATGAGGAAGAGAAGAATCATTAGGATAAAGAAGACCCGTGGAATCCCATTAGTTCTGATGATATTTCCTCACAGCATGCTATATCGGAGGGATATCCCATTTCTTTCAGGATATCGTGGGCATATCCCAGGAGATCCTAGAGATATCGCAAATAATATTTTACGGGGCGAAAATTTCGATATCCCTGGAATGCCCCAAAGATATCTCAGAATATCCTCAGGACATCCCTTTCATCACCCCCATTTTATATGCGAAGGATGTTCCCAAGATATCACAATTCTAGAATTTAGCATATTACTGAAAAATCAGATATATCTACTGCCAATTATATTTATATTCAATTGTATCAATAAAATAAGAAGTAATTTAAAAATATTACGTATTTTTCCCAAGATTTTATACAAAGTACAACATTACCAATTTCAATTCAACACTTTCTTGAATATTCGTGCCAAATTATAAGAAATTGTTATTTATATTATACAAACCAACGCAGTACATTTTATTTTGATTTTTTTTATCATAAAAACTGATTTTGTGGTTTAAAAGTACGATCTCTAAACTTCGCAATTTAGATTTTACAGATACAATAACATCCAACTTTTAAATTTTTAGAAAATGACTTCGTTTTTTTTGTGAGTAGGCTGTTATTGGTTATGAAATTATTCGCGGTAATAATTTTCTGCTAATTATACTGAGGTAGGATTTTAAAATAAACCGAATATTCGAGATTTGTACAAAATGGTTTTTTTGTCAAACGGATTTTTGGGAATCTTGATGTTTTAAGGAATTCTTCATATTTTAATAAATATGCATTTTAGAAGTATTGGATATCATTGCCAAGATTGTGTATACCCCACACGGAACATTGAGAGGATATCGTACGGGGCGGAAATCTCGATATCCTTGGAATATGACACGGATATCCCGGGAGATTTTTGGGACATTTTTCAGGATATCTCATACACTGCTGAGATATCCTAGGGATATGCCAAGGATGTCGTTTTGTTGTGAGGGTACCCTGAGAGCCTGTAAACCCCTTCAAATCGTTGAAATCATCGGCAATCTGCTAAAATCCGTTAAAATTCTTAATAATCCCTTAAAATCTTTTCAAATATCTTCTAAAATTCTACGAAATTCTTTAAAACTGAATAAAATTTTTTTTAATTCCTTAAAATTATTAAGATTCCAGGTAAAAGTTTTTTAACGTTTTAAATGTCCTAATATATTTTTATTAATCCTTTCAAAATCTCTTGAAATTTCTTGGAATTTTGAAAAGTGGTTGAAAATTCTTTGCGGTTTTTATAAATAACTTCTTATCTTAAAAATATCATTAAATCTTTAAAATCATTTGCAATCCCTTCAATCTTTTTTTTTATTTAAAATTCCCTTAAATCATTTTTAATATCGCAAAATGTATTAAAATACCTTATTGGGAGCCTTCAGTATCCCCTAAGATGATTAAAATCTTAGAAAATCTCATAAGGCCCTTGAAATTCCCTAAACATTTTTGAAATATTTGGAAATTATGGGAATCTTCTGAAATCCCTTTAAATCCTTTTAAACATCCGAAAATCTTATGAATCCTATATAAAATCTCTGAAAATTCTTTAAAGCTGCATTGATTTTTTTTAATCATGTGAAATGTTTAAAAATCTCTTAAGATCCTTGAAATGAAATGAAAATTGTAACTTTTTAGAGGTAACTCCTAATCCGTTAGAAATACGTAAAAACATACAAAATTTTTGGTATCAACGTAAAATAAGTATAAACCGCTCGTGCCCCAGTCATAAAAATTCGACTCAAGAGATAAATTTATGTCTACAAGACATAGAAACTTGTCTCCAAAACATAAATTGAGGTCTGGCTCCGTCTCAATACTAAGACATGCTTAAGTCGTACTTTTCGACTTCAGCATGCCTTGATTGGGGGCAATTCAAGTAAAACGCAAGTCGAAACATTTTTACTCGAGGACTCATTTTTTTAGACATGTAAACAAATTTTAACTTAGTCTTTCAAGTTTTTTTTAAATGCAGAAAAACTAGTTATATTTTTTAAAAATTTGCAGTATTTTAAAATCCTAAAACCATTCATGAGACCAAAAATAATATCGTAATTTTCTCGAAATAAAACAAAATGATTTTTATCAAAAATTTAAATTAAGAAAGAAATTTATAGGAAATGTTTACATTCTCAAAAAATGAGATTTAAAATATAATTGTTAATCTATATGATTCTATGTCATTTTGCAAATAAATTTAAAAACTTATCTCTGCCTCGTTGAAGGCTGAACAATTAGACTTTACATTGTAAGTAACGACTTGACTTGTTGATCTTTCCATAGCGAAATACAATTCATTTTATGAAATGCAAATATCTCAAAAATTAAAATTATCCCGACGACTAAGATAACGCTAACTGTATACAATATGTACTTCAAGGCAAAATCTTTGAGCATTTACATACATTATAGCAGCACGGGGTTTTGATGAAATGAAGATTGTCATTGGTAGTTTGCTCTCCGCATTAGCGATTTCTTTTAATTTGATTGGTA
The DNA here is from genome assembly GCF_010883055.1 of Belonocnema kinseyi. Lineage (NCBI taxonomy): Eukaryota > Metazoa > Arthropoda > Insecta > Hymenoptera > Cynipidae > Belonocnema > Belonocnema kinseyi. The sequence continues at coordinate 80,944,226 of NC_046660.1, forward strand.
AATATAATAATATAATAGAATGTTCACAATTTTAAGTGAATTTTAAATTACAGTAATAGAATTTTTTCTATTCGAAATTGTCTGATAGAAATTTCATTCTATTTCGTATAACAATAAGTCGTTTGTGGTCTATTGTTTCAATTTTGGCATTTTATAATTTTACATATTTTTCGGACTTTATAAAAAAAACTTGTAAGTGATTTAGTTTTTCTCTCTTCTTTATTTTTTACGTTTAGAATATTTTGCCTAAGAAGTTGTTTGCACTCCTTTGTCAACCACTATGGTAAACTTCCAGAAATTTCCACTTATCCCAGCATGGCCGCGTCCGCGACGTCATCATGCAAAGCTTACTATTAGACAAAATATTTGAGTCGTTTTTTGATTCTATTGTATTGATTTTTAGTTCGAGAATTATTGTACGTCAACAAAAACACTTGGAAGACACTTGAAAAATACTGTTATCATGCAGGCTAATGGGCCGCGATTTTTTCAACTACGAAAATCGAGACCGTCTGAAGTGTAATATTGCGCAACCTTCGCATGTGAGTTCATGTTCACTGTGCCTTCCCGCTACGCTGCTGGTGTTTTTCAGACAAGAGTCGCTACCGTCTCTCACCCCTTGAGGCCAGAATTTCTAGGAATAACTACACTGCAAGTTACTACACTGAGAGTCGAGCGTATTTATCGCTATCATAATTGATATTATTTATTGATTTAACGTCGACCTGCGCTTTTCGGCACAAGCGCAGTTGAAAAATTTGCTTACAAGAAGCCCATCAATGCAAGGCCGGGGCAGCCAATGAACGTTGCTTGACAAAATAATCTAGAGGTCGGGGGACTTTGAAATGAAAGAATCCTTACGTTTCAAGGTCGCGGAAATAGAACTTGGTTATGCCTTGAGTTCGCCTCCAAGACATCGATGTCTGGCTGCGTCTTAAAACTGAGTCGAGACATAGGCCTTCGTCCTACTTTTATGGCTATGATAGGTAAAGCGACGTTTACTTGTCTCAAGTCGAGGCTTGTCTTGGCTGAGATGGTCAAACCTTTTTCGGCTCATAAATGAGATTAAAATTAATGAATGAAAAATGCGTAATTATTAAATTTGTTATTTCAAATTGAAAAAACTCATAATCTGTGGGTCTGAACGTATATTACTGTTAAAAATTTTCTTTAAAAAAATAAAAATTTTAACTTTCTAGAAGGATCTACTAAGCCGTTAGAGATACGTAAAAACAAACAACATTTTCACGGCAGTGAGAATGACCCTTTTTGTTAGGACAGGTATACACTCGAAGTTATAAACCACTCCTATTGGGGTCAGAAAAATTCGACTCAAGAGATAAATTTATGTCTTTAAGACATAGAAACTTGTCTTCAAGCCATACATTCAAGTCGGGCTCCGTCTCAAAACGGGGGCATGCTCAATTCGAACTTTTCGACTTCAGCATGTCTTGATTGGGGGCAATTCAAGTCGAACTCAAGTCGAAGCATTTTTACTCGGGCAGAATGGAAAAATGTCCTGTGCCTGCGCACTAACGTTAAAGTGACAAATAATCGGAAAATTTACGAAAAATTAGATGTTTTTTAATATTGCAAGCTCAAAAATTGTTGTTTCTGATCAACACATGCGGTAAAAAATACATATTATATCCACATACAGGGGGATAAAAAACCATTTTTGAACTTTAACCTTTAGAGGGCCGACAATTTGGTAGTAAAATCGACCTCATAAAATTGGCCCAAAAATGATCTTATATCATTTATTGATCATAGACAAAGTCTCGATCAGGGGGTGAACCAATATACGAGTATTGGCTTTGCGGTCCTGTACGGAACAGCCAATGTTAACATTTTCGAATTCGAAAAAAAAGTTTTTCCAATAGTATGTAAGCTTGTTACATCTTATAAACATTATATAGGGTGGTTATTCAAATTCAAGGGGTTGTTTTAGGGGTGTCTCACCCCCTTAGTCACGCAATTCAATTGTCGTGTATTTGGAAGTGCAAATATACGTTTTCGATGTATTTTTTAACGTTGAATCCAAATCTGACATAAAAAATACCGTGAATTTAAAAATGACCCTTCTAATGAGGTGAAAACTAAAAACTAACCATTTGCTCTGTCTGAAAAGGGATAAAATGAGAAAAAGAGTCACAAAAATGGTGCAGGGGGATAAATTTATATTCAATTATATCAAATAGTAACGTTCAAAACATTTTATAACAATATTTATTCGTAATTATAATCTCATGCAAACGAAACAAGGCAACGTTTTGAAACAGTTAGAATAGTAATTTTGAGGGGTATGGGATAGTTAAAAAGGGGTTGGGAAGGATAAATTCAACTTAAATTACATTGAAAACCGGTAGCAATGTTACAAAAATAAAAATTTTAATCTAAAAATAAAAATTAAAGAAGTTTACATGATAAGCCAAAATATTGATTTACCGGCCCTCTAGAGGTTAAATAGTTGAAAATATCTACGATTATGTGAGTTTGATGATTATCTGTTACTTTAACATGAACGCACGAACACATTTTTCCATTTGGTAAATGATAAGAAGATACACCGGTTGGACCACTTTAATTGACACACGCAAATATCTTTATTGGTAGGCAAGATAAGAAGAAACCGTTTGTATAAAAGTTGTTCAGGACAATGGGGACCATGTGACTGTACTAATAACTGTGACCTTGGGGGTGGGGTCAATTTTCAAAATCATTTGAAGGTCTGTGTCAGTTTTTCTAATGAGAACCCCTATTTTTGACACCGGGTTTGGAAAGAGCGGAAAATCTTATATTTGAAAAAATAGTTTTTGTTTTGTTAGAGTGACATTTAGAAGGTCACAGTCAAATTTTGAAAAATCGTCCAGAAGCTGTTTTCTTTGAATTTTTTAGGACTTATGGGTGAATAAATGCTTGAGATGTTTGTTTACCCTTTGTTCCCTTGCCTCAAATCAAGATGGTCAAGGTGTTTGGACCCCAAGCCTATCCAAACATTTGTTAACCCATAAATCCTGAAAACTTCAAAGAAAACTGCTTCTAGACGATTTTCAACATTCACCTTGACCTTCTTGAAGTCACCCTAACAAATTAAAAACTACCTTTCCAGACGTAAAATTTTCCGCTTTTTCCGAATCCGGTATCAAAAATAGGGGTTCCTAATAAAAAAACTGACTCTGGCCTTTAAATGTCCTTGACAATTGACCCTTTCCAAGATCACAGTTATTAGTATAGTCAGATGGCGCCCATTTTCTTCAACAAGTTTTTTCCAAACAATTTTTTCGTATCTGGCTTACCAACAGAGATATTTGCGCGTGTCAATTAAAGTGGGCCACTCGGTATATGTGGATATAATATGTATTTAAAAACGCTTATCCGTATCATAAATATCCATTTTTGTACTTGTAATAATTAAAAATGTATAATATTTCGTAAATTTGATGATTAATTTATTATTTATTATTATTATTACTTTACAATAAAAGCGTGAACGCGGCGCATTTTTCCATAATACACCAAATTCTCAATTTCAG
>NC_046660.1:80947861-80957166 GCF_010883055.1 Belonocnema kinseyi
GAGAATTTAAGGTTGCAGGCTAAGGCCTGAAGATTCTAAATTGCCAATACGTGCGATGACAAAGATAAGTTTTAAGCGGTATACAAAATTAATTTAAGAAGCATAAATAAACGAACGATGTCTGTCCAGTCGATACTAAGTTTAGAGCAATTCAAGGTTACGACGTAACAGTAATTATAATTTTGAATAAGAACTTTAGGCTAACAATAGAAAAAATATTTTCGGTTTGAACTGTTTATTTAACAATAGTTTTCGAAAGTTTTCTGTTTTTGCTTTCTTTTTATGAAAAATTAGGCACTTTTATTTAATCCGAATGCTTTATGACTCATTTTATTACTTGAAAAATTGTCCACAAATCTCTTTGGTACCTCTTTAATTCAAAAGTTGTATTTAAGATAAATATGTTTTTAAAATAAAATTTGTATAATCCCGAAATAAAATCTTAGTCACAATCAATAATGGGAATTTTCTCATCGATTTTATAAATAATTTTTAATAATGCCAAACCAGACGTGGGCCCAGTTACATAATAATCCATCCGCCAGAACAGAACCCGGTAGGGGGCGGCGTTTCATGCCGTACCAGGGCATTCCAGACCTTATCCCGTTTAGCGCAACGGACAAAGGACCCCGCACTAAATGTATGGGAAAATGGCTTTCGGTGGATTTAGCTGAAAGTTTATAATTTTTAAGGTTATAAGTGTCGGGTGAAATAACCGTAAAAAAATCCAAAAAAATGGACAGGTTTAACGCTATGCGGCGCTAAGCGCTCAAGATCAGTGAATAATACGAATTACAACAGATTTTGTTACAAAAGCGATGACAACATAGAAATCACGGTTCAGATCGTGGTCTGTCATATTTTCGCCTACACCTTTGACTCATATAGCGTGCTTCTCAAAACGATCAAATGCTAAGCGCCCAAGAGTCAAGTTCAAATCTTCTGCGCTTAGCATTTGCCCGTTCTGAGAAGCGCGCTATATGAGTCAACGGTGTTGACTCATATTGTCATTGGTTTGGCTAAACATGTTACTGACCACTTCTTGATGCGTGTTTCGTATACAGACATCGCTTGTGTCGCTAAAGCTACTAGGATTGGTTCTAGTCGCTGGTCATGGGCGCTTAGCGTTCGGCCCTCTGGCGAAGGGTATACTTTTATTATCGATGTGCGCACGAGTTACTAATGTTACTTTGGATACCATTTTTGTCTTTAAAAAAGTAATTACTTAGTCAAGTTCAAACCTTGGACGCTTAGCGTTTCATCGTTTCGAGGAGCGCGGAATATAACTCATTATTTTGGCTAAACATATTACTGACTACTTTTTGATGCGTGATTCTTATAGTGACATCGCTTTTGTCGCTAAAGTTACTAGGATTGGTTTTATTCGCTGATCTTGAGCGCTTAGCGTTCAACCCTTTTGCGAAGGGTAGAATGTTATTATCGGTATGTGCGCACTAGTTACTAATGTTACTTTGGGTACCATTTATGCCTTTAAAGAAGTTATTAATTAGTAAAGTTAAAATCTTGGGCGCTTAGCGTTTGATCGTTTCGAGAAGCACGCTATATGAGTCAACGGTGTAGGCGAAAATATGACAGACCACGATCTGAACCGTGATTTCTATGTTGTCATCGCTTTTGTAACAAAATCTGTTGTAATTCGTATTATTCACTGATCTTGAGCGCTTAGCGCCGCATAGCGTTAAACCTGTCCATTTTTTTGGATTTTTTTACGGTTATTTCATCCGACACTTATAACCTTAAAAATTACAAAGTTTCAGCTAAATCCACCGAAAGCCATTTTCCCGTACATTTAGTGCGGGGTCCTTTATGCACAGGTATCTCTTCTTGCAGAATTAAGTACGTCGTCCGCCCCGAGAATCGAAACAGAATTTACAGATGTTACTGAATATGGAGTTTCTTATTACGGAGATGGATGGTAATATTATACCACAATTCCATGGACATACTTATGATGTAGCAACCGATGATGACGTGATTATCATTGAAATATATATCGATGAAAATATCCATCCAATGTATGATAGTCGAATGCAGCAGGTTTTTATAAGAGCCAGAGATGGACGGATGCTTCCAATGTCACTGGCACAACAAGAATATTATTATAATGCTTTCGTGCATTATTCTAAGCCCTCGCTAACGCCCCCGTCTTCACCCAGTCAATCGGCCATGAATTCGCCCCGGCAGTCGCCCACGCGCATGCGCTCGCGCTCTACTTCACGCTTGCGCACTGTTTCGCCTAATCCTAGACCCAGGCAAATACACAGACAAAATTCAACCTAGGTAATAAAATGGCATTGCCCAATTTCTGAGTCTATAATCTGGATTTGGATAAAATATAATATACTTCGTAATGATAAAATTATATCGAGTCAAAGCAATGTATAGGTTTGATGTATCAAAGAGTTTATTCACTGTCTTTCCAAAAAAATAACACTACTTATGATATGTGCTTTTAATTTTTTATCTTTGTTAATAATTTCGCATGAAATTCCGTCGTGTTAAATAAGACCTGAAGTTAATTCAAATTTAAACAAGGGAGCACAATATCAATGGGGTGGCGTAACATATTACATTACGTAAAAAGTTATTGAACCTGCCAACCAAATGTTTATCTTTCAAATCCGAACTAAAAAGTAATTTATTTCTTATAACTTATTTATATACCTCAATCTGACTATTTTGATCAAATAAAATATCTTTAAAAGTAAGTTTCACCCGACGAATGAGATAGCGACTGTAGTCTAAATATATTCTTGTTAATGTTTTTGAAATTTTTAAAACATGTTCATTAAATATTTCATCTAATCATTGAATTAAGTATTAATTTAACAATGTGCTACGTGTACAATCAAGATAAAATTTACTCGGTCTTTAAATGGCTCCATAAAATCGACAAAAATGCTATGATTAACAGTTAAGAATTTTAGGAAGATAGAGAGGGAGAGGAAGACAGAGGATAATAAATGAATACTTAGAGAATATTAGAATCGCTTATTTAAATATAGTGAGTTTTAATGAGATATAGTGCACATTATTCCAATGAACAGTCTTTACCGACAAAAGATCACTAATTTTATCGCTAATTATTAATGATTAAGAGTGAAAATGGGAAATACGTTTTTGCAATGGCACTATTTTCCATACTTGTATAGCATAAATCGTTATATAATTTAAGCTTAAAATTTTAATTTAATAAAATGCAGAAAAGACACTTAAAAATACTTTTTTTTTTAATAAACCAATGTAACTTTTGGTGTAAAGTTAAGGAATTTTTGTTTCACGGACACTATTCTTCACACTTGCATAATAAGAATTGTTATATAAATCACTTTTAACCTGTGTGTTAAAATTTTATAGGGTCTCACGGTGTCTAAAGAAGCCTTGGTGGTTGAGACGATGACGCGTAAGACTTTCATGCAAAAGTTCTGGGGTTCGATCCCCTGAGCCTTTATAAATGCAAATTTTTCTGTGTACATTCACCGGAGTTTCGGTGGTTTGGAACCCACCTTAAACTGTAAGTCCCCTTGGAAAAAACTAAAGAATCTCGATGCACGATTCTTCCACAGTTCATGATAAATCGTCGACAATTCATTCAATCTTTCAACGATTTTTCTGGATTCATTTATTCGTTCCACGATTCATTTATGATCCACGATTCATGATCGACAATTCATTCGAGATTCATTTATGATCCATACGACGCATGCTACACGATTCTTCCATGGTTCGTGATGGTTTATATACGATTCATTACATGGTTCCAGGAGTCATTCAATTGTTCCACCATTAATTTGTGATCCACGCTTCATGATCTACAATTCAGCTACGTACTATTTAATGGTCCCACGATTCATTTATGATGAATCGTCCATAATTAATTCATTATACACGTTTCATCCGCGCTCCGTGATGTGAGATCATTGTCCACGATTCATCCATGATTCATGATGATTTATCCACGATTCATTCAATTATTCTACGCTTTATTTAACCATTCCATCTATCATTTTTGATCCACGATTCATGATTCACAATTCATCCTCGATTTATTCAATCGTTGTGCGATCTATTTATAATGAATCGTCCAATAACAATTTATTATCCACGATCATCGTTGACAAAATTGTGGAGAATGAATAAAAAAGGATGATAATTTCGCACGTACTTTCTCATATTGCGTTTTGAAATAGTTATGACTGACTAGGACAGATGCGCAAAGGCATAATGTAGGTAAGGTTAGAGAGACGTGGAAAGCTCTGAAGGAAGAGAGGGCTGCCGAAGATTAATGACGCCCTGCCAGTGGCATGGTAGCGTGTTCTATGCTGTAACCTATATCTTATGCGCCATACCCAAATGAATAATTAAGAACGATGGCCCCACGATAATGAAAGCAGCCACTCCAGTTCGCTCTCTTTCTTCCCGAGTTCCTATCTCCTTCAACTTACTCCATTTGTGCATAATTTTATACAGCTACTGTCATAAATAATACCCTTAACTTTCTCCAGAGATATTCCTCACATTAGGCACTCATATACAGTTCAAGTGCTTATCTGCAACTCCCAAGTTCCTTTTTTCACACATTTAAATCGAATGGACACCAAGAGATCACATTTGTTTTTGATTCTAAGTGTAACAACTTTTCGAAACCGCTGTCAGTCATTGTAAATTTTGGAACCCACACGAGATTTAATTTTCTTCACTGTGTTTTAGTTTTGAAATCAATCAAGATTTTTTCATTAATTTATGAGAAAAAAGGAGTTGATATGAAATTTAAAGGTTTTTGAATTTTTTACTATTCGGTTGAAAAGTCTATAATATTTTTGCACCTTTGAGGAACTTTTTGAGTCATTCATTTTCATCTTGTCTTTTATAATAATTATTTTTTTATTGTCTTGATTTCGTATGAATTTATGTTAAATTCTCTTGAATTTTTTTGAATTATTCTCATTGCACTCCAATATTACTGAAATAAATGGAATATTTTGCATTTTTAGATTCATTTGAAATTCACTCCGAATTCTTATAAATTCATTTCGAAATAAGTTTCAATGCTTTTGAATTCCTTAGAATTCCCTTAAATTTTATTAATTTACCCTAAAATTTTTTAATTCAATTAATTTTACTCAATTAAATAGATTAAAACAATTTTTTTTCACTTTTTCCGGAACTCTCTTATATTATTTTACCATTTTCACATTCTCATTAATGAGAGTGTAATTTTATCGTCTAAATTTAAGATCTCTAGTTTTTAACGGATCTTCACGTTTCGGCTCTCAGAAAAATCGAAAATCGTAGAATTTTGTCGATGCCTGTCTGTATGGCTGTATTTCTGCCTGTATGTCCGTCTTGAAACAGTTTAGAATATTTGTTAAATTAAAAATAAAATGATCCATTCAGAATAGGAGACCAATATTTATATTACACCTCTGAATGACCTTTCATGAATTTATAACCGAAAGGATTAAATGTATCTTAAGAATGTAGCTGTTACGTGAAACGGGATCGAATTGAAGAAAAAGCGATAATTGCGTGCGCATTCATTAATGAAAAGGAGAGGGGATGAACGGGCCTGATAAATGGAGAGACCGACACAATACGAGGACGAGGACTGATCGAGGAAGTGTACTCTTCGCTCAGCACCGCTACGATGAACTGCTTTTGCGGGAACACGTAAACGAGAAAAATAGATGGTATTCCGTAGGTCTCAAATGTATTCTTCTTTCGAGTAATGAATGTCCATGATTTAACAAAGGAATAATATCTTTGATTTAAAAAAAATATAATTGAGTGTAAAAGAAAAAATAGAATTATAAATTATTTTTAATTGTGCAAGTGTTTTGACAGATTTTTAGAATAAAAAGTGTCAATTTTTGAGGGCAATGGATAAAGTGCTTATTCAACCCGTTTTGATTCGAGAGATTAGGAACCTACTCTATAAAGTTCGAAAATGATATCGAATACTTTTACTTCACTGAAATCTGTGACAGTGATCAAATTTTCATTTGTCTGTGTTCTAGAATTTTAATAAATCTGAGTAGGATTTTCAACTCATTGTCATTCGAGAGATAATTCCAAAAAGAAAGTCGGGATTGTAGAATGCAATAAAATGAAATGAAAACGATGGACTAATTTAAATGTGTGGATTTTTGAATTCTAGGAAAATTGCATTAAATCCCAGAATGAGCTCAAAAATCCATACCAATTAGGAATTGCATTAAGCTTACAAAAAGTAAAAGTAAATAAATTTAAGAAAGTAAGTCCTGGATAGTCAGAATCAAATCACTCAGAGTTAGGCGTTGAGGATTAAAAATAGAGGGATTTCTTAAATATAGAAAAACCTGGATGATTAGGCCAAAGGTTTTAATTCAAAGTTTGAGGAAACGTTATTTGAACTTTTAAATACAGAAATTCACCTTTCGCTTTTGTGATTTCACATCCTCGCTTTTATAATAATAAAACATTCAAAAATTTATTTAAAGTTGGAGTCTCTAATAAAATCTTTACTTTCCGATGTAATACTCTATCAGGAGTGGTGCCGATACAAATATTCGGGACCAATTTCCTGCACAGAGTAAATTAAATCCGTCGAAAAATCAAACAGTTTTAGACATATTTCTATCACTACGATTTAGCGACACAACTGAATTAATAAATCATTAGAGAATTTTAATAAAGAATCGAATTTTACTGAAAACAAAGGCTTTGAAAAAATAAATAACGTCTTAAAAGTGAAATTATATGACAGTCTGCATATCTGTCTGTACTTATGTCTGTCTGTATTCCTGTATGTCTGTCTATCTGTATGTATGGAATTTTTTAGCCACGCTAAATTTTGAAGGATCTGTCCAATCGAGTTGGCCTTTAATACACTTCTTAAAGGTCCCAGAATGACGTTTGAGTTTGTTAACTAGATATTTCTAACCAAAATTAAAGAATTTACAGCATTCTCAACATTTGAATTTTTTTTAACGTTTTAAACATTTTTGTCGAAATTTCTTGCAGATGGGTAGAAGAATTGCAAATTATCTAAATTAAATTTTTATTTCGATGAAGATTAGAAAAGATAGAAAAAAAATATGTTTCTGACAGATTAGCAAATTTCATTTAAGTTATTCGCTAGATATCAAATATACGTATTTAGGAATTATATCAGGTAAATTTTTTTAATAGACCTAAATTCAAAAAGTTAAACCTTTTTCAAAATTTGAAAAAAAATTATGAGTTTAATTATTGTTGCCAAATTGTCTGGTACACGACAAAAATACTTGCAAATTATCCTAAAGAGATTTTTATTTTCGATAAAAATTAAAAAAGTTCTATGCTTTTCAACATTTTACAATTTCCAATTTATGGCTGTAATACCTCAGAAGTTTACATCGCAGTTTTTGATTTAAGGTATAATATTGACGATATTTAAAAAATGCACTTAAAGTGTACGCACTAAACGGACTAACGCTAGAGCGTACCCACGCGCCCTACTATCGGCGAGAAAAATATAGGCATCTGCCTTTGAAGCTTAACAACTCAGTAAAAAAAAATGCTAGCGCAACAAAAAACCAGTCATATAAAAGCTGAAGGTGTTCTACGTAAATGAGCTTGAAGACGTTTATGTAAAAAAAATTTTGTGCTTAGCAGACTGAAAAATGTAAAAAAAAAGGATATTCGGGTACATTTAAGAACAGTCAAGTTTAGAGCATTATTTCTTATACAAGGGGCAATGGGACAAATTTGAAAAAATTCATGAGTATGAGGAAAACTTGTGTGAACCAGTTTCAGTTGAGAAATTTAAGAAATAATAAAAAATTTTGCTTTAAAGTACAAAAATGTACAACTATATTACCTTTAGTTATAATACAGATATTAAAGCGATTTAAACTGCAAACTGCAATGAATAGGCTCTGTATTTATTTTAAATTACCCGTAAGGATGTGTTTGTCTTATTTTTTGTGTAAATCGCGATATTTTTAGACACTTTTTTGTTGGAAAACAAGTGACAGAAAGAAGGGGGGCCCGTTTTCTTACTGCCGATCGCTGGTCCCTTTCTTCGACCCGTGGCCAAGTGCCATCCAAGCATTCAGAACCAGGGGTCGAAGAATGACACCAGCGGTCGGCAGTAAAACAAAAAAAGGCTCCCCCTGCTTTCTGTCACTTGTTTTCCAACGAAAAAAATGTCTAAAAATATTGCAATTTTCACAAAAGATAAAACAAACACATCCTTCCGAGTGACTGAAAATAAATACAGAGCATATTCATTACAGTTTGCAGTTTGAATCGCTTTAATATCTGTTTTATAACTAAAGATAATAAAGTTTAACATTTTTGTACTTTTAAGCAAAATTTGTTATTATGTTTCAAATTTCTCAACTGAAACTGATTTACAACAATTTTCCTCATACTCATGAATTTTTTCAAATTTCTCCCATCGCCCCTTGTATAAGAAATAATGCCCTAAGCTTGACTGTTCTTAAATGTACCCGAAAATCCTTATTTTTTACATTTTTCAGTCTGCTAAGCACAAAATTTTTTTTACATAAACGTCTTCAAGCTCATTTACGTAGAACACTTTCAGCTTTTATATGACTGGTTTTTTGTTGCTCTAGCATTTTTTTTTACTGAGTTGTTAAGCTTCAAAGTACTATAGTTTTCTCGTCAATAGAAGGCGCGCTCAAAGTCAACGCGCAGCGCGCAGTGAGAATGTGCCAACACAGCAGGCATATTTTTTTTAAACGTGTTACTATTATAAAAAAGTTGCGTAAAATTTCTCGATTTCTTCCACATCCCGCATTGTAAGAGGAGCATAAGAACTTTTTAACTCTCTCATCCATAAAAGCGTGACGTAATATGTGAACGACCCCTTAGTGAGATTATTAATGCACATTAGTCACTTTTTGGGTTAGGAATTATTCACTTTCGGTCACTTTTCTCGGTTTAAATACGTCACTTTTTGCAAGTAAATTAGACTGTGGCAACTGTGCATTACGAATTTCACTCGTTCAAGTAGTAAAATCCCGATAAAGTCAGGCAGGAGGCAAAATTTCTAGGAGAACGATGTTGCGTAAAAGTTTCTAGAAGTTCCTATAATGTGTATTGCGTAATGTTTGAAAGGTTAGAGTTTATTCTTATTTTGAAAAATGCAATAAATCTTAAAATATAAATAACATCAATACAGGTATTTTTATGATTATGCAGTTACTGGGAAATTCGGAAACGTACTTAAAGATAAGTAATTCATAGCAATTCATTATAATTTCACGATAAAAGAATGAAAACAAAGGAAATTTAAA
>NC_046660.1:80957266-80986859 GCF_010883055.1 Belonocnema kinseyi
GATCAATCTGAAAAATCTCTATCCCATCCACACACTACTCCTTTCCCCTGCCGAGTGAGTCACGCCTACCCCGAAAGGGAAATGGCTTAATGGTGTAATATAATACACCATAGTTATGGTGAAATGTCAAGGATTTTTGTTGTTCGGGGTAGGATTGGGGAAAAATCAAAGATTTAACATAATAAAATTGCTAAAGTCAGTTTATACCTATTTCTAAATTATCTTGAATTCTTTTATAATGTTTCAAGATGTATTGAAATTTTCGACAAAAAAAGTTTATTTATTACAATTATTGGAAGGGAATTCAGAAGATTAGAAAGATTTCACAAAATTTGAAATATATTAGGGCATCTTGAAAGATTTCAAGGAATTTGCAATGGAAATTATTATTTTTTGGGGGTTTCACAGAATTTTCAAGATATATACATTTTTTTAAAGATTTGCGATATTTTGGGATATTTTAAAAGATTCTAAGTAATTTCTAAAAGATATTAATAATTTGAATGCATACAAAAGAATTCAAAATATTTAAGGGTATTTTTAAAACTTCTAAGAAATTTCAAAGAACTTTAAAGAGTTTCAAGGGATTAGAAATTTAAAAATTGGGATTTTATTAGATTTTTCAGGACTTCAATTATTTTAATGGATTTTAAAATCCCTCGACGTATTTTGATCAATTTTGTTGCATTTCAGGAAATATAATCAAATAGCGGGCCATTTCAGTGCATTTTATAATATTTTAAAGAAATTTTGCAGGATATACAATATTGCAGGATATTAGAAAACATTTCAAGGCATTTTAGAAAGGCTTTAGAAAATTTCAAGAGATTTAAAAATATTTTCAAATGAATTGTAATATTTTATGGTATTTTGGAATATTTTCCAGGCATTTTCAAGAACTTCAAAAGGGTTTAATGTTTCAAAGGATTTGAAATATTTTGATCCTTTTGAAAATTCTAAGAGATATGTAAGGTTTAAAAATTTTTTAATGATTTTAAAAGATTTTTAAGGATCTAAAATTTATTTATTTCAATTATTTCGAAGGAATTTTAGTGGATTTGAAGTATTTTAGACTCTTTTAGAAGATTTGAATGATTTTCAGGGATTCTAAAAACTCTTAAGTTATTTAAATAAATTTTCGAGGACTTTAGAAAATTTCATCAGATATTATTTTATTTCACGGTATTTTATCATAAGTAATTGGATTTGAAAGAATTTCTTCAGGAGAATCTTTGAAACCCTATGAAATTATACGGCTCAATCTAAATTCTTATTAATTTATCCTAAATTCTTTTAAATTATTTGGAATTCTCTTGGTTTTTTTAAAATTTACTTAATTTCGTCTAAATTTGCTCAATTCAATGGATTTCTTTTGGTTTTTGTTTAAATCACGTTGAATTTTGTTTAGCTCAGCTTGAGTTCTTAAACATTTCATTCAATTCTTTTGTATACTCTTGTTTTTTTCTAAACACATGTCAAGCTTCCTGCAATCAGTGAATTTTTTAATTTTTTAAAATTGTTTTTAATTCAAATCCGTTTTTAAAATTAATTTACGCTAAACCGTCTGATTGGCAAATAGTCCAGGCATCTCGTACAAAAAAATGTTGACCGTATTAAGTATTTTTGGTATTAAAAAAGAAGTTGTAATGCTTTTCATTTTAGAGCAAAGTGTTCAAAAGAAACATTAGACCTGAGAAAATTATGAGAAAATCAAACAAAGAGAACTTTCTTTCTCCAATAGGGGCCGAGCTATGGATCTGCCAATAACCCCGATTTTGCTCTAAAAAGAGGCTAAAAACTCAATTCAATAGCTCTACTGAAGTTGACCACTTTTGACTTATTTTCGGGGCAATACACTCAGGAAATTATGAATGAATCTAAAAAAATATTCTGGCCTTTATAGATCAAGATTTATGACTTTTAAAACAGAAATTAATTTTTTTGTTGCTATTTTTAGCCAGAAAAGCTTTTTTCGGAATATTGTGTTTCTTCTATCATCTACGGAAAACGTTAATAGGATAAATAATAGGGGGCAGAATTTTGCATGTAATAAAAAAAATGTGTTAGCTCTTATAGGTTAAATTTAGGAGGCGATACCTTATGACTTATTGGAGCCAGGTAATTTTTTTTTAATTACTAGAAAATGCATCTACTTTAATTAAAATCCGGACAATTTTTTCGTGAAATTAAATGTTCCAAAATACAGATACAAAATTCAGAATTCGGTTTTCAACATCTTTTTAAAAAAAGTCGGGTTTCTTTCATGAGTCATAAATCGGCACCTATTGGAGATAGAAGTTTCTCGTTTTTTGTAACACTTTCCGATTTCTCTCGAGTTTATTTTTGAGGAAAACTTTGTTCTTGAATGCAATAAGGCGGGTTTGTCTACGCAAACGGGATTTTTGGAACTTTCTTCCGAAATATTTTACGGACGCGTAGTAATTATTTCCAGAAAATTTGTAATTTTCATCAGGGCTTCTTAATAAACCGTTTTAGAGAAAACAAAAGCTTTAACAACCCAATACGGTAAAAGAGTACCAGATGCCTGTATTAAAGGTGACTTCCTTACTTCGAACGAATTTCTGGTATTGCGAAAACAGTTTAATCGAAGTTTCCAGGGATCGAAAGATCAATTGAGAGAGATCAGAGTGCTAAATTCGAGAATTTCTCTGTTCCAACCCCCGAATCATTTATCCAGGGAAGCCAGACCTATCCTCGGCGGTACGCGCGACAGGAATACACAAGAGGATTTTGAATAGTTCCATGCGGAACCATGCAGATCAGTGGAGAATTGTAAGCCAGGAGCCAGGAGCCAGGAGCCTGGGCGTAGAAAGATGGCTTGCTGGATGAGCTAGATTGAAAATCAATGAGGTTCAAAGTGTGAAGTTACGAGTATTTACGGCATTTCCGTGGTGGAATTCA
Organism: Belonocnema kinseyi; assembly: GCF_010883055.1. Lineage (NCBI taxonomy): Eukaryota > Metazoa > Arthropoda > Insecta > Hymenoptera > Cynipidae > Belonocnema > Belonocnema kinseyi. The sequence continues at coordinate 80,960,189 of NC_046660.1, forward strand.
CTTTTCTATCCATATATTGAAAATTCCTGAATGGTCGATGAACATTGAGCATTCAGCAATCGTAAAACGTTCATGAATTCTCTACATATCAAAATATTCAGTTGGAATCATCTTAATTTTTTCCTACTGCGCGAACCTTATTAAATCTGTGATAAAATTTTTCACTTGCAATCCAGAGTAATCACGATAATTCGGAGTCAATTACATGGATAATCCGACTAGTTTTAAACTACTTTATTAAAAAATTGTTTTTTTTTTGTTAAAAATTAATTTTTGGACTGAAGAATAAAATATTCCACTTTCGTTTACAAATTTATCTGTTTTATTTACAAATTCTTATTTTTTAGTAGAAAATAATCTTCTGTCTTAATATTAAATAAAGAATTAATTTTTTTTACTGAAAATTAAATTATTTCTTTTTTCGGAAATGTTGTATTTTCTTACTTGAAAGTTAACGTATTCTGATGAAATTTCTTTTTTTCGAAAATTAAGATTTCTGGTTGAAGATGAATTTTGTTTGAATGCAAATTTTGATACTCCATTTTTGAACTTTGTTTGCAGATTTATCTTTTAGTTGAAAAATCAACTTTTTAGTTGGAAATTCATGTATTTCGTTAAAAATGTAACTTTCTTGGCAGATATGTAACTAAACTTATGGGTTGAAAATTTAACTATTTGTTTGACGGTTGAACTACTCAGTTAAACCAGCTGTAAATTCAAGCTTGAGTGTTTTCCACTTTGTATTTATAATTATATGGTGATCATTTCACGAGCACTTTGTTTCCTGGTAGGAAATCTATTTGTTTCCTCATAGAGAAAAGGAAAGGAAAAAGTTCCGTCGCACCCTGTCCCTTTCCCTTTGTGGTTTTTTTACAAAAATTGTGAAAATAATTATATTTAAAAATTTATGATCTAAAAGTCTTTTCTATTCATGCATTAACTTTTGAAGCATTTTCATTAAAAAGTTTTTCTCTTCACAAAAGATGTTTCAAATATTATAAATAAGCAGCATTTCCTTACGCTTCAATAAACTATATTAATGTTATAGGTCAATCGATTAGCCTCGAAACAAAGAATCTTTTCCGTTCTCGCATCAATTTTTAACTATGTTAGTAAAAATAGTTTCACTATACAATAAGGTTTTTGTAAATATTATTCATTACCGTAGCTTCCTTACTCTTCAATGAAATTGATCAATATTATAGGTAAATCGACTCTCCTTGAATCAACACATCTTTTCTATTCTCACATCAACTTTAAATTTTGAAAATAAAAAAATTTTTACTACAAAAATCGACATTAAATATAATATAAATCACGATATCTTCCTTACTCTTCAATAAAATGTATTAATATTATAGATTAATGGATTCGTCTCGAACCAAAGAATCTTTTATATTCTTCTATCAACTTTAAATTATGCTAATGAAACAAGTTTGACTGTAAAAAATCGATTTTTAAAATATTTTAAAGAGCTGAAAAAATGGACTTAGGATTTTTAGAAATTGTTGGGTCACTTTCAATATATTAGTAGTGAAAAAAGGTCCTCCAAATTTCATAAATTTATATGCAAACATTTTCAATTTATCATATTCACAAAAAAGTGTAACATCCGAGAAAGTAAAATTTATTTTATGCGTCAAAGATTTATCTATTTTGTTGAAAATTCTTTCTTTTTTTGCCAATTCGTTTTTTAACTGAAAATTTAAATATTCCATTTTTTAGTGAAAAAAATCAGTTTTTATTTGAAAATTCAACTATCATAATTTTTTATTAAAAATTATTTTTATTTGGTTTAAAAATTCAGGTGCTTGGCTGAATGTTTTAAAGTAAATTGTTAAAAATTCATTTTATTAGTTGAAAATTCAACTACTTCGTTGGAAAATCGTCGTTTTATGGTTCAAAATTTATGTTTAACTTATAATTTAACTTTTTTATTTAAAGATTCATTATATAAGTTGAAAATTCATGTCTTTGGTTGAAAATTTAATTTTGTTAGAAAAAAAATTTTGTTAGAAATACTTGTTTTTTTTTTGTAAACAAATTAATTTTCACAATTGAAACTGTAACCATTCTATTTCTGGTTAATACTTTATCTTTTTTGGATGAAAATTCAACTATTTGACTGGATATTTATTTTTGAATTGAGAATGCATGTATTTGGTTGAAGAAATCGTTTTTTTTTTTTTTTTTTTTTTTTAGTAGGAAATGTTATCAGAAGTTATGTGTAATTTTAAAATCCGGGTTATACAACCGTATATACTTTTTTCTTTCTGAACGGCTGAATGTTCCTGAAAACTTTTCGAAGGAGTTTTGAATTTTCATTTTGAAGGTACATATTCATACCTGCACTATTCATACATCTAGCTGGCTTTATAACTGCATCGTTATTTAAAATTCATAGGAGAATTACAAATTAGTATTTGATTAAAAAAATTAATTTTAAGAGAATCTTGAAGAATATATTAAACATTTTTTCAATTTATAAAAGAAGAATCTGGAAGATTATAATGCAATCGTTTTAATTTTGCAGGAAGTTTTGAAGAGATTTTAAAACCAATATAAAATTTGAAAAGTTTTAAAATAATTGAAAACAAAATGTAGATTTTTGAACATTTAGAAATCAGATTTTTGAGCTACTTAAGGATCTTAAAAAGTTTGAAAATAAATACAAATTTTTTCTTCACATTACTAGTAATATTTTAAAATTCGAAGTGTCTTATCTCGAAATTCGAGATGACTAGTATAATATTTTTAATATGCTTGGCTAGTCCTCCAGAATTCTGTATGTAATTTTGTCTTTAGAAAATATTATAACAACAAAATATTTTAAGGTATTTCAAAACAAATAATGACGTAAAAATATCAATCGAACTGTTATTATTTTTGTATTAACTTAAAATTTAATCAAGTTTTGCCTTGTTATTCAAAAAGTTCTTAGGTAAAATTGTTTTTATCGTTTAGTGTTTGAATGTTTCTAACTTAAAAATTCTTAAAATGACTTTTAAAAGTATCTGAAAACCGCGTAAAAACTGAGAAAAGACCATGAATGTTTTTCATTGATTTAAACGGCCACCCTACAAACTTTTCAGCAAAAAAAAGTAATTCTCGCATCATTTCAATTTTTTCTCAACTTATCCATTTGAACTACATATATCAAAGTGGTTTGAAATTTCATACGACTTCGTTTACAAATTATTAATAAAAAAGTACACTTAATTTCCTGTCATTCACCTATCTCAACCCACATATTTTATATGAAAAATTGTTTAATAATATTAAAGCCATTGTTTTAATATTTTGAATTTACAGATATTATTTGCATCAGGTTGAAAAAGATGAACAACTAGATGAAAATTTAATTCTTTAGATTTTATAATTTTAAATATTACTTAAAAGTCTGTCCCATAAGTTTTTTGTCTGGTCACGCTGCATTACTATTTTATGATAAAACTTGAGAATAACTATAATATAATATTATAATATTTTTCATATAATATTCAGTAACACTCCATGTTAATTTATCATACTATAAGTGTTATTTTAAAACGCTACAGTCAAAATTAAGTAAATTGTGAAAAAAGTCATTTTTCCCATACTTTGAAATATTTTAATTTTTTCGGTTAAAAAGAATATAAATTAGGCAGTTTGGAAATTTTTTTGTTATCGAAACTCTCATTGTTAAAAATGGATAATTTTTCGGCTCTCATCCATATATAAATTTTCTACTTTTTATTTTCTAAATTTTATTTAAAATCTTCACGAATAACATAAAACTTAGTTATTTTCAATCTACATTTTTCTACCTTCGAATCCTGAAATTTTGTAACTGTGAAAGCTCAAAATTTATAATGTAGTATTACAAGAGATTATAAAGGTGAATTATCTTGAGTCGTTTGTAAAAAAATATTAAACACAAAAATTGTTTTCAAATTTTTTCATTATCTTCTTCTGATAGAGTGTGGTTTTACCCTTCCTAGGGGTTGTTTTTTTATCGAGACATATATAATATTGTTGTGTTACATATTTTATGACTTCAAGAATTTCAATATATTTATTCAGATTTTCATAACATTTTTCTTTTTCTTAATGTTTTAGGGATGACTTAAATTCATAGAAGAGCTTGAGGATGCATTTTTAACCAACATCAACACCTTATTATTCAAGAACGTGATTTTACTTATTTAAGGTTTATTTAATAGAAAAAATACAATAAAAAATTATTTTATAATTAGTGGTATTTTCTTTTTAATTTTGTTGGCTCTTGTCGACCTCTAAATAGGAGTAATTATTTGAAATTTTCGAAAAACGAAAAGCGATGCTCACTTTGGTTTTTAAGGACGCGTATTTTATACCTGAAACATATTTTTATATTTTTTCCCTGGTCGCTAGTGAGGTCCAAAAACAGCCTATTTTGCGTTCACTCTTTCACGTTTCAGTTTCAAACTATATCGCTTCCAGTTTAATGATTGTTCATTTTCGATCGTGTTCGAATTAAAATTATTTATTTTCACAATATTCAAAAAAATTTTAATTGTATGTAAGTTGTATACAAAGGTGCCCTTTTTGAAATCGTACAGTTTGAAAAACTCATTTTATGAATTTGCAAATTTCAATCTTCTAAACTTAAACACTTTATTACTAATATTAATACGAAGGCTTTTAATTAAAACTTTTAGATTTTTCTAATGTAAAGGGCTCAATTTAAAACGTTTACACTCATTGCTTTGCTTAAAAGTATTATCTAGAAAATATTACAAATATAAATTCATAATTTTTGTTTGTTTATGGAATGTCGGTTATTAATCTACATAGTCTAGACCAGAATGGTTGTAATTTTGATCTTGAAAAAATTTATCTCCAGCTTGAATGGTATTCGAACCTAGGTATCACAGATTGCCGGTCTGATACTCGTACCTACTAAGCTACTGGGGCAATAGGTGGGTAAGAGCACTAGACCGGCAATCTGTGAGATATAACTTGTTCGCAATTTCTCTCAACGTACTCATCCCACAATGAGTAGAAATTATTAAAAATTCCTAAAGGACCATTCACAAAATACGTGATACATATCTCAGAAACTTCAGACCCCCTCCCTCTGCGTGATACTTTTTCCATTGGTCTTAACATGGAGAATGATACTTCGGCAGAACCCCACCCCCTTAAAAGTATCACGTATTTTTTGAATGGCACCTAAGAATTTATTTAAAAATTGTGACTACCACTATATTTTAATTGCAAAGAATAAATCCCTGTTACTTTTTCATTCGCATTTTAGATTTGATTAGACCCCAGGGGAAAAATCTCGAAGGTTACCTCGAGGAAATAAAACGGATGCAACAAATGATAAACAGCAGTCGTAAAAGGCAAATAAAAAGAGTCTTTTGAATCCATGCTGGTCGTAAAAGATTTTCCTAGCATCAGTTGCGGGTATATGGAAATTCTAGTTCAGGAAAAATTTTTCTACGCGTAAAGCAGGTTTCTTGCAAGTGAATTTCCACTCGATCAATCAAATATGTATGTACATATAACATGGATACTTTCTCAATCTGCTTATAAAAAACGGTATTGGAGCCACTGGTAACCTGATTAAGGCCATCTATAAATTATTAAATACATTTTTTGCGAATTGTTTACCTCATTTCTCTCTCATGTAACAAGTCGTAATAAAGTGTTTTGCCCCCCCCCCCCACTTACACCTATTTTACGTGATTTTTTCAAAAAAATTTACCCACGCCTTATTGAATACAATTTAGTTACTTATTACTGCCCAAGACACCCGAATTATGAAATAATTATAAACTATTAGAATGAAAAGAAAGGAAATGAAAACAATATGAAATTTGTCATCTAGTAGACAAATATTCATCGAAAACTTAATTGTTTACCATTTTTCAAAATTATTAGTAAGTATCTCCAATTATTTAATATTGGTTCTGCATTTTTAAAGATTTTTTGATAAGCTAAACGTGACCAAAAATACTCAAATATAATATAAAACGAGATTATTTCTACAATTTTTTGAACATCTTTCATGAAATTAGTTAAGTTTATATTTTTATGGACAATTTATATGATCAAAACTCATAATTATATGTTTTAAATATATTTAATTCCTGTGTAATCTGTGTGAAAATCATAAAAGTATTTCAGAAGAGTGTATTTATAGTAAATAATGCAAAGATAAAAAAACTTTAAACATTTTGAAAGATTTTAGAGTTAGTGATAATTTAAAGAGTGATAAAAATGTGTTTTAAATAATATTTGTTTAAAATAACCGAAAGTCTTTCAGATTCTTTTAAATATTAGGAAACTCTTTAAAACCTGTAAAAATCTCTTAAAATCTTAAAAATCCTTTGAAACCCCTTAATTCTTGTAAATGATGTTTTTTTTTCATTCAACTATAACAAAGTCCTTTAAAAATTTTCAAACTTTTTTTTAATCTATTAAAAATTTGTTGGAACCTTTTGAAATACCATAAAATCTTTCGAAATATCATATAATGATTTAAATCTGTCAAATATTTTTGAAATTCTTTTGAATACCGTAAAATCTTTTACAATCTTTCGGATCTTGACCATAGCTTGAAATATTGAAAACTCAAAATCTATGAAATATATTGAAATCCCTTAATTCTTGTAAAAGAGTTCTTTGAAATGTTCTCAAAATATTATAAAATCCGTTTAAATCTCTTAGAATCATTTTTACCATGAATCATGTCATGAGACATTAAAAGAATGATTCTTGACTTACCCATATACTATAATTTTGTATACATGTATTTCCTATAAGGTTGATTTGTTATAAATATTACGTAACTGTATCTATTTACCCACTCCCCGAAATGCTGTTACGTAATTTATGGATGGCTCCTCAGGGGCCGCACATGAATTACGCTAACTTTATTCTCCGAAATTTTTAACCACCCATCGAACTTATGTAATTTTCGAATTTTAACGAGGTAATAGTTTAAATTCTAACCTAGGACATTATTTTCATTTCAAATCATAAAAAGTTGAACTGAACCCAAACAACGAATTTCCAACAAAATAGATGATTCTTTAGACAATACCGATTTATCATCAAACAAACCGTTTTACTTTCAACCAGCAAAATTATATCTCTATAAAGAGATGAATTTTCCAATCAGAAAGACGAATTTTCGAAAAGAGTTCAATTTTCAACCAACAAAGATTTTTCAATCAAGAAAGAAAAAAAAATTCCGTCCAAAATGTTGAATTTTTAAGCCAAAAAGATCAGTTTTCTGCAAAATAGTTAAATCTTTAATAAAATAATTGAATTAACAACCAAAGGAATTAACTCCGAACCAAGAATAAATGAATTTTTAACCGAAAAGTTCAATTGTCAAACAAGAAATTTAATTTTCTACCAAAAAAGACGAATTTTTAACAAATTACATGAATTTCCAACCAAGAAGTTCAATTTTTAAACTAAAATATATGAATTTTTAACCAGAAATTCATATAGTTAAATTTTGATTATAAAAAATTAATTTGAAACTAAAAAACGAAGTTTCTACAAAAAATTAAATTTTCTACAAAATTGTTGCATTTTTTAGTTAAGAATATGATTTTTATACAAAATAGTGGAATTTTCAACCCAAAAGTTAATTTTATACCAAGTAGTTGAATATTAATAACTAAAAACATTATTTTTTTACCAATAAGATTAATTTTCTACCAAAAAAGAAGATTTTTCAACAAAAAAGTAAATTTTTATCCAAATAGTTCAGTTTCCAGACAAGAAGATTAATTTTCTGCCAAAAAAGATGAACTTTAAACAAATTACATAAATTTTCAGCCATATAGTTAAACTTTTAAACAAAAAAAAAGAGATACATTTTTTTTCAAAAATGCAATAATTAAATTTGTATGAGAAAAACTTTATTTTCAACAAAAAAATTCTTATATTTTTCCTTAAAGAAATTAATTTTTAACAAAAAAACAAAAATTTTCAGCGTAAAGATTAAAAAAAGATGTAAAAGTTTATATTTCAACTGCAAAATATTTGTATTTCAAGCTAAAAACAGTTTAATTTTCTACCAAATAGTTTCTCTTTTAACAACAAATAAGTTGATTTTCTACAATAGCAAAACAAAATAATTTAGAAAAAAATACATCAGTTATCGACCAAAAAATTAAATTTTCAACCAAAAAGATTAAATTTCTATTAAAAAAAAGACTTTCTACAATGTACATACATTTTGATTCAAATACAGTGAACCCTAGAGTGAGTACCAGTTTTGGGTTTGACCTTGGAACTAACTCCCCAGGCATATTTTTAACAAAATAGTTCAATTTTCGATTTAAAAAAAATGAATTTCTAACTAAATTGATGAATCTTTAACTGAAAAAAGAATTTATAGCAAACTAGTTCATAATTTATGTACATTTATGTACATTTCCTTATCAGTAATTCGATCTATTCTCGTCCCTTATTTCTGAGACGCCTTTTTCTCTCTTTTCTCCCTTTTTCCACTTTTCTGATGAAACTTTAAGGACCTACATATCTAGTTTGAAGCAACTTTCTGGGAAGCCCACATATGGTTGCATTTAAGTTTACACCACGCGAATATACCACGCTCGTATATATTTACATACTGGTTGGCCATGGAGGAGGTTCTGCTTAACATACATTTATTTATAACATAACATAAAATATCACGAGTTTCAGATTCAGCAAGCCGGCGACTTTATGCCAGGTTTCATTTGCATTCGTACAATCCATTGCAGCTAGGAGTGAACTTGTTTACATATTTATTACGTTGGCGAAGGAGCAACCGCATCAATTCGCAGAGTTTAATGGTTCCTCGTGAGCGCGAGAATTTTCCATGCATATGCCATATGCGAAACACTGAACGTAATCAACTTTTGGGTTCGGCATCGCGTTTGAATGGGCTCGGGGAGAAGCTGCAGAAGCCAGAACATTGACACTGCTTCATACAAGAGTGTTATGTGATGAAATTTAATTACAGTTACTTTTTAACTTTCCTTTTTCATTTGTATACATGCAGAAAAAAGCAGATGCAAGGATACTATTATGAGGGGGATAGAACAACATTTTATGTCATGATATTGATAAATGATGAACAATGCCAAATCGAACACACCAAATTAAAGCTGAAACATTAACTTTGAAAATAGCAATGCCTTGACATGAATGGTATTAAAAGGAAACTGTGTATAAATTCATGTAACAACAAGCCAAAACTTTTATTTATAAACATTGTGCTATTTATACAGTGATTATTTATTGCAATATGCTATACAAATTGTACAGCCCTCAAACTGTGTCGTATTTTTCATACAACCATGTCTCTCATTGCTACCAAATATCATAGACAAAAAAGCGGAGAATAATTGTATTTGGGTATGCAAAAAAAATGATTTTGATACCCTAGCCTAACCTGTCGATAATTTATTCACCTCGTACCGAATGAAACTTTTCATAAATCCACGTAAAATATATTTTCGATGAAAATTAAGATAATTAATCATGAGGCAGTTTTGAAGGCGAAAGCTAGAAGAATCAAAGGAACCAGTACAAGAATAGAGAAAGCTATTTTATTCTCTAAAAATAATGACCTTTCTGCGTACAAAGTTTTCATCGCCATGTCAAAAACGCCACGTCACTTTTTTCCATTATTCAGTTTGTCCGAACATCTACCTCGCAGTGCTTTGCGCTACATTTTTATACTTTTTTAATAACTATATGTTTCACCATAACTTTTGATAGTATTGACATTATGACACGATTTTTTTAATATGGGTAATGATAGTGCGAGTGAAATTGCCACTTAAAGATTTATGCTTGTCAGCTTGTGCCAAGTAAAACCACAAAAATGCTAGAATGGAACAAATTTGCATGGACTTGTATTAGTTAACTTGGTCAATGATGTACTAATTTGCACGCAGATTTTTCAAACAATAAAATACCATTAAGAAATTTTTTTTACATCAAACTGACTTTTAGATCATTAGTTGTTTCCGTAAATTAAGAAAAACGATAAAATGTATATTTACGTAATAAAGTTTAGACATTACGTTCAACGATTTGGATAAAACATCGTTTATAGATGTATTTCTATGCGCTGATTATGAATGCGGCCATGATAATTTCTGAAAAATTCATATTAAGGATCAAAGTTTAAAAACCTACATTTTTCTAATAATTTCAAGATTTTCCATTCTGTTTTTCATGCTTATATCGATGTATTTTGATACTTTGAACATGGCTATGAAAATAATATTACTTGTAAATTTCATTGTCAAAGTCAAAAGTTTAAAAGTACTTTTCCTACTACTCATTTATAGTAGACCTTATCTCAAATTTATATTGAGTACGGACATAACCTTGATATTAACCGGATATGACAAGCAGCCTTGGGGCCAGAAATTTACACAAGTTAGCACTTATGCATTTTTTTAAATATAATAAATAAATAGATGATTGCCTTGAAAACGTATGTAACATTTTTCAAGTCGAAACTAAATAATAGAGGTAACTTTCTTGCAAAAAAATCTAGTGAAAAAATTGTCTTTTCATTCCAGCTAAACCCGTTCTAGTTTCGTTGTTGGTTATGAACATAACCATAAATCTTAAGCTATAAGCCATTCTATCGATTTTTATCCTAAAACATTGAATAAGGGAAAAAGTTTAGCAGTAATTCATGTGGTAAGGGTGCAGAAGTGAAAGTAAAGGAAATAAGCCAAATTCAGTGCAGCGTTATCAGCAACCTCCTGTCACCGAGAGTTGAAAATGACCCATGTGTTGAAAACGGCCATACGGCGGCGCTAGCAGTAACTTTGTTCTAGTTGTTTTGATTGTTATATGTCTTTTGTCATTCTGAGCCGTTACAAACTCTTTAACAAATATCAATAAAACGGGTTATTTCTGTAATTATTATGAAAACGACACGGTGGATTCTTCGAATAGTGTTTTTCTGTTTTTTTAACTAATTATTTCCATTAATTATCCCTCCGGTATGAAAATCAGATTATAAAAGTAATCTCAGAGAACACCCGAAGACCCCGAATAACAGAGAAGCTTTTTAATAATTTTGAAAGATCTGAGGAGAAATGGTTTCGGTTTTATTTTCAAAGAATAATTTTAAGTTTTAAATTTTTTAAAATGTGGGTTCAAAGAATATGGATTATTTTCTAAAGAATTATAAGAAAAATCGAAAAAAGATCACCAAAAATTTTGAATTATTTCCTAACAAAAATGTTCAATGGTGAAAGATCTAAAAGCAAAATTTTGCATTTTTGCTATATTACATAATTTTAGAAAAAATTTGAGTAAGTTTAAAAGATATTCAAAACTTTTTAAACGATTCAAAAATAATTAAAACTTGTAAAGATTTTTTGAGAATTTGGAAAGATTCAGGAAAATGAAAGACATTTTTTCAAGTTCCTAAAAAAATTGAAATAATTTTTTTATTTCGAAAAATTAATCTGAAGAGATTATTTAAAAAGATTTTAGAAGATTTAAAAAAGGGTCGAAGAAGAATCGGAAAGATTTTAAGGCAATTTTATTAATTTTGCAGAATAAATCAAAAATCCAGAAAAAATTTAAATAATTTTTAGAAATTAGAAAGTTTAGAAGGTCCGACAAGATTTTAAAAAATGTTCTTATATTTGTGTGAAATTTTAAATAAATTTTTATTTTGAAAAATGAACTTCAAGAAGAAATTGAAAAAGGTTTTTAAACATAACAAACGATTCCTTAAAAATTCTAAAAAGAGTTTAGAAGACTTTAAAGCAAAATGTTTCAATTTGGTAAGATTGCAAAATAAAAACGAATAAAAATTGGGTAAATTCAAGATATATTTCTAAGAATATTTTAAAAGGAGTCGAATTTTTCATAATATTTCCTAAAATCCTATATTATGAAAAAAATTCTTTAAATATTTCTATATTCTTTTTGACAAGTCTGAAATATTTAAATATCTTTTAAATCTTCTCAAGAATCTTATGAAAATTATATTTACATAAATTTAAAAACAAGGTTATAATACTTATTTTCTTGTTCTCAATTCTCAGAATTTAATTTCAACGTGGATTTATTATAGCACTTCGAAAAATAATTTTCTATTTATTAATTTAAAATTTGGCGAAAATAATTCATAAATTATTAATGAATGATTAATTAAATTGTTTTCCTTATTTATAATTATATTAATAGCTCATCCATTAATAATCAATCAACTATGTTCAGCAGTTCTCAATTTCGAGCATTAAAATATTTGTGCGAATTTAATAATTCGTTTATTTTACAAATTTTTTTATTATTATCTAATTATTTCTTATAAGTTCTGAATATCCATTCAATTTTTCGTTTGTTTGACTTGTGTCAATTATGCCGCCTTTTCATATATTAAAGAAAATAATACGTAAGTACATAAATCTCATTTACTACCTGACTTTACACTATGGAGAAAAAATTATTTTAAAGGGTTTTTCATATTTATTTTGCAATTTTCATGCAATTTTCCTATGACACTGCATGGTTTTGTAAAACAAAGTTACTACTAGCGCCGCCGCATGGCTGTCTTCAACTCTCGTGACACATTTTTTGCATTGGGCAGTACAGTGGAAGCACCCCCCTAGTTATCAGACTAGAATCTGTTAGTTCTCCCCAACTCGACCTTCAATTATAAGTGTTTATTAAACAACAAATATATTTCTTAACATTTTTCCTTATGTTAAAAATATTGATAAAATATAAATGAGATACGTGACACTCACTGTGAAAAATTCAATTAAATATAATGATAAGTAGGTTCGCTTAAAATTTTCCATTTAATAAGTTTAGTGCTATTTTGTAAATGTACTTATAGATACTTATACTTCTACTTTATAGATACTTAGGACAACAAAACACCAATCGTATTTTTATCCGGAATTGTGTAATTTGCACACTATAATATCCCTATGTTTAAAATAGAGCAAATTAAGATCTTTTTTAAATTTAATTTTTTTATTAAATTTATATTTATATTTATATTTATATTTAAATAATTAAATTCTTCTTTCCATCTCTCTAATAGCTTAATGGAAAAGCACCCAACCAGCTATCGGAAGTTCTGTGGTTCGATTCCCTGCGGAGCGAAGAGAGTAGATGTTTTTTCATAAAAAAATTAATTTTAGAAAAGTAAAGATACTACTTAAGGAAACCAAGGATAAAATTAAAGCGGCAGAAAAAAAAGTGTAATACGATTTCGGCGGAAATAAGAAATTATTTTTTGGCAATTGCGCAGACACAAAAGAAAAGGCAGTAGTAGTACAGAGGTAGTCGGAATTAGGAATAGCAAAGGTGAAACAGTGTATGATACAGACAAAGTAGAAGACGGTCATAGGATCCAATACAAGAAAATATTAGGTCGTGACGCCATGGACCAGCACAACTGATGTGACAAAGATGCTGATACGTCGAAAAACTGTTTCGTATCAAGTTTAACCGGCAAGTTTAATTTTGGATACAGACAATCGTTCACTGAGAATGGACGTAAACTTTAACATTGTATTTAATTTAACATTGATTAATTAATTTTCAAATATTTCAACATATTTAATTTGTTTAAATAATTTTTATTTCGAAATTTCGTTTTTTTTTTTGAAAATTATTACTATTAGTCTAGTCAAATGTTTATTAACATTGATTTAGTGATTTTCAATTATTTAAACAAATTGAATTTGTTTAAATATTTTTTTCTCAATTTTTCAAAATAATCATTATTGCTATTTCTTTAGTAAAATATTGACCACCACAATGTTTTATTGTTTATACAAATTTCAATTATTCAGATAAATTTTTTTCTACAATTATTTATTTTTAATATTACTGTATTATCGTTAAGTCACATAAATCTATTTTCAATTGTTCACCAATCGTTAAAGTAAGAAATTTTTACTTATTTTCAATCACCTTAAATTTCTTTAAACAATATTTTTCACAAAACATACTTCATGAAATTCAAATTCAAATAAAATATACTCCATTAATATTATAAAGTAATATCTAAAAATCTCACAACTCACATTACATTTACAAAAATAATAAATCGTATAAATATAATATTCCGGACTTAATTAACACAATAATTTTTCCCGATATCTTAGTATTTCTTTTTCAAAGAAGAAGAGTATTGAAATACTTTATGTGATATTTGTAATCCGATATGAGATCTGTCAAGAGAAATTCGAAACGCAACTCCGACCAAACCGTTTAATAAACTCGAGCAAAAGTTTTCTTCCCTAACTCGAGATTTTATCAGCTTTCCTACAGGCACTCCCGTTATCTAATGATTAAACTCTTACTTTCAGCATAAATTTATTTATTTTCAATCGCATGTAAACAAGTGGAATTCACCCCTAAGAAATTGCCACTTTTAGGTAACAGATGGCGCCAGGCCGGTTCCATTCATTCTATTTCTATTTTTCCATATCATTCTATATTGGAGCACATTTCCAGTTTTTTTTTTTTTTTTTTTAATCAGCCGTTAACTCTAACTCTGCACAATCTTCCTATTAATTATATTTCAACCCATTTCTAGCATTATAAAAATAACCACCTATTTATAGTATGAAAAATAATGTTAAAATTCGGAAAAATCTTCCTATAAATTATAATTGAACCCATTTTTGGTATTCTGCAAAAAACATCCGTTTATGGTTAGCTACAACATAACCTGGCCAATTTTTTGATACAGTGGTAACTAATATGGTTGTAAAAATACTATTTTTAGACACATTTTTAGCTTAATTCCAAAGTTTAGTTATAATAATATTATTCACAAATAAAAAATAAAAAAGGTATTATCGTAATTGGGGCTATTTATTATATGCGATGCTGTTATTATATAAAAGATAATATGAACGTAATAAGATTCTACATAAATATTATACAAAAGTATACATATTTTATATAATTTTTAACAAAAAATGTTTCATACAATGCCACTAGCATAAAGAAATAAAGACTAAACATAACATTTTTTAAAATAAATTCACTGAAAATTATAAAATAATAAACTTGTCACAAAAATGTCCTCTTGAAACATAAAAGAGAAAGAATAAATAGGGTAAACATATTACATATTTTATAGTAAATTACATTCATATATACGTAACTCTTAGAAATAAAATATAAAATGGAGGATGGAGGGAAAAATCTAGGAATAAATTAATATAGTACACGCCCGACAGAAAGTTTGGATACATTTTCTTTAACTTTTTGAAAATAATTCATGCTTCACTTCAAAGAAGAATATCTATACAGAAACTGAATCAACGACTCTGCAAGTAGAATCATTTGAAAGATTTTCTACTTCCCCCTCTCCTTGCTTCCCCAGCTAACACTCCTCTTCCCCTACTTAACTGCCACTCACCTACTTCCTCTCATTTCTCACAATTCCCCCTACTTACCGACACTTACACTCTCTTCCTACCAGCGTTTTTCTTAACTTCCCTTAGTTGCCTTTCCCTCATTTTCGCATATTTGTGCTACACCCTCTTATTTCCTCTAATTTTCACCACCTCTATCCCTGAATTTCCCTTTATTCCCCCAATTTCACCTACTCCCGCGACTCTCATTTCCCATCACTACCCCATTCTACCCTTATATCCCCTACCTACCCTACCCTCATTTCCCTTATATCCCCTACTTTTCCACCTCTAATGTCCCCTTATCTCCTCTACTTTTGCTCCCCGAATTTCCCCTCACTTTCCAGACTTTTTCTTCTCTCAATTCCCCTCCCCACCCGCAATTGTCCTTGTCTCTTCCCCTCACCCCCTTCCTTAGTTTAAGATAATTTTCCCTACTTTCCTTTTCTACATTTACCCACACTCCCTCCGATTCCGCTTCACTCATTTCCCTCACTTATCCTGCCCTTATTTCTCCTCATTTACTCTTCTTGGAAAAAAGTGCACAGCAGTCCCGCTATAAAAACGGTTTTGGGGTACCCTTCATCACCTTCGTACAATCTCGAGACTCGCCAAATCATAAACAATCAGGGCCGTCTGAATGATTTCTGTTGCATTTTCGTTTAAAAAAATATGTATTTTTTCATTTTTGTAATTTTGTTTTATAATGTCATAATAAACATCAAAATTGTTGTGCTCGAAAATCAAACTTTATAAAAGTCCTGTTTTTTAAGTATGTACGTACATATATCAGAGTCGCAATTTTTAATAAAATGGAAAGTAGTAAGACTTCGCCATTAAACAAGTTTAAATAAGATGCAGATGAATTGCAAATTTATCATTTTTAACTTTTATAAATTATAGAGTTCAAAGATTCAGATTCATTTCCAAAAATATAAATCCACGTAATCATTTTCAATGCTCCAAATTAAAGAATCAATCAATGAATTTTAACATTTTCAAAATTTTATTATTTTCAGTTAAATTTTTTTTCATTTAAACGCTTCTTCATTTTTAATTGTTCAAGTCTTCAATTTTGCATTTACAAATTTTTTAAATTAAAAATGTAAGATTGAAAACAAAAATGGAAAATGGAACATTTTTAAATCAAAAGATTTTCGAATTGCGACTTGTAAAGTTAATGGTATCATAATTGAAAAAGAAAAAAATTCAACTCATTATTTTAAATGCTGGTAAAATCAAACTTCGACATATTTTTTTCTAAAGATTTGTAAATTTCCCGGCCAAAAATAAATTCTGCAAAATATACTGTTTTAAGTCACCTGCTTTCACTTCATCTAAAAGCGTATATGTCTCTTCGAAAGATAAACGCTTCCTCTTGTTTTCCTTATACATTTTCGTGATTCCTGGTTACACCTGGTTACGCAATGCATAATCTTAACACTGAGTAACTGAAAGCGAACTGAAGCGAATGTCCTGCGACATTATTGCCACTGACTGAAAATGACTGAAGCAGACCACGCGATTAACCGCCGAGGATTACCCGGCTTTTCCATACACTCCTATGTTGTTGTGGAGTTGCTCCGTGGACCTCGCAGCGTCACTCTCCCGCCCCCTTGGACCACCTTGTCCTCTATAACGGGAACTTTTCTTGCGGGATTGCAGTGTGCAACAGACCGAAACCTTGAAGGAATGCAGAAAATATTTGAATATTTTACAAATTTCTAAAGATTTTTAAAGAATTTAAATAGAATCTCATAATAATTTCAAAAATGTCAATACCTGGAAAGTTAAACTCTTGCAAATTGTTTTTTATTTCGCACAATTACAGAAAAATTTGTTTTCAAATTTTAATAAAAATTATTTTGGTTCCTTCTTATGTTGTTTGTAACTTAAATTCCTTAGTGTTTAAGTCTTTTTACGCTGTCTCATTCAAACTTCGAAAAAATTTCAACAAACTTGAATAGAATCCGATAAGAATTTTCAAAATTTCATTACCTGGAAAGTTAAACTCTTGCAAATCGTTTTTGTTGTAATTATTTATAAAATTTGTTTAAGTTTTAATAAAAATTAAACTCTTGCAACTCGTTTTTTAATTTTAAATCTTTATAAAGCATTTTTTAAAATTTTTAAATAAAATATTTTGTTTCCTTATTATATAGGTAATGACGTAAATTCTGGTGCATTTAAGTCTTTATATCCTGTGTCATTCAAACTTTTATTCTTCCTTTCCTTCAAGTTTTTATTTCAAGACTTTCCACTTGCAATCAACTGTAAGTCTCGGTTTACGAGCTCGAAGCGTGAGTCGAATATTTTTTCTTAATCCGTACTGAAGGGAACTGTATTCTAAATTACAAATCCTTTCGTGCTCTTTCTTATTAGTTCTCCAAACAGTCTAGTTGCTTGTCTTCATTGAGTAGTCTCCTAGAATATCAAACATTCTCGTCAAATACTTTTTGAAATGAAAATTTTTAGCTTTTTAACAAAGTTCTTGCTGACTGCAAAAACTTTTTTCTATAATTTTGTTACTCTAATATAGTTTAGAGTTCTGCTAAACATTTTTAAATCCAAAAATAAGTAACTGAAATTTAATCTAACTTTGTCAGAGCCACAATGGCTTCATGGCTGACAATATCACGGTTTTACTACTATCCATGCAAACAACAATCCCACAGAAATATTTAAAAATTCTTTTAAACCCAGTGTAATAATTTGAACGCCTCGATGGAGGCTAGAAAGTTAAAATAGAATACTGTTGTAACAGTGTAAATGATGACTTCGCATGTTTATTTTTCAGCACATGTATTTCATGCAGAAAGTTTCCAACGACCATTTCATTTTATTTCGTCCAAGTCGCTTCTAACCTACTTAACTAAATTTTGATACTTATGTATCATAATTATACATACTTCTAGAATTTATATATCGGAAATTTTTTTCGTCTATTTGTCCGGGCAAAAAATTTACTTTTTCTGATAAAAAATAAAAATGTAAACTCTTTTCAATACGTGTGACTGAAATAAATTAAATGAATAAAGTTTTTCTCGGTCTTATATTACATTTAAAGGTGACATTTTCTACACTTTTGCACTTTGAAAATCGAATTTCGATGGTAAAAGAAAATAACTTTATCATTTTTTTTATTAATTAGTCCTGAAAAGCTGTTAAGATTTGTATACTCAAGTCCGAATTTATTTCAAGATGACACGTGTATAAAAGATAGTCTGCGCTCTGCATACGCAGTAAAACACTTTTCTTTTTGAAAAGAATTTCGATTTTTTTTTAAATGTTTTTTGGCTCGCATTTGTTTTTTATGGTAAAATTCAAAAAGCCGAGAGTGACAATGTCTTTTATGAAAATGACCCTGCATTGTTAATCAAAAAACTCAAAAATTAAAAATTTGTAAAAATTTTAATGATACCCTCTGGCTTAGACGTTTTGAATTTAAGTCCAATAGAGTATATGTATTGAATACAATCTGCCCTCTGCGCGCCTTAGGCAGAAGAATTTTTTTGCCTGAAAAACAAAATTCAATTTTTTTGCCAAAACGACACAAAGTACGAACAAAGTCTAGCATACAAAATTGTTTCTCTGTTTTCTCTGTTTTTTCTACACTGAAAGAAATAATTCGACGATACACGCATAATTCGGGTTATTCCAACCATAATGTATTTATCGCTCAGCTACAGCGATACGGTTCGCGTATTTTACCCATACCCTAATTACTGAAGCAATATTCCTGCTTCAGTCATTTGTTCTAATAGATATTTCTAAACATAAGATGGCTGTAGTAGAACGAATTTGTACGGCTGCGTCAGACAGAATTTTGTTAGGGTAAATCAACCATACGCACAGCTCTCAGCTGCACCTCCCATTGAGGAGATCCAAGCATACCGTTCGGGTAGTCTAATGCTATGCATGCCTGATATAAAATGATAATGAGAATGCATCCTCCATACTGCAGTGGAATTAAAATTAATTTAAAAATTCAATTTTGTTGTACTTTCCTAATTATTAATAATATAAAACTATAATTTCGTGAAATTATTTTTCAAAGATACACGGAAAAATATAAATCGTCTATGTTTTAGATTGCATTAAAATATGCAACGAAATGTGTTACAAAGTTCTATAAAATTTAAAGGCTAGGGTGACGTAACTTTGATTGAAAGGTAGGGTATACGAAAAGGGTAAAATTGTTCCATAAAATCTAAAATTCTAGCTAAAATACAGTCTATATCGAAGAATTTTCGAAACAAATTTTTCACCAAAGAAAATTAATCTTTTTTATTATTACTTTATACTTTAATATTTGTTCACATGTTCGAGTATACGATTATTTTGTATTAGACAATCAACACACTATTTATAATCGCATGCTATGAAAATTTTTATTTGCCGCGGGTTCGAACCCAATATGTTTTGCATTCCTAATACCTAAATCCTCGCGGCTAACCTATAGCTTCGAGTGTAAAGAAAAAAATCTGAAATATAACCTACAGCTGTGCAGGACCGTCTGCAACTTTTTGTAAACCATTCTATAAAAAATGTTGCTAAGCTTATAATAATATATTTATAATATAATAATTTTAGAAATATTACAAATTATTATTGCATATTTTATGTAATTAAACAAGATTTTAACTAAATTCAAAAATATTTCAAGATATTTTAAAAGTTTTTACAAAAATTAATTAATATATATTTTAAGAAATTGAATCGATTTAAAATGATTTCTAAAAATTTACGAAGATTTCAAGAGATTTAACAGACTTTAAAGAATTCAAGAACATTATTCATATTTTAAAATTACTTTAAAATCTTAAAACTCATTTATATTCTACTGAACGTCCTTAAAAATTGTTTAAAATTACTTAAAATCTCTTAAATTCTTTTGAAATATCTTGAAATCTTTT
Organism: Belonocnema kinseyi; assembly: GCF_010883055.1. Classification (NCBI taxonomy): domain Eukaryota; kingdom Metazoa; phylum Arthropoda; class Insecta; order Hymenoptera; family Cynipidae; genus Belonocnema; species Belonocnema kinseyi. The sequence continues at coordinate 80,980,509 of NC_046660.1, forward strand.
GAAATTCAATTATAAACTTTTAAAATTTTTAAATGAAAGAAGTCCTGAAAATCTGTTTGATTACTTAAACATATTTTTAAATTACATGAAGATCTTTACACTTTTTTGAATTTTTTATACATTATTAAAAATTCTTTATAATATTTTCAATTTAAATCAGGCGGAAAATAACGAAATTACCTAAAAATCCTGACCTATGTATACATAAAATTCAAATATTATTCTGAAGATACAAAAATGAAAGGCAAATAAATGTTAAACACATAATTTATTTAGGAATTGTTCAATGGAATATTTAATAAATCTTAATCTTGTACACATTTTGAAGTTAGGTATTCAAAAGCTTCTTCACTAACCTCATTTGCTATAAAACAAGTCTGAAGGCAGCGACTAATGCCGAGACCACACGCTCCTCATCTGCTCATTAATCTCGCATAACATGCACGGTACAACACATCGATTGGTATGGCTGAACCAAGCAAACAGCCGGATGCCCAATGCAACACTAAAACGCAGTGTGCTTTCAAATAGAGAGTTGATAAAAGTATAGTCCAATACAGCCATGATACCGATGCATAAAATTCTTCTACCTACACTATAATAATTAGATATTTTAATCATATATCTAATACTACACTTTTCCCAACTATCATTTCAGCAAAAAAACTTGCCTTGTCATATTAGGCTTGGTGATTTTCTTATACGTAGGTAATAAATCTCAAATTCGTATGGCTGAGACAGCACAATTTTCTTTCTAATTCAGTTAGAAATTCTCAAGCAAACTCGGATTGCCATTAGCCTCAAACTATTTCTTTCAGTGTATCTTTTATTATTTTCGAGATTTTTTCGAAAATATGCATAAAATCCCTAGAATTTGTTTTTTTCATAAAACTGCAATTTTATGGTGGGATCAAAGATCAAAAAGTCAAAAACCGAAAAACTGCAGCGAGCAGATATTTTTAATTACAATAATCATAACATTATCAAACAAACTTTTTTTATCAAATCTGTAACATACATTTGGCAAATGATTATGTGATATTAGCATGGAATGTCTACCCAATTTCAAATGAATTTGATCTTAAGTATCGTCAGGTTGGTTACCAAAAAGTTGACCACTTTAGACAGTGAGATTTTGAAAAAAAGAAACTTTCCAAACAGGTCAAAGTGAGATTAAAAAATAATTTTAAAACACTCTCATATTATAGTATGACTAATTAAAATTTAAGAAATTCAAATGTGATTAAAATCCCACGTAACGTCCAATAATTAGTTTAATGTGCACAATTCCCGAAAATAGAACCAAGAATCCAACCATCAAATTTGGACAACCAGCATAAAATTTTCCCATTGCAATTTGAAAAACAATAACAATTTTCCTAGAAAATAAAAAAATCGTTTTTTGGACAAAAATAAAAAACAGTGGAAAAAATGAGAAGGTAGTCAACCAAATCCCCTTCCTTTTTTTTATTTTTACTATCATCAAATCACAATAATGCAAATCCATTATAAACATTTTTTATTTTTACTTCCTCTTTTTTATTTATGTCCAAAAAAAAAGATTTTTTTCTTTTATTATTTAGGAATGTTTTTTTCTTTTTTCAAATTGCAAAAGGAATATTTTACGGTGGTTATGAAAATTGAGTCGTTGGATTCTTGGTTATAAAATAAAATGCTGCATATAAACATCATTAATTACCTCTCAAGTGGCATTGACGCCGTGTGGCATCAATATTTTTAGTTGTTCTCCGGGGGATATTGACGCCGCACGGCGTGAAACGCATGGATCTTACGTGTCGTTTCATATTTTACAAAACTTGGTGCCTAGGGGGTTTCGGGCTGGTAGAATACGAATCCGTGGTCAGACTTTAAAACTAATTGATCCAATATGGGGGCTTCAAAAATGTCAATAAATTCAAAAACTTAGAACATTTCCGTGTAAACTTATTTCAAAAGGTTTTTGGATTGTAGAGTATGAGTCCTTGGTGGAAATTTTAAAATTCAAACAGGCTGATCCAATATGGCGGTTTGAAATGTCAAAAAATGCGTAAACTTATTACATTTCCGTGAAACCTTATTTCTACGAGTTTCCGGAATCGTAGAATACGAATACGTGGTCAAATTTTCAAAATTTCAAAAGCCTGATTTTGGGGTCGTACAACACGAATCCGTAAAAAAACTATCCAGTTTTAGAATTTTTCAATTTTAAGTTGCCATACTAAACCAGCCATTTTGAATTTTTAAATTTTAACATGAAGTCGTATTCCTTATCCCCAAATCCCGCAGATACGAAGTTTCACAAAAATTGATGGAGTTTACGATTTTTCAATTTTGAGTCGCCGTATTGGATCAGCCATGGTTCTCAAAATTTTTACTATAGATTTTCATTTTACTGCTCACAAAACCTTAGGTCACCAGAATTGACGAAAATAAAAGTTCATTTTCATCTGATAAATCGACTTTTAACTATACTAGAAGCTTCAATTAAAAATTTTAGCCCGAATTATAAATAGTTTAGGCAATCATTTTCGAGTCTCATCCTATAATAGCAGTTCCGCATAACCAGACAGAAAACTGGTAGGGCAATGTGGAAAATGGCTGAGACTTAAAATATTCAACTTTTTGACAATCACCACCTAAAGTTGTTGAGATTATTACTGAAAAAAATTGTTAAACTCGATAAAAAAATATAGATATATATTTCAAATACAGAAAATAGCATTGCAATTCTTTATCCGCGAAACCAGACACAGGTGTGGTTTGGTACTAAAAGGCATTCTAGAGCCTATAGCTTAAGTGCCAATCCTGGCTCTACCTTGGGCCCTGGTGAAAACAGAGTTTTTTATAGTTGAGAAATAATAATTTAAAATAATAAAAAGTAATTAGTAGCGTTAATAGTAGCCCATTTGTTAAAAATACGCATCTTCCTCGAGAAAGTTGTGTTCATAACTGAAATTTAAAACACCCTCATGGGTATTCGAAGGTCTCTTCATTTTAAGATGCAGACCCGGTAGGCCAGGTATTTCAAATACACTTTCTCCTTGGGAGGTTATGTTCGTAACTGAAATTTAAAACACGCTGATCGGTCTTTAAAGGACACCCTGATCGGGTAACGAAAGTCTCGTTAAACTAAGAAATAAACCCGGTTGTTAAGGTGTTGAAAATACACCTTCCTCAAAGAAGTTCTGTTCATAACTAAAATTTCAGAATTTCAGTTACGAACACAACTTCCTCGAGATAGATGTATTTTAAATTAAAATGCATCTATCTTGAGGAAGTTGTGTTCGTAATTGCAATTCAAAACACGATGATCAGTTTTTTGATGCTCTCGTCATTCTAGGAAATAAACCTGGTAGTCCATGTATTCCCTTCTCCTTCTAAGGTGCCTTTTACTTAAGTTCTGGATCCAACTTCCCAGGGGAAGATGTATTTTGAATACATGGACTACCAGGCTTACTTCCTAGAACTACGAAACCTTGGAAAAACGTTTAGGGTGAATAAAATTTAAGTGTTGAAGGTTCTTAGAATGATAAGACCGTCAAAAAATTATCAGGATAGCTAAATTTCAGTTTTCAACGCCCTGGAGTTTTCGATTTTCGGGAAAAATTCTTTCTGCCAAATTCAAGTTCTGCATATCGATAATCGATCCATAATCGAGATTTACTGGAATTTTCAAACAAACATTCACAACCTCAATTTTCATCTCGAATAAGCGTAATTAAGTTAATAATTTTTACATTCTCATCAGAGAAGGCATTAGAGTTGTACCAAATTTGACCCCTCCAGTTTTTGTCAAATATCCAGGTTTTGAGACCTTGAATCCGAAAAAAGGTTTTTACGAATGTGCCCCTCTCCCACCTTCCCACCAATCACTGTCTGCCTATGTGTATGTGTGTGTGTGCCAAATAACGCATTATATGGAAAAAGTCAAAAGTAGAAAATGTTTCTTTTTGAATGCCCTACAAAATTATCATAACAACTTTTTTATTTTAAATAAAAGTTTTTAATTCAAATTTTAACAGTATAAAAGAAGAATGGAAAAACAAAAATTCAATAAAACACTAACCAGCTAATACTCTCAGTTGAAACTAATGACTCCCCTTCCCCCATCCCTCTTCGCACCTACCCCTCATTAATCGTAGTTTCGTGGGTCACTGAGGTTAGGGATATAATTTAGAAGTTCAAAAAAGGTAAGGCTGATGTGTAGATCGTATTTCTATAGCCTATTTTAAAATTAATATCTACAGCCTTAAATAAATTTACATATTATCAAAAAAATTGCTACTTATTCAATAGGCAATTACTGAATAATATTATTTAGAAAAATAAATGACACTTCCCCTTTTCTCGTTTTTTGCTTAAATATGAACTCAATTAATGGAACACAATACAAATTCCAAATATTTTTGTTCAGAAGTTCATTCTTTTTAATTGATTACGTTGCTATCATATTTTTAGTACGAAAATCATCTCGTAAAAAACAACACTACTTGGTTAAAACTTCATGTATGTATTTTGTTGAAAATTTTTCTTTCTCGGTAGAAAATTAATCTTGGTTAAAAATTTATCTTTTAGGTTAAAACTGCAACCACTTGGTTGATTTTTGAACACCTTTGTTCCTTCTAAATTAATTTTTGTAGCTGAAAAATTAATTACATAATGTTTTGTTGAAACTTGAGTATTTTGTTATCGTTAAGAATTAATTTTTTTCTTCATTGACCTTCATTCAAAAAAAAAATTTCAATAAGTACTTCGACTTTTACTAATACAGTTGAATTTTTAAATTAAAAATACTAGTATCCAACCAAATAATTAAATTTTTAACTAAAGAGATCAATTTTTAATTAATAATATTAATATTTCACAAAAAAGTGATTTAACCAACATTTTTCAAACAAAATATTTGAATCCTCAAGCGAAGACGATTAATTTTTAATCAAACAGTTGCATTTTTATTGAAAAATATGAAGTGTTTACCAAATCAGATGAATTTTTGAATCGAAAAGACAAATTTGAAAAAAAATTAATATTCATCCAATAATATTTCAGTTTGACATTTCAACATCAAAATATGAGTTTTAAAGAAAAATTCAATTTTTTATAAGAAATAGTTGAATGTTCAGCCAGGAAGCATGACTTTTCAACAAAATTGTTGAATTTTTAACCAAAAACTTGCATTTTTATCCGAAAAAGATGTAATTTCTACTAAAATAGATAATTTTTTAAATTAAAAAGACAAATTTTCAACAACAAAATAGTTGAATTTTCATTCAAAAACATTTTAATTGACTTTTCAATACCAAAATATGAATTTTAAGCAAAAATTACATTTATTGCAAAAACAGTTGTATGTTTATCCAAAAATGATTGCGTTGTAACAGGAGGAATCAGATTAGAAAAAACTATATAAATATAAAGCAATCAGAATTTCAAGCAAGCCAGCCAATCATCCTTTTAAGAAAGCCAACCAGTAGAATTGGTTGTCATTTTTTACAAAATTTTTGCTCAGAAATGAAGTATTCAACACATTTTTTAAATGCACACATAATCTTCAGAATTTTATGCCGTCTTTAATTTATACTTCCTAATAATTTAATTTATATATATCATTGTCACGGATCTAAACTGAGTCAATATGATTCAAACGAATAATAAATTTACGTCATACTAATAAGTGCTTGTCAAAAAATACAACTGATGGTACCAGACTGCCCTTTATTCAATTTAAATTTTTTAAGTATAGTAGTTTCTACTCTCCAAATTTCTACATATATTGTAATAAGCCAAATTTTTTTGTTTTTGTCGGTTGCCATCACTTTTTTATTATTGTTACAGGAATTAACGTGTATTAATTAATGCAATGATTTTGGAGATTTTTCAAGTTTCAGGGACAAAAATAAACAAATTTTTAAATAAAACAAAAATAACAATTTATTTTCTCGTTAAATCAAACAATTTGATGGGATGTATTTTTTTAAAACATTGGTTTTTGTAGGGCATCCTACTTCGTAACATTTTATATTTTATTGGTACAGTAAGACGAATCAGGAAATAATGATATTGTGAAAGTTTGTAAATTGTTTATGTCAGCTCTATACCAAGATAACGTGTTTACAATTTATTGCTTGAAAATCAAAAAATAGAATTTTTTATAATCTTTTTTATCTTCACTCTTAGAAAACCCCAGGAAATTCATCGATTTTTTATTTAATGCTTATGTACATTAACGAAATGAAGATGAATATTGGTATTGTGCTCTTCGTTTTTCCGATTTTTCTCAATCTAATGGTAAATATAATAATATAATATAGCATATCTGTAATTTCAAGTTCATTGTGAATTTCGGAACAA
>NC_046660.1:80986959-80992391 GCF_010883055.1 Belonocnema kinseyi
CTTATTTAACATAACTTTACCCAACAGAACCTGACCTCACCTAACCTGAATTAACAAAAATGTATTGAACTACACGTAAAGCTCTGGAAGCATATTTTCCCAATAGCAAATGTGTGCTACATCGAATGGGTCAACTCGAGCCTAACCTAGAAATAAACCTAACCTAACCTCACGAAACACATTTAAACTGATTGTGTTGTCCCGTTGTGTTTGCGGTACCGTTTGAATCAGCTTGTGCTTAACCTGCAAAGAGGTCAAACCTATCCTAACCTAAAAAACCTGACCTAACCTAACCTATCCTAACCTAACTTAACTTCACGTAACACAATCAAACTCATTGTGTTGTCCCGTTGTGTTTGCGGTACCGTTTCATTCAGCTTCGGCTTAACCTACATAGAGGTTTAACCTATCCTAACCTAACAAAACCTGACCTAACCTAACCTAGCCGAATGAAATTCAATCACACGTGTAGCTATGTAAGCGTACGGTTCTCAGTCCTAAATGTGTGCTATATTTAATAGGTTAACTCGATCTTAACTTACAAATGAATCTAACTTAACACAACCTAACAAAATTTTGATTAACCCAACACAACTTAACTTAAGTCTTCCCGTTGTAACACAATAAAATTCATTTCATTGTACTACAGGTGGTTAAAAATTTAGACGCACATTACTCATTTGAAGAAACTTAGAACTACAAGTAGAATTGACCCCATTTCAACTAACCTGACAATGTTTGTATCAATTAAAATGTAGAACTGTAACTTAAACATGCTAATGAATAAGAGTTTTATTCTAAATTTTCTCTCTCTGCTTTTCTTAGACTTAAGGGATATATTTATACTATCTTTTGTGTTTACATTTTATCTTGCTTTTTATCGTAATTAAATTGATTTATAGCCTACTTCAGTCTATTTTCTGCCTGCTATAACGTGTCCTTTTTTCTTCGAAGTAACGATGCAAAGGGTTACGCTTACGTTTAAGACCTACATGCGTTTCACTTTTCAACATCCAGCAAAAATCAGCCATCATGACGTCGTCCCATCTACCCTGATATCGTTGTTCCATCACTTTTATGTCTTGATGAAAACGTTCCCCTTGTTCTTCGCTGAAATCAGCAGCATTTTCTGGAAACTTATGCAGATGGGAATCTAGAAAGTGAAGTTTTAAATTCATCAAGCAGCCTAACTTTTTGTAGTTTCTTATCATTTTCGCAACAATATTCTCGTAGTCTGGACTTTTTTGTTTCCGAGGAAATTTGCGTTTACTGCTTTAAAACTTTTCCAAGCGTCCATTTTAATTTTCGTCATGTGGCTCACGAAATTAGTATCTCTTGTCAATATTCGAATCATTGGTTCATCAAAGACTCCTTCTTTCAATTTCGCGTCTGAAACATTAGGGAATTTAAGGGATATATACTTATAGCATTGTCCATCTTTGTCTAACGCTTTGACAAGTTGCTTCATAAGCCCAAGCTTTATGTGGAGAGGTGGTAGCAAAATTTTTTCTAGATCAACGAGGCTTTGGTTGATGATATTATGAGAACCAGGTTTGAATGAATCTCTTAAAGGCCAATGTTTTTTGCTGTAATGATTGGCTCGATCTCTGCTATTCCACAGGCATATAAAGCATGGCATTTTAACATTGTTATATTCTTCTTTGATGACCGTTGAGTGAGCTATAGGGATAGGAGCGTAAGATTCGTGTTATGCAATAAAACAGCCTTAATGCTGCGTTTTTACGAATCAATGAAAAGTCGCCATTTTTCGTCTCTGTACACATTTTTCTTCAAGAGGTTCATTAGTCCGTTAACGTCAGTACAGTACACTAAAGACGTCTCTTCGTCTTTAACAAAAAACTTTCTGAATTCTTTGTCCCTGTCGCGATAGAATGAAACTTTTGTCTTTGGCTCTAGAAGATTTCTTCTTTTTAGAAATGAAGCGGCAAATTCAGCGCCGTCTTTCGGTAATCCAAGATCTCTAATAAAATCATTCAATTCTAGTTGCGATACTAATATTGGAACCTTCAATTTCATTTTTTGCACGCCATATTCGTCATCTTTTTCGTCATTTTCATCGGAATCATCAGAACTATTTTCCGTTCGATCACTGGTTTCACTACCGTCTCCATGACGTTGACTTTCAACTTCCATTCTATCATCTTCTAAAGCGCTTAAATCAGTCTGGGGTGCCTTTTAATTGATTTCAATTGCTCTTGTGACTGTGCACACATTAATGTACGAAATGTTATTTTTATTTTTGGCGTTGAACCCTTTGACGGAATTCATGCAAAAGTTGTTTGAATTTTTTAGACAATACAACATAAGTCTGCAGAAATTGCAAATGACGTGAGGAACCCATTTTGTTTCTTGGTGCAGCAATAGGGTTTTTCCCTGCATCGTAATAAACTTTTTACCTGTGTCTGCCATGACGGCATGAACGCCGTTTACCCAGAGACTCAGCCAATGTGGATCCGTTGCCCACCGTCACCACGTGGAGGTGCCCTGGTTACAGACACAGGCGAATAATGCTAGCAACAAGCGGTTACGGAACTCCAGACAATTACTGCTATTAATGTCAAAATATAAAAGTACGCAAGAACAGGGTTGCCAACGTAAAAAAAACTAAAACTAAAACTAACGGTTAGGTTAGGTCAGGTTTTGTTAGGTTAAGATAGGTTGAACCACTATGTAGGTTAAGCCGAAGCTGAATGAAACGGTACCGCAAACACAACGGGACAACTCAATCAGTTTAATTGTGTTTCGTGAGGTTAGGTTAGGCTAGGTTAGATTAGATTTATTTCTAGGCTAGGCTCGAGTTGACCCATTCGATGTAGCACACATTTGCTACTGGGAAAATATGCTTCCAGAGCTTTACGTGTAGTTCAATAAATTTCTGTTAATTCAGGTTAGGTGAGGTCAGGTTCTGTTGGGTAAAGTTATGTTAAATAAGTTGATGTCAGGCAAGGGTTGATCCTTCACAGATGTCGACACGTTTTTGAAGTGAAAATTTGCATCACTGGCATTCTTTTGAAATTTATGTGCCTCCGTGCATGATTTTTCGTCCTTTTTTGAGTTATAGCTCAACCATGACGTGATGGGTGATTTTTGATACCGAATTTGAATTGAACGCCCCAAGATCCATAGGAATACGTGTGTCTTGTTACCAGATCCGCACACTTTTTTTTGTGTGGCTGTGTAACCATCTCTGATGATAATACAGGTCCCTCTAAATTACTTTGCCTTTCTGTTCTTTTCCCTATAATAATTTTCTGGTCTAAATCTATCCTCATCGTAGAAACCTATGGTATTCAACTTCCTCAGATACGCTTATTTTTTTCCGTTAGAGGCTACGCGGATTGCATTATTCCACCAAGCATCCCCAGTCGTTCTTTCTACAACGGCAATGCCAAACGCTCTAGTGGAACTCCTAACAGTGATTTCATAGATCATTGCACATGCGCCTCCGACATCCTTATTGTGAATAAGCATCTCACAAGTTGTTTTATCTATTCGATTATTTACCTTATCTGTAAGTTCTATTCGTTTTTCTGATTTCTATAAATTCTATGTCTTGATTCGCGTCTGTTTAATCTTTCTAGTTCACATTCTTCTCCATCCTGGACCTAAGTTAAATTTTAAAACTAAAAGGTAATGAACCATTTCACAATCAGAACTTCTCATTGCCCTTGTATCTCTTCAGGCCCTCTCAACTCTAATGGGCAAATATAAAGAATTATGAGTATTATTTCAGGCATAGTACAAGTTGCGCCCAACTGTTGGAGCTACGGGTCGGCACAGGTGATTGAATTTGAAGGTTTGAACATTCAAAATGTCAAAAGGTGCCAAAGTATATATTTTATTTGCAAAAATGAATCCGATAACTATAAAGTTAAACAAGCGGAGGTGTGTTGTTCCCGGGTGTCAATCGTCGCGTCACGTGAAGCATCACCAATTTCCGAAGGACCGAAAGCAGGTTATATTGTGTTTAGAAGCAGTGTCAAACTCTTTCTTGACGAAAATAACCTACAGAGAAATCCATAAAAGCGGTTATCGAGTATGCTTTCTGCGTTTTCGGGCGAAGAATTCCTCACGCGGTCCGTGAAATTTTTTCAAAATAAAAATAGTGCCTTCCGTGTTGTTGCCTGAAAAAGAGGTGAATGATCTTCCTGCAGATACTCCGGTTGAGGTAGCCCGTGATATTGACACTAATTTGAATACATTTACATTTAATTATTTTACGTTTGTGCTATTATATGAATTGTAAATATGTTTTGAATCTTAAAATTAAATATGATGATCAACACAATGAATACATCAAGTGAAAAATGTATAAAGCTATATTAAAAGTAATTTATTATACTTTATATATTTGCATATCTCTCTCAGCTTGTTTACCCAATTTATTGATAAATATATTTAATTTTAAAATGATTCACATATATACAATTTATATATGGCACATATACGTTACACATTGATAGTTTTAGTTCAAGTTGCGGTCAACTATTGGCGCTGTGCTTCTTCATATTTCTACCATTAAGTGTATATGGCCTGTATCTCTTACTAGTTCTCTTGTTTCTCATCTTCAATAGCAAAGTCCATAATACTATGGCTATCGCCCCTGCAGCAGGTATACAAGTTGCCCATTTTATGCTTAAGCTAAGTATTTTTAATAAACAAGCCCGTTTCCGAGCATAAGCTAACCAATCTGTTTCCCTTACCATTTGTTTCCGGATCTCCAAAATCACCTTCAACCCTTTCCGCATCATAATCTAGACTCAAAGCCATCCATTCATATCTACTAGTAGAATGATTCTTTCTTTATGATAGCAGGTGCCTGTAGTATTATTTAAATTGTCCCAGAAGGCGTATTTTATCTCATTCCTTCCACCACCAACTGGGGCATAGCACGCTATGATGAATAGTCTGCTGATTTCCACTTTCATTTTAACCCACCATAATCTGGAAGATGCAAATTGATGCCCTTTGGGATGTAGCTTTGCTCTCTCATTCATAATGAGACAGACTCCTTGGCAACCATGTAATTCACTATCTACTCCTGACCATAGTTCGAGTCCGTGTTTTAACTTTCCGTTTTCTATTTTTCTACTGCCAAATCTCTTTTTCATTATTTTAGATACAAATAAAAAGTCTCAGCTATTTCAAAGAAGACTTATTATCAAGGACAATATTTTATTTGTGTTTTTGGTTACCGATTCTACGTTCTGCTTCAATTTGCTCGCTAAAGTTTCTCTTGGCACAGCTGATAACGTGATGTAGTGGATGACGTCAGAATTATTCTCATAATCTTGGGAAAATTTTCGGCGAAATACAGTCTGTCAAGTTAAAGCTTGGGTGGCTTTACTCGCAGTCGGTAAGGTGTATCGACATGATTTTGGTGTCAAAATATTAAGAAGAGCTCCCTCTTT
>NC_046660.1:80992491-81005532 GCF_010883055.1 Belonocnema kinseyi
CTCGGTTTTACAAAGCACTTGAAGGTGATAATTTTCTACACTTTTGCACTTTTAAATTCAAATTTTGTAGTTGGAAGAAAACAATTTTACCAATTCATTCAAAAAGTAGTTTCTGAAACACTGTCGAATTATTATAAGTATCGTTAGAGTCATTACCAAAAGTATGCATTTTAAACAATAAGATATTCAAAAAAAAATTTTAACAGGTCAGTTTAAACAAATTTAAGTAAAACAATAGAGAGTGAGAAAATATAAAATGAAGATACCAAGGACTGTATTTGTGTTAATTATACATTGAACAAAAAAATAGCTTTTACCTGAGGTTGACTTATGCGACATTTGGTCATGATAAAAACCACAAATTAAAAATTTTTTTAAATATATGCAGCGTAGGTAAAAATATTTAAGAATTTTGGGAAAATTAGTATCATCACGATTTATTGGGTTTGGACTTCAACACTTCAAAATATCTTCTCATTTTATAGTACAGTAAATTAATATGAAGTGTTATCGAAACTTTTTTAATATATTACCCAAAAATAATGATTTTTTACTGCCTAATACATAATTTCAGCCCTCTTAAGAAATAGTTTGAGCAATTATTTTTGAATTTATCTCACAATAGCAATGTCGCGTGAAGAGACAAGAGTTTGGGAGGAAGAATTTGAAGTGATTCTAGAAGCAATTTTGTGTGTGTGTGGGTGTCACAATTTTTGTGGATACAATAACTTACAAACGGTTGCAGATTGATTAAATTTGGAGCGCTATTTTTTATCACTAATATCTTGAAACAAGAATATAAAAGATTTCTTGGTACGAAACGAATCGATTGGCCTATAATATTAATCAATTTTATGAAAGAGTAAAAAATATATTGGAATTCAAAATATTAAAAAATGGTTTTTTATATAGTAAAACTTTTGTCATTAACATAATTCAAATTTGTTGCAAGGGCGAAAAAGATTCCTTAGTTCGAGGTAAATCGATTGACCTATAATATTAATACACTTGATTGAAAAGTAAAGAAGATATGCCCTTTTATAATATTTGAAAAGACCGGGTTTTATAATAAAAGTGTTTTGGTTGACGTAATTCAAAATTCATGCAATAAGAATGGAAAAGATGCTTTGATTCCAGAATAATCGATTGACCTATCATATTAATACACTTTATTGAAGAGTAAAGAAGTTATGCTCATTTATAATATTTGAAACATCTATTTGAAACAAAAAAATTTTTCATCGACATAATTCAAAACTGATGCATGAATAGAAAAAACTTTTTGACATTTTGAAATCAAATAATTTTGACAATTTTTGTAAAAAAGTCATTAAGCTGGAAAGGGAATAGGGTGCCACAGAACTTTTCTCCTCCCTTTTTGCAGCTCGAAAATTTACCATTTCAAATACAAAATTGAATTTCTTTGATTTGTCATTGTATTTTTAAAACTTTTTCTATTAATTTGTAATTTTTCATTTTTTGTAAATTTCCATTTGTTAACTAATAAAAATGTAAACTTTAGTTTGTCTATTATTTAAAAAATCAATAATGATTCCTCTATGAGGAATCAAAATTACATTTGCTAACGGGAAGCAAAGTGCTCATGAAATGAGTACCATATCATAATCAGTATTAAGTGGAAACATTCGAGATTTAATTCACAGCTAGTTTAACAAAATAGTTGAACTTTAAAAAATAATAACCTAAAAAAAATATCAAAACTCTCTGCATTTTCAATTCAATGTTGGAATTTTAAAACAAAACCAATAAAATATAATCAAAACTAGTTAAATTTTCTAGTCGAGAAGACGCATGTTTTATAATTCAATTGAATCTTCAATACATAATAAAAAATTCAACCAAAAAATATAACTTTTGTACCATGAGCGATTTTTTTTTGCGAAAAGACATATTTTCAAGCAGTTGAATTTAAGGCAGAAAAAAAGAATTTTTTTAAAATTATTTGAATCCTTAACCAAATAGATGAGTTATCAAAAAACAACATTAATTTTCTAACCATGAAGACAAAATTTCAACCAAATATATCAATTTTATACCAAATAGTTTAATTTTCAATCTATAAATCATAAATTTCTAACCAAATATGGAATAGTTCAATATTCAGATGAAAACATTAATTTTGAATCAACAAAAAACGAATTTTTCTACAAAAAATTTGCTTTTTTAACTGCAAGAGGTGAATATAATATAAAATGAAATGGATTTTTAGAAAAATAGTTAAACTTTTAAAACAATTACTTGAATTTTCGACAAAAAAAAGAATTTGTAACCAAGTGTTTCCAATTCTTTTGTCAGCGGCCTTGTTCACACTGAAAACAATTTTTTTTAATTCAAAAATAATCATAACTGATGTGAAATATTGTTTAATTCTTATAAAAATTAGTATACAGGGCGCCATATTAGATCGGCCATATTGAAATTGGAAAATCTAAAGGCAGATTCGTGATCAGTGACCCAAAAAAACGCCCGTATATGCGTTTTTCTAAAAATCGAATGAAAATACTTTTTATTCATATAAAAATGTTGAGAATAGCATAGAATTTTTGGCTTTTAACGCTATTTTGATTTTCGTAAAACCTATCAATAAAATTAAAATTTTAGGGTCCAATTCTAGGATTTATTTACTATTTAGTGATTTCCTCCTACGGATTCAAAGTGAACATTTTATTTTAAAATCAAGTTTGATTTAAAAAATCACGTTTTTTACAAATAAGCAATCACAACTTATTAGGGTTGCTTTTTTTCGAAGTTCACATAACACATTCGAAAATTTCAGACAATTTTACATCAAAAATGATTATATTGGAAATTGGTTAAAAACGTTTTCATAGTGAACAAAACCGCAGACAAAAGCATTGGAAAAGTAGCATTTGGCGCGTTAATGGGTTAAATAAAATGTTCAATCTTTCACTGAAATAATAATATTTTTTGCCAAAAAGATGAATTTTCAACCAAATTCTCGAATATTCAACTAAAAAATATCAATTCTAAATCAATAATTTAATAATTAAATGTTGAGTTAAATTCATTAATTTTCAACCAGAGAGAATAAATTGTCAACTACAGTGATGAAATATTTAACTAGATTAGTTAAATTTTCAGTTAAAAAATTTGGTTTCGTCAAAGAAAAAAAACGAGTCATCAACAAAGAAGTTAAATCTTTAAATCAGTAGTTCATTTTTCAAAAAAAAATATATTTTCTATAAATGGAGTAGGTAAATTTACAACCAAAGATATGAATCTTTGAGAAGTAAACAATACATAATTCTTTAACAATATACTTCAATCAAGTTTTTATATAATATTATCACTCATTTATATCATTTTTGCCAAGAAATATAATTTTGTTTAAATTAGTCGCATGCTCAAAAAAATAATTACATTTTTTGAAGTTTCTTTAAAACATAGTAGAAAATAAGAATTTATTGAAAAGGCGGAAAATAGGAAAATAGGAAAAAGAGTGTGAAGTCTGAAATATGAAAGTGATGTGCAGACTTATTAAGTTCGTAACGTTATTTCCACTGACCCTCCCCCTCCCTGTTGTCTACCGTGGCTTTTGCACTGCCCCGCCCTTTAAATTGGTAACGTAGTTTATGAACGCCCCCTAAGTCACTAAGTGATATCTGTGAATCTCAATTATTTAAAAAAAAAACACTTTTTGTTATTGTTTTGCAAATTTTTAGTCTGAAATTTGTAATTTAGGACAGGTGCTTAGATGTAATGACTTTATTGAGATATATTTAGAAACATAAAATCCGAAGAATAACTGCGATTTAAAATGGTCAACTTTTTTGGAATCACCCATTAACTTTTTTTAAAGCATCGCAAAAAAAATACGGAACCGCTTTTAAACTGCTTGGCCTGGCGCTAGCTCGGCATGAAATGCCAATCCAGACGTGGGCCCGGTTAAATAAACAAAATATTTTTTAAATACTGAAGTACAATTTATCATCTGCGAAACCAGGCCTAGGCGTGATTTGTTATTTCATGGCAAGGTAGCGCCAAGCTATGGTGCCAATTTTTGTCCTACCGTGAGTGAGAATCGGCATATATTTCTACGCGCATATTTTTTCTTCCAGAATCACCATCAGTTCTTAAGTATATAAGGACGGAAATAAAGGATCCACTCTATTTTACCGGCGTTTTTTATTAAAGCGATAGAACTAAAAAAATACATAAAATAGAGCCAAAGATTGTTTTGGCTTAGCGTCTGATGGCACTACTGCAATTGGAATATTATTCAAGGACAATAATGACATTCGCCCAATTTATGATTTTGGTCAGAATCAGATTTTCCTCCTTGGTGCAAAATACGCACATAGAAGGATAAAGTATCTGACGAAGCAAGAATATAATGATAAGTTCGTGCACTATAGCCCTCCAGAATTAACCCCGGAATCGCCAATTCCAGTACGAGTATACTCGCGCGATTCTTCCCCTAATTCGAGACCACCCAGTCCGAGACCCCGTCAGAGAGCCAGGATCGATTAAATTTACGGTAATGAGCGTCTCGGTAAAATAAGCGTTGCCTGGAAACCAGAAATAAGACATACTGCATCCTATCAATAATTTATTTCGTGATGAATAAATAAGTAACTAAATAAATAATGAATAGATAGGCAATAGAATGGTAAAATGGGATAGTTGCATGCATAAAAATGGTTTTTTTCTTTGTAATATAAAAGTAAACTATAAACTGAATGTTATTACGCAGAGAGTGTTCATACCTCAGAAAAAACCTGGAAATCGGGTGAAATTCTGGGATCTTTAAATAAATATTGCAAAATTCAGGGAATTACTGTAAGAAGCACTTTAAGTAACTGTCAAGAATAATCAAGCCTGACACACAGTCACTTTTTTAACTGTAAAGAAATTTTAGTGACTTTGCTTTTAATAAATTAACGCGTAGGTTCACGAATATTGTAGTCAGGTGTTAAATTCTTTTAAAATCTTTCAGAGTATTTAAAAAAATGCAATGACATTCTTAATGGATTCAAATAACTTGCGGGAATTTCAGATACTTGAGGGTAGCCTTAAAAGGTACCAAGAAATTTTTAATTTCTAATATTTATTAGTTTAAAAGTCTAAACATGTAGTAATATAAAAGGTGGAAATTAAAATTTTTAACTATACTAAACTTTAAAAACAAAGTAAAAAAATCGATGTTCTATCCGAGATGTGCTACTGTATTTTAAAAGATTTTAAGGCATTTTCAAGAAATTTATAAATTTTCAAATAACTTCAAAGAATGTGCATGATTTTAAGCGATTTAAAAAAATGTTCATGCCCTGTAATGTTTTAGGATATTTTTAAAGATTACAAGGATCTCATAAGATAAGCATTTCAATTATTTTATAAACTCTTAAGCTATTCTAATAAATTTTTCAGAAGTTTAAGAAATTTCTTCAGGTCTCATGTAATGTCACAAGATTTAATCATATTTTAATTTCAAAGAATTTATTTCAAAGAATTAAGGGGTTTCGTAGAATTTTAAATATTCTCAAATTAGAGAAGATTCCAATGCATATCAAGAAATTAAGAAAAAGTAAAGAAATTTCCAACGATTTAAATTATTTGAAGGGGTTTAATAAAATATTATTATGGTTGTAAAAAATTTCTTATAATTTCGGAAAAAATATAACAATTTTACAGGACCTGTAAGGTTTTAAGATATTTTAAAATATAATGGTATTTTATTTTTTTAGGATTTTAAGAAACGTCATCTGATTTCATAGAATTTCACGGTATTTTATGATATTTCAATAGATTAGAAAGAATGTATTAACAAGAAGTGAAGGATGTCGTAGGGTTTCAAAGATTTAAAGAAATTCTCAAATATTGTTTTCTAATTCATTTTAGTTTATTTGGAATTCACCCTGGATTCTTTTCAATTTATCCTGAATTTTTTTTAATTCTTCTGAATTCCTTGCAATTCTCTATAATTTGTATAATTCATTTGAATTTTTTGAAATTCACTCAATTCAATGCACAACTTTTTTATTTATCTTGACATCCTTTAAATTCAGCTTTAACTCTTAGAAATTTCATCGAATTCTTTTAAATTATCTTAAACTTCAATCACTTCATTCCAAATTTAATTATTTTAATCAATTTAATGTTTTTTAATTGTTTTCAATTCACGTGAATTTCCCTTAAATTTCTCCAAATTTGCTCTGATTTTACTGATATGTATGACATTTTTTCGATTCATTTGTATTCTTTTTAATTAAATTTGAATAGTTTGAAGGCTTATGAATTGAAATCATTTTCATTCTTTCAAGCTCAAAAGAACTTTAGTAAATTAGGCGGCGGCCCTGAGAATAATAAATTAAAAACTTATGCACATAAATTTAAAATTGTTGAGAGCCTCATCAGAGGTAAACTTTATTATGTTATCTTATTCCATAACTAATTAAATTACTGCTTTATTTGAATTTGTAGGGTTTTCGTCCTATGAGAGGTATAAAATTTTATTTTATTTTTAGATTTGATGGAAATTAAGTGTGACTTAACCAATATCATGAATATTTTTGTCTACAGTGCCCGAGAGAAATATTATTTTCAAAAAACTGAAATTTTATTTGACAATTTTTTCGGACAATTTCATATAATTTAATGCACTTGAATTTTTTTAAACAAATTTAAAGTAGCCTACTCTGAAGTGAATAAATGTTTTAGATACTTTTTTCTACGCCAAATTATAGTGTTTAAGCTACAAACGCACCGCTTTCGAGTTATTTTTATTGCGTTTTTTTCAATTTTAGGTTAATTCACAAAACTAGGGCATTTCCAAAATTGTGAGAATATTTTTTTAATAAATCGACGAATTTTAATGACAAATGTGAGTAAATTTCAACAATAATTACATTTTTTTATTTGACGAAAATAAAAAAAGTTTTAGGATTTTAAAAAAATGACTAAAAACAAGTTTTTTAATAGATCTAAAAATTGAATCGGAATTTTTTGTCCAAACATTTTTTCTTTTAATATTTCGCACAATATTAGTTTCTTCAATTTAAACTTACTGATTATGTAGTGAAAATGCATTAGTTTATTTAAAACTGTATATATTCATTAAGAATGGTTATAAAAATGAAAACGGTGTAAAAATAGAAAAAATTAGTAAAAAAACGCGACTCTGTCCCATTTTATACTTTTTAGAAGCAGTAAAAAAATGGAGGAAATAGCAATATTCCGAAATTTGTAAATAGGCTTCGTCACTTCTATACTAATACAATTTACTGGCTCCAAATGGAAAAAAATGATTTACACAGTAAATAATCTTCTTCACCTTCACTTTTAGGAGACTTTAAAAACTGAAATTGTTTTTAATGCACGTTTCAGAAGTTTTTTTCATTTACTCTGTTGGTTAATTACACCGATTTTTTGTGTAAAAAGCTTATATTTATAGAATAAATAAGAACAAAAATATTGAAGGAAATAATTTTAAACGTAGAGACTACAAAGGAACGGTTTATTTTAGAAAATTCATAATCTTACATAAATGAAATTAAAATCCGTATCAAAACCTTTTTAAATCTCTTGAATTCTCTTGAAATTATTGCATATTTGATAAAATCATTTTAATCTTGTGAAATTCCTTGAAATACCTTAAAATTTCTTAGAATCTATGAAATCGTCAATAATCCCTTGATTATTTATTTATTTTCCGAATTTCTAGAAAGCGCTTGAAAGTTATGAAAATCCTACCAAATTCTTTGAAATCCCTTGAAATTGCCGTTGAAATCACCAGAAATCTTTGAAATTCTTTTAGACATTCAATAAAATCCTTGTCCTTTTATTTAATTTAATTTATTTTCCCAAGTTCACTATAAATCCTGAAAATATCTGGAAATCCTAGAAAATTCTTTAATATTTCTGATTTTTCATTCATTTTGAAATCCTTTAGTATCCCTGAAAATACCTTGAAATCTTTGTAAAAAGGTAAAAACCCGGTTAGAAGAGTAAAACTCATATAAAAGCCCTTAAAATAAATTTAAAATAAACTTATTCATTAAATTTCTCTTTAAAAAACTGGTTTAAAAATTAAATATTTTTAAATTAGTATAAATATTTATAAATATCATAATATCCTTTTAAAAGCGTTAAATTCCAAGAAATTTCTTGAAATCTTTAAGGTTTATAGGAATTCCTTCATATTGAATTTAATTTATTTTCCAAGTTCTCTATTTTCCATCAACTGTTTCAATATTTTAACATTCTTTGTTTTTATACTGATTTTCTTATAATAATTCTCTAAAAATGAGTTTTCTAGAATCGTGACAAATTATAAAAAATTCACTATAGGATAACCATTATGGACCTGAATTTTCTATAACATTGTTAAGTAAAAGGGCGCTTACAAGATATTGTAAAAGATTTCATTGGATTACATGGGATTGCATAAGAATGTAGACAGAGTATACTCCAGATTTCAGGAGTGATTAACTTCTCGAATGTACCGTATTATATGATGTAAAATACTTCAAATTTAATGTACGCGAATGGAAAAATTTCCAATACGTATACACATTAAAAATGACTGAATTTACCAGCGTTTTCCAGCAGTGTTACTTTATTCATGTTAAGAAAAAATCCTACAGAAACATCAGGAAATTTAGTTAAAAATGATTTAAACATTTGGGGTCCTTGAAAAAATGTAAAAATTAAAACATACTGTTAATTTTGTCAAATGATAACTTTGCATATTGATCTTTATTTTTTCGACTGGAAAATAAATATCATGTTATGAAATACAAATATGTATTTAAGAAAATTAAATTATTCTTGCAAATTCAATAAAGATAACTTTATGTTTACTCTAATAAAGTAAATCTTCTGGCATATTCATCATTGTGACAGTCAGTGTTCCGAAAATGAAGATCGCTATTCTTAGTTTGCTCTTCTTCTTCGCAATATTTCTCAAAGCTATTGGTAAGTATAGTTATATATTAGCATGCCTACAATAGTAATCCCCTTCATTATTATTATTTAGTTTTCACTTGATTTTCAAGGTAATAAAATCTAAAAAAATGAAACATTAATTCGAAAGTTTTATTTAAAAATAGCAAACGGTATTGCAACATTTTTTATTTTTCAAAAGTTATTGAAAATTAAAAATAGACGATCCTTTTTTCTATATTATTTATCTCTGTATCTATTAGTCTTCGAAAGAAATCTTCTTAAACAACCCTATGCAGAAAGGGGACATTCTAATAAAATAAATAAGAAAATCAGCAAATTATAAATTTTTTGGCTGTGTTTAGTCTTCCCGAAAGGCAAGAAAAGAGGATGAACTACTCGTCCCTGAAGGATATTGTCAATGAAATATTAGTAAGAAAAAGATTCTATATATAAATGCAAAATTTCGACAATTTTTATTACGCAAAAATGATTCTTTCTCGTAAAATTATTTCAGTTGAGAAAAAACACAGTTTTTTTGTAAAAAAGTATTGATAAACTTCTCGTGCGTGATTGCACCAATAAAAGATTCGTTTTCCTTCCAAACATAATATTCATACCTATTATATGTGTTTTTAATTTTTTATATTTTCCCAACTGATTCAACAATAATGCGATTGAAGCACTAAATATTGATTTGTTAGTAAAGGCTTGTGCGTGGAGGTCGCGGCCGCGTCTCGAGAAATAATATAACGATTCATCAAAATAAATCTTTTGGCAACAAAAATGGTCCTTATACTTAAACGTTTTATTTCTCAAAAATTAAAACTGATTACCTCATGGATGTTTTAAATTATTTCTTGACCTGAAGTTAGATTCTGTTACTATAACTTCTGGTTGAAGTTAGAGGTCCTCAATTTTTGAAAAACATTGTATAGGGTAAGAGCAAGAATTCTGGGCATCCCTTCCTCCTAATTTTGGGCATCTTTCTCTGATTTCACAGATAAAATATTTTTTTAGGATTTTTTGCTTATTTAATTTAATTCTACTATCATTTTTACATATAATGCGTATGTTAATTATGCAGTGCAATGAATCATGTATCTAAAATAAAAATAAATTCACTTAGTTTTTGGCATGCCAATAATAGGGCTTAGTGTGCCAAGAAATAGTGCTTTTATACACTGAATATGAGAAAAAAATTAATATTGCAATTAGAAATTAATCACTTTCAAGTGGAAAACTCAAACATTGAAATACAGTTTTTGAAGTTATTTCAATAAAAATACACACAGCAACCAGGACATTTCATATGAATATGATTCGAGAATGTAATACTAATTGCAGTATCCTAATTAATAAACTTAATTAATGATATTTTGCATAAGCTTCTTTCCCTGATTATGACGTTCTAGTTAGATCAAGGCGTTGACATGAAAGCACATTTTTAAAATTTCAAAAAGGCTTATTTTCTCAAAAACCTGACGTGATATTGAGAAAATCTAACACCAGATTCAGATTCAGCAACCCCAAAAACATCTAGGTACAGTGATCTGGTTCTCTGACCATGCCACTTTTTTGCGCGTATGTTATGATTTCTCTAATTTAAAATTTCTATTATCTATATCTCGTTTAAGGGTTATTAAACATGGAATTTAACTTTCTTTCCAATGGTTTTTTAAAACAACTTCTCGCTCAATTTTCAAAAGAGTATAAATCAAATGACAAAGTCAGCATTGCTTTTTCGTACCACTCGCGCTAGCCGTGTAGATTATTTTCATGGGCAGTGTATTTCATTCTTAAAAAGTAAGTATAAATAATTGACTTAGATTGCACTCTTATATTATAATCTTGAAATGTTAAAGTATTTAAAAATATGAATTCTTTTTCATTTTAATGGATTCTTTAACTTTTTTTAATTTCTAGAAGTATCGGCAAATTGATTATGCTGGCAAATGCTGGAGGCATTATTGACCTTATTTAGACTTATATAGGCCTTATTTACTAAGTCAATAATTGAAAATTACTGATCATTTAGCAAAAATATTTATTTAAATCTGTATTTATTATTTTAAAAACTTGTAGAAAGGAAAACTTGGCAAATAAGAAGTATGATAAAAGAACGGGACTGTGTAGCATTTGAAAGTGTATTCAAACATTTTAAGAAGATAATATTAGTAATATTGTGAAGCTTTTGAACAGGTTACGTCACTTCTGTACAAACATAACGTATTAACAGTTTATTGAATTAGAATTGAAATAATAAAATCATTTGCACATTAGATCTTTTTGCATTTATCTTGCATTTATTTTACTTAAAATTTAAATATATTGATGCTATTCACATTATAAATGATTATTTCACATATTGATATTTTTATTGTGATATAAAAGTTACTTTATAAAATAAAAAAATGTATATAGAAAATTAAGATTCGTCGGAAGAATGAAATAGCGATGACTATATAGGTATAATGAAAGATCTTGTAAAATTATTCTTTCAAATGGCACTTGCGATTTACGACATGAAGATCGCCATTTGTGGTCTGCTCTTTGCCTTTGTCATTTTCTGAATTTTATTCGTAAGTATAGTAATGTAACTAATGTAATAGCGTATCTATGGTTTAAAGTCCTAATCCGACTTGATTAGATTAAATTTTACATTCTAAAAATAGATGTTTCTCTAGATTTTATAATGCGCTTAAATGTGACATTTTTCTTCACTTTTGCAATTTGAAAATTAAGTTTCCAATTGAAAAATAAATAATGTTATAAATTTTATTTGATACCTAAGTCCTAAGAATCTTTTTATACATTAAAATTAAGTATCAAAACTTAAGTAGAATGGGCCGCAACCGACTTGAAGTAAAATGAAATCACCTCCAAATTAAAATTTTTTTATATAGCGTATGTGCAAAAAGTATTATTGAAAAAATTTCTTCACTTTTTTTAACACAGAAAACAAAAACAAAAGATAAAGTTTACGTCCATTCTCAGTGAACGATTATCTGTATCCAAAATTAAACTTGCCGGTTAAACTTGATACAAAACAGTTTTTCGACGTATCAGCATCTTTGTCACATCAGTTGTGCTGCTCCATGGCATCACGACCTAATATTTTCTTGTATTGGATCCTATGACCGTCTTCTACTTTGTCTGTATCATACACTGTTTCACCTTAGCTATTCCTAATTTCGAATAACTCTGTGCTACTACTTCCTTTTCTTTTGTGTCTGCGCAATTGCCAAAAAATAATTTCTTATTTCCGCCGAAATCGTATTGCACTTTTTTTTCTACCGCTTTAATTTTATCCTTGCTTTCCTTAACTATTATCTTTACTTTTCTAAAATTAATTTTTTTATGAAAAAACATCTACTCTCTTCGCTCCGCAGGGAATCGAACCACTGAACGTCCGATAGCTGGTTGGGTGCTTTTCCATTAAGCTATTAGAGAGATGGAAAGAAGAATCCTTTTCCAGAAAATACGCTATCCCAATCCAGGTGTAAAATTTATGATAAATTTGAAGAAAATTTATTTTCCATCCAGTCTGAATTGAAGTTAAGTATTTTTTTGTTATTTGAAGATTTCACTTAATCGATAGTGGTAATTTCTGTTTTCAAGAAAGGTGGAATTATATCTACACTAATTGATGGTAACTATCCTTGATGATAATTCAGATTTCTTTAAATTACTCATCTCACAAATGTAATACCTGGCTTCAGATAGCGTATTTTCTGAAAAAGATTCTTCTTTAGATCCCTCTAATAGCATAATGGAAAAGCACCCGAACGGCAATCAGAATTTCTATGGTTCGATTCCCAGTGGGCCGAAGAGAATAGATCTTTTTTCAGAAAAAATTTAATTAAAAAAATGTTATTAAAATTTATTTTAAATCTAGTCTGAATTGACGTTAAGTATTCTTTTTTTTTTTGAAGATTTAACTTAATCGATGGTGCTGATTTTTGTTTTCAAGGATGGTGGAATTATATCTACACTGATTCATAACAACACAGCCAAACAAAAAAAAGTGTGCGGATCTGGTAACAAGACATACGTATTCCTATGGATTTTGGGGCGCTGAATTCAAATTCGGTATCAAAAATCACCCATCACGTCATG
>NC_046660.1:81005632-81009806 GCF_010883055.1 Belonocnema kinseyi
CTCGACACCTTGACAAATGTAATTCCATGTAGAAACATGCGTTTAAATAAAATATTTTACCAAAAAAGTTACCCACGCTTTAACTTGACAGACTGTACTATCGGTTTGAAACCGTTCCAAAATGTATGTCTGCAACACGTTTTATCTTTCGTTTTTTCTGTGAAACTTTCTCTTGGAATTCGGAAAATTTTTTCTGGCTGTGCAAAAATTAACCGGATTGGCGTAAGCTCGGCATGAAACCCCAAACTATATTATAATATAAATAATATACATAATATATTATAATTTGTTCTAAAGAAGACTTCTAATTCGACATTTTATCCAGTTAATAATACAACTTTTACGAGAAAGCATATATGTGTGTAATAGAACTCTGGCGATCATAATTTAATAACAAGAATTAAAGTATATAATTTTATCGCAATTAGAATAGATATAATGACTTGATAAATATCTTTTGCAGGTTACTTATTAAACTTCTGACGTGGATTAAGAAAATATCGTTAAGTACGAAATGAACAAAGCCGAGAAAATCGACGAAAATTTTTCGAATCTTTATTCGCATGTATCGCGGATTCCAATTCATTTTCTGTAGTTTTTTTCTTGTTCTTGAATAACTTGCATATGATCTTTTTATTTTTGCTAAAAAAAATGTCAAGAAATGTTCATTATTATCTAAAATGCAGTTAACTGTGTTGATTGGGATGCCAAAATTCGGAAAACGCCGTAACGGGCACTTACGGCTCTCTTCGAATCACGGACCTAAAAAATAGGTCTGCCGTGATTTAAGAGAACGCTGTTCACATAAAAAGAATATAGAGAAGGGGAATAATTATAAAATATTATTAAATGATGAAATTATAATTATTGTGCAATATTACATATCTTAATATTATATTATTACGCATCAATTGTTATATCTTTTTCACGATTTTTTTAAGTAGCCGAATAGATATTAATGTTATCTATTTCAATAATTTGAAAGTTGATCTTTTGTTTGAAACTTTCATGAGTATTAAGTACTACGAAACTCTGGCGGAAATAATTCACGTTTATTTATTAAATTTACATCAATTCTGAATATATGGAGTAATATTTAAACTCAAAATTATTCACTGAAACTGAAAAGATTTTAAACATACTTGGGTTATGATCATGTAATAAAATTTCACATTTCGATCGTAAAAGAATTAAATATTATAAAATACATTTCTTTGAATAATAATTTTAAAATAAATTAACTAATTTATTAGATTTAAATAGATTATTTAAAATTCAGAAAAATAAAAATATTATTTCTACTTTAAAAAATTCAAAATTCGATAATTTAAAATTGAAAACTTAAAATTTTTATAATATTAATTTCGAAACGATCAAAATTTGACAATTTGAAATTGAAAAGTAAATTACATTTTTTTTTAACTTCTGGAATTTTAGAAATCTATTTTTTATTAAATCAAATGAAAGTGGTTTAACATGTAAATTGATTAGACAAGTTGTTCTGAAATCAACAAACAAATTCACCTTTATTTTCACCTTTCATAATTGAAAAATTTTCAATTCTAAGCCTTTAAAATTTAATTATTCTCAAAAAACGTTCGCAATTCAAAGTTATTGTAAATAGGAAATATGAAAAATGAAAGAATGTATACTGTTCATACTAATTATTTTCAAATTTTTAATTACATTTTTCGAAATTCGACTAGTTTAATTTTAATCACAAAACTTAAACTTATGATAGTGATAGTGATAGTGATGGTGAAAATTAACCTGTAGTTGATTTCAAGACCAAGGAAACTTTAAAGAGTTAACTCGCAGTTAATCAAGAATTCTGAACCAGAAAAAAGAACAATTTGAATTTACTTTAATAAATATTGATCGGATACCCTTAATATCTTAATATCACAATTCTTCGCTAGAAAATTTTTGTTCGCCTTGAATGAAGTTCGGATTTGTTCAAGTTTCAAGTTTCAGTAGTATACATTTTTTTTATTTTTTAATATTTTCCACTTGAAATTACATTTTATTTTGAAAGTTTTTTTTAGAATTATTAAATGTTAAAGGCTCACAATTGCCCATTGCAGAATTTTCTCGATTTTTTCTGTGATGTATTGAGCCGTCCATTATTTGAGCCTGCAGTTTACAGTCAGTTACAGCTCTCTCTAAAATCACGACTTGCCAACTCTTGCATTTAACGGCCTTTTCTCAAAATGGAGTAATAATTGTTTAAAAAGTTATTAACAATCAGAAAAAATTATATTGTTAATCAAGAGTATCTTTTCTTCGCGATTCCAATGATATAAGAAACTTATTTTACGATTTTTTGCCGTTAAAGGTGTTTTCTCAAATCACTGTAGACTTTTAAACATAAAGACCTATTCATATGCTAGAAACTTTTCATCTTAAGTCATCGGTCAGAAATTCTGTAAATCCCTAATTTACTAGCCCCACTGTACCAGCGGTTGTATTGTAAATTCACCTGCATGTCTTTCTATTCATATTCTATAAAGGAACCCTTTTGATTCTCAACAGGTTTCTATTTGAGTTAAAGTTCTAAAAGATTTCAAGTTATATTTAAGCTGCAACTTACATGAACCCCCAGTTTTTTCTGTGAAATTCTTCATTTGCGACGCCAGGTCCAGGCGTGGTTCAGAGTTTGAGTCCAATCTTGTACCTCGTTATAGTGCCAATCCTCCCAGTTTGGGGCACAACAAATATTTCTACACAGATATTTCTTCTTACAGAATCAAGTTCAACGGCCAACTTTACAAGAGTATCGGTTCCTATATCATATGCTTTTTCTGGCGTTTATTTTTACGGAGACAAAGATGGCCACCTTCACCGACTAAAGACGACCGATCGTTATGATGAAGCAAGAAATAGATTTTATATAATTGGAATTTTGTTTAAAAACAGTGACGACCTTCATCCAATATTTGATAGTGACAAGGACCAGATTTTCCTGACTCCATTCGGAGTAAAAAAATTGACACCACTATTGCAGATACAATATGAACATTTATTTGTGGACTATCGCTCAATCACGCCCTCGCCGCCAACCTCGCCCACATATTCCTATATGCCACAACACCCGTGGAATGTTTTACCGGTTTCACCCAATGCGAGGCCCACTCAAAGACGCAGATATTAATTATAATCAGTTAAATTGTAAAATCGGGTATTCTCATATTCTTTAATATTTTTCTCTTGTGTTTTTTAATCATTGCTGGAAATGAGGCATTGCTGATTGGGCAGAATAGCAGAAGTCAAGCTCAATTAATCAGTATTCAAAGAAAGCAAATCAGGATTGGTTGAAATATTTTTTTCGGGATATGACATGTCAAGATCACAGTTATTTGAGCAGTAGTTTTTGATAATCTAAAAGAACTTGAGAAATTATTTATATCAATTTTTTGCAAAGTACTACAATTCTTAGTACTTTATTCAGTATTTAAAATATATATTATCCTGAATTCATAAAACTACCCTATTATAAAATACAATATCATGCAGTTGAAAATTATATTAAAATTTTCAGGTCTTTTTGAAATTCTGACACTTTAATTCGGCTTTGAATTAAATATGATATACTTTGTAATAAAAACATTATAGCAAGTCAAATGAAGGTTTGTTGCATCAAAGAGCTTATCCAGTATAATATTTAATTATTAACCTTACCTGTGAAATTGTTTTTAATTTTTAATTTTTTATGATATTTTTTTATGAAATATTATGGTGATAGCTAAGACATCAAACATATAATAATTTAAACAATGTTACATAGTGTAAATGCGATAATTTCACATGTTAGCTTACTTAACATGAAATTAAGAATAAATTTAAAAGTTGGGTAAATTTGGATGATTCTAAAGTTTTATTTAGATTTTTAACTTGTTTAATTCTGAATCATTTATATTTCAGGTTCTTAAATGTTAGTATTTTCTATTTCAAGTACTTTCAATTCGAAAGTTCCTGATTAAAAATGGTTAACCTTTTGAAGACTTCTGCTTAAACATTGATTATTCTTATAAACTTAGTCGATTAAAAAATTGTTCAATATTAAACTTATGGTATGGATAGATTTTTTCCTCAAATAATAATTTTGATTCTATGATTTCAGAAACTGTGCCAACGCAAAGAAAACTTATATAAAAGATTATATAAGAGATACAAA
>NC_046660.1:81009906-81014999 GCF_010883055.1 Belonocnema kinseyi
AAAGATACATTTTGCATATACTTATATTTTTAAATTACGATATTCGTTGTCCATAAGATTCTATTGGTTTTGTTATGCCTTTGAATCAAATATCTTTTTAAACCGAAAAAATGGGAAAATACAACTATCTTTAATTGAAAGTTATTGATTCAACTGTTTTGTTTAAAAATTCATCTCTTTATATAAAATTGGTCCGTTTGGATAGAATGTTTATATTTTGGTGAAAAAAATCGTATTTTTTGTTTAAAGTGAACTCTTTTTCATTGAAAAATCTACTATTATATTTCTGATCCAGAATTCATCCCTTCGTTACAAATTCTACTATTTGGTATGGAAACTTATCTTTTATGGTTAAAAGTGAATTTTTTTCTGAATGAAAATATCTACCATTATATTTCTGGTCCAGAATTAATCTATTTTGGTTACAAATTGTACTATTTGGTTGAAAATTCAATTATTTTGTTAAAGATCAACTGTTTTTGTTGAACATTCATCTTTCTGGATAAAATCCGTACTTTTGGATTGTAAGTTCATCTTTTGGTGGAAAAATAGTCTTTCTTGTTCAGAAATTCATCAATAATGGATGAAACTTATTTTTTTCAATTTTAAAGGCTTGCTATTATATTGCTTCGTTAAAAAATCAACTAATTATTTTGTTCAAAAGCCATCTTTTTGGTTAAAAATTTATCTTTTACGCTTAAAAGTTAATTTTTTTATTTTAATAATCTATTATTATAGTTCTAGTCAAGAATTTATCTCTTTTGGTTACAAATTCTACCATTTAGTTGAAAATGTTATACTTTTTTTTTAAATTCAACCATTTTGTTAAAGTATCCTCTATTTTTTTTGAAAATTTGACTGTTTCATTAAATATTTGTGTTTTCAGATTAAAAAAAAATTTTCAAAGTTTTAATTACTCTTTTAAACCAACACAGTCGCTGCAGAGGCCTGTCCGGTGCTCATGGCACATCAGGCGAAATAATGAAAAAAATGTATTCCACTGTAGATGATGAACATACGTTTGAAATTGAAAGAAAATTACTAGTATCAATAGCACACATTTTTATTGAAAATAACTTTTTTGCGCACTGATGGCACAATGGGTGATCAATACCCCACAGTTTCACCAGGTCTACTTTCAGTGGGTGTATTTTTTACCCATAGTGCCAGGTAAGGGTTAAAACTCATGATGATTCCGCACAAAAAATTTCAAAGTTAATCCATCACAGTTTCACTTCTACTGTATGGCCCCACTACCGCACAATTATTTTTTAATATAAACTATTGAAATTCAGCCGAGAAAAATGTCATTTTTGACTGAAAAAGATTGGAAATAACCTGTATTTTTGGTTTGTTTTTTGTTTGAATTGCCAGTCTGTAAAACAATTCGTTAGTGGCTACTTGAATCAGCTGAGCCAGTTAAGATGTTTTTTCTTGCATGTTTTAAGAATTTTATTGAATTTGGGGAAAACTGGAGAGGAGGGTTGGAAAAGCTTTTATAAAAGCTGCCAAGGATTGCGGCGAGCGCTTTTTCTCGATCCCGTTTTCACTCTCCCTCGTTCTTAATCTCTTACCTTTGCCTCTCTATTTTCTTCTCCCCCGCATTGAAAATACTCGAAAGCCAGACTCAGTTTCTGGTTCTCGTTCAACCCACGATTTCTTCTATCCCCATCATCACCTCCATTAGAAAACCACCCCCGCTAACTCCATGGTACATTACTTATGCTGTACACGCACCACATAGTAGAGGGGTTAACGCGTGTGTCTGGAAATCACGTAGCCATGTGCAGGGTGTTGCAAAGGCAATGGCAATGGCAATGGTTGCTTTCCAGCTATGTGAGGAATTTGCAAGAGGCACGTAAATCAAATACACCATGCCTTCCGGAATGTGTCGAAAATCTACACATATATGAATAACAGAATTGTCAACAATCCTGGCAAACTGAACTTTGAAGGAATGAAAATTCAATAACAGTAACTCCAAGGAGTACGTGGAAATAAAATTGCAGATAAGAGTTTTATTTTATCCAAGTTGAATAGCTTCAGTTTTACCATTTCCTCGTTTTACTCTCGATGTCATTTGAGTGGCGTAGGTTGGGGAAAAACTGGAAATCAGGGAGTAGTTATTAAATTTTATTGATCAGAGAAATTCAGGGAAAAATCAGAGGTTTAAAAAGAAATTGTTGAAAAAAGTCAGGGAATTTCTATAAAAGACATTCTAAATTAAATCTTTGCTATTGGATATGAGTGAAGTAAATAGTATGGACCTTAATGTGAGATTATAAGTCATTTTGTGTACTTCCTTGTGTTCTGTCATGTATTCTCACTTTGTGAAGGTCTTTGTCTGGGGTGATTGCTAGAGAGATTGATCAGCGACCTGTATCGAAAATGTGTTTCGTGCTGTTTAAATAAGCAACATGGGAATTCTAGTTTCATCTGAAATTTATTTCTTCTCTTACACACAGAACACGAGACTAGAACTCAGTGAGTTACGTAATGATAAAAGTTGGAAAGCTTCAATTTTACCATCTCGTCGTTTTACTATCGATGTCATTTAAGCAAGATCACTTCAGGTCAGCAAAAACTTGGAAATCAGGGAAAAGTCAGACAATTTCATTGGACAGTCAGGGATATTGCAAAAATCTTGCGACAGCCAAGGAATTTCTATAAGAGACGATTTAAATATTTGTTAAAGATAATAAGTTTGAAATTTCATCATTTTAATTTTAAATTATTTTTTTTGCAGAAGCTTCCTCCTGTAATTTATCATTTTTTTCATAGAAAATTGTTTTTTTTATAAAGATGCAACTGTTTGCTTAAAAATTAATATTCTTTTATTGGATATTTGTCTCTTTTAGTATAAATCAAATTTTTCTCATTTAAAATAAATATATTTTTTTGTTAAAATATCTACTGCAACTAATTGTTTATTCCTACTAATTCCTTTAAAATGCATCTTTTTTTGATTGATAACACAGCCACACAAAAAAAAGAGTACGGATCTGGTAACAAGACACACGTATTCCAATGGATTTTGGGGCGCTGAATTCAAATTCGGTACCAAAAATCACCCATCACGTCATGGTTGAGCCATGATATCTACTTATTTAACATAACTTTACCTAACAGAACCTGACCTCACCTAACCTGAATTAACAGAAATTTATTGAACTACACGTAAAGCTCTCGAAGCATATTTTCCCAGTAGCAAATGTGTGCTACATCCAGGGTGACCAGACGTCCTTCTTTGGAAGGACATGTCCTTCTTTTTCTATGTTTGTCCTTCTGTCCTTCTTTATGTCTGATGTCCTTCTTTTTCAAGATATTCGCAATATTTGCATTTTTTATTGCGCGGACCTAAATTTCCTTCACAACTTCTACCAGCGAAGCCTTAGCTCTAGAGGAATAAAATTCGCCGCTTGACCGATGACAAATTTACTTGAATTAACTTCATTGTTCCCTACGTTTGTGTTCGCGTAGCACTTCTCTCTAGGAATTGTGCTTGTTGAAACTTCGATGGAAGTCCGAGATCGTGTCGAAAGCTGAAAAACGAATAGACCTCTTTTTTTAATATTTGTCGATGGAAAAAGAAGCCCGTTAGATTTTCCACTGCAAAACGGCCCGGAGTCCTACTACTGATCGTATAAAAAGCCATAACCTGATATATATTCGGTTTGTGTTTCCCGTTCCCGTTCTTCACTTTACTATTCCAATGACTGCGAAGGGGAAAGTGTTCCTATGTCTCTGTCACTGTACAAATCTAACGTAAGTACCATTGCAAGGTTATGTTTAATTAAATTTTTAAAGTTTTATTTTGAGTTTCTTAGTCTCGTAAATGATAATCTGTCACTCTGAGTTTCATTTTCTATATTTATTATGCACAGGTTAAAATCACAGGATAATCACTTTTAATTTTCAAATAACGCGCCAAATTGGGCTAGGGATGGAAAAGATTTAATGGTGGGAGGTGGTAAGGAGGGGGGTGTCCTGCTTTTCCTACCCAGTCATCTGGTCACCCTGCCTACATCGAATGGGTCAACTCGAGCCTAACCTAGAAATAAATCTAACCTAGCCTAACCTAACCTAACCTAACCTAACCTAACCTAACCTCACGAAACACAATTAAACTCATTGTGTTGTCCTGTTGTGTTTGCGTTACCATTTCATTCAGCTTCGGCTCAACCTACATAAAGGTTTAACCTATCCTAACCTAACAAAACCTGACCTAACCTAACCTATCCAAATGAAATTCAACCACATGTGTAGCTATGTAAGCGTACGGTTCTCAGTCTTAAATGTGTGCTATATTTAATAGGTTAACTCGATCCTAACCTACAAATGAATCTAACGTAACAGAACCTAACGAAATTTTGCTTAACGCAACACAACTTAACTTAAGTGTTCCCGTTGTAACACAATAAAATTCATTTAATTGTACTACAGGTGGTTAAAATTTTAGACGCACATTACTCATTTGAAGAAACTTAGAACTACAAGTAGAATTGACCCCATTTCAATTAACCTGGCAATGTTTGTATCAATTTGAATGTAGAACTGTTACTTAAAGTTAAGTTGTGTTGCGTTAAGCAAAATTTCGTTAGGCTCTTTCAAATTAGATTCATTTGTAGATTAAGATCGAGTTAACCTATTAAATATAGCACACATTTAAGACTGAGAACCGTACGCTTACATAGCTACACGTGTGGTTGAATTTCATTCGGCTAGTTTAGGTTAGGTCAGGTTTTGTTAGGTTAGGATAGGTTAAACCTCTATGTAGGTTTAGCCGAAGCTGAATGAAACGGTGCCGCAAACACAACGGGACAACACAATGAGTTTAATTGTGTTACGTGAAGTTGAGTTAGGTTAGGTTAGGTCAGTTTTTTTAGGTTAGGATAGGATTGACCTCTTTGCAGGTTAAGCCCAAGCTAATTCAAACGGTACCGCAAACACAACAGAACAACACAATCAGTTTAATTGTGTTTCGTGAGGTAAGGTTAGGTTAGGCTAAGTTAGATTTATTTCTAGGTTAGGCTCGAGTTGACCCATTCGATGTAGCACACATTTGCTACTGGGAAAATATGCTTCCAGAGCTT
>NC_046660.1:81015099-81019755 GCF_010883055.1 Belonocnema kinseyi
AAGCTATCTAAGGATGGTACTATAGAACGCCACCTCAAGGTAGGCCTAGTGGCGCCATCTCTTGGTCAGGCCGGAAACTTATCAATCCACCCTCGTAAGTTGATATCAGGCAAGGGTTGATCCTTCACAGTTGTCGACATATTTTTGAAGTGAAAATTTGTATCACTGGCATTATTTTGAAATTTATTTGCCTCTGTGCATGATTTTTCGTCATTTTTTGAGGTTATGGCTCAACCATGACGTGATGGGTGATTTTTGATACCGAATTTGAATTCAGCGCCCCATAATCCATAGGAACACGTGTGTCTTGTTACCAGATCCGCACATTTTTTGTGTGGCTGTGTAATTGAAGTGCTTGCTAGAAGATTGAATTTTGTTGAATTGGATTTTGAAGATTGATTTTTTGTTTTGTTTGAAGGTAATTTTTTAACTGGAAATGTAACTTTTAAATTTTTGGTAGAAAAATAATCTTCTTGGTTTAGAATTTACTGTTCTCTAGTTAGAAATGCAAACTATTTCGTTGAAAATCAGCCGTTTTGTTGGAAATTCATCTTTTCCAGATTATATTTCATCTATTTAAAAAAAAAAACCTGGTTTCTTGGCTTAAAAATGTAACAATTTGGAAGAGATTTTTGTGTTTCTTAACTGAAGAATTTTAATTTGTTGCAAATTCGTATTATTAGTTGAAAAATACATAATTTTAGTTTAAAATTCATTTTTTGGCTGAAAAGTCCTTTTGGTGTTAAAATTCATCTCTTCTTCTTGACGTTTTAGTTAAAAAGTCAACTATTTCGTTGAATATATAATTCGTATATTGAAAATTCAACTCTTTGGTTGAAAAATGAACTATTTGATTGAAAATGTAACTGTTTTTGTTTGAAGCTGAATCTTGTTGCCTTCTCATCAGTGAAGGTACTAGATTTATGTAAAATTTGAACTCCCTAGTTTTTGTCGAATGTCTAAGTTTTGAGACTCCCTAAATCCGAAAAATATGTTTTTACGAATCTGTCTGTCAGTCAATATGCCTGTCTGCCTGTTCGTGGGTGGCTGTCTGTAGATTTTTAGTTTAGTAGCACGATAACTGTCGAAAGAATTGAAAGATTAGATTGTCATTTGGTACACTCTTTTAGTATCTTCAAATGAAGGTCAAGTTCATTGCCAGCCATTTTGAATAAGAATTCAAAAAGTGATCAGATTTTGAATATTTTTGGACCACTTTTTTCAAGATTCAAAAATTTTTTGTACAGAAATTCAAAGTGTTCAAGAAGACAAACAATTTACCCTGAAATCCAAAATTCAAATTGTACAGCATGAAAAAAGAATGGAAAATCGAAAATTACATTTTGCGGTCAAACTACGCAAAATAGGTGAAAATATCATTTGACAAAAATTGTGCATTTTTAGTTTGTTTTAGCACGATAAGTTTCCAAAGAATTAACAGATTGGATTGGCCTTTAATATATTTTTTTAGTGTGCTAAACTAAAGGTCGATTTCGGCAACCAACTAATCGCCTTGCTCTTCCTCATTAATACAAGTTTTTATGGGACTGTTGTTGTAATTAAACTCTCCACCCGAGACGCTTTGAGAGACTCTTTTAGTTCATTAGTAGGAGATGAAGCAATAGGGCACCACAACTGAGATGTAGAACACGATGCGATAGAAAATTCAATCGAGAAAGTCTGTGTCACTGAGATCAGGGATATAATTTATAAGTTAAAGAACAGGCTGCTGTGTAACGTAATACGTTATAAATTGTAATAATACACATTTATGGAAATGTTATACAATTTGAGGGACAAACTCTAATTTGTTTCATTCAATTGATCATTTATATTTTAGTTAATATTATTTTCATATGAGATAAAAAAAGTATGCATAATAATAGTATAATAAGAATGAAATAAATAGTCAAATATACAGAAGTAGTGAAATAAAATTATATAAAGACAGAATGTAGTTATAGCAATTTTCTATTATTATTATAATATTTATGTTTTTAAATAGGTAATTTTTTTATACAGAAAAATCGTTAAAATTTATAATTTGGCTTGATTTACATCAAATTAATAATCAATTGCAAAACAAACAAAAAATTCGCTGCCTTAGACAAGGCAGGAGGCCCAGGGTTCGATCCCAGTGTCGGTACCAATGGAAATTTTTCTGTATACCTGTACAGCGGCTTTGATAGTTCAGAACAACCTTAAGCTATGAGTCTCCTCAAAAGAGGCTCCCAAGGAAGAGGGTCCATGTCGAGTTAACTATCCTTGAAGGTCTCTATTCGGCTTTAATAATATTCAGAAAAGAGTTGGGTACTTTCTTGCAAGAGGCTCCAAGTCGAGGAGACCATCACTCGGTTGCTGATCGATTCAAAGCAACGAACACACACACACATTCTTTTACATAACACGCCAAGTCAGTGCACTGAATCTGTCCATCTAACTGACGTCCTCATAGGGATCGCTTCTTCCAACCCAACCTAGAAGAGTGGATGAGGTTACATTACATTAAAAACTAACTAACTAACTATAAGAAATAAAAATTTGAGGGACAAACAAAATTAGCAATAAATCCCGGAAACAGGAATCGAGCCCAGACCTTCCATTTATAAAAACTCGGAGCGCTACCGCCGGCTCTGGCCGAAAGTTGAAAAACTGTAGCATCGCAATCCATGTAACGTGCGTGTATTTTTTCACAGCCGTTTTTCTCAAGAATGGATGAAAATCGTATCTGATTTCTTTAGCATATTATAAGCTTGTAAGTGATATTTTGGGAATAGTATAAATTTAAAAAAAAAACTTCATAAGGCTTTACGTTTCAATGATAGAATGAATAACATATGAAAAGCTTAAATTATTCTAACCTTATTTAAATAAAATTTATCAGTTTCTGAGAATTCTCTTCCAGGCTTATTTAAAAAAATTTCTTTTTATTATTTGCTAAGGGAAAAATGAAAACGCCTGATTTGACAGAGCTGTCTTTTGTGAGGAAGACGAGAAAATTAATCTGAATGTCGTAGGCAGAAGCTCGCCGAATGGCGAAACGTGCCAAGTAGATCCAATCGCATTTGCGTATTAGGATGTGGGCCAAAAGTAGGATCTGGAATTCTGATATGGGCATATTTGTTATTCCTTTAGAAGATGTCTTCAAAATATTTAATTGAACTGAGTACAACCTACTTTACTTATATTACTTTTTTTATTTAAGGCCATGTGATGAGTGGGTCACGTGACCAGATTTCCACCTTACCGTCACGTTTTTTATTTCCCAACTTATTTTCACACGAAGCTCCACATCAAGTTGAAAATATGGGATAGTAATTAAGAAGCACTAAGAAAGGTGGGCTTGGTAAAAATTTCAATAATGATGAAAAAAGCAAAAAATATTATTCACAACAAATAACTTTTTTCAAAATTATACAAGTTTAGGACCAAACCCACCATTCTTAGTGCTTCTTATTTAGCATCCCAAATTTTCAACTCGATTTGGCGTTTAGTGTGATAATAAGTTGGAAAATAAAAAAAGTGGTGGTAAGGTAGGAATCTGGTCACGTGACCCACTCATCACGTGACCTTAAATGTTCTCAAAGCAAATACTCAAAGTGCTTTCCGATCCAGTCCGAGGAAATAATCAAACCATTTGTATTTCCTTTTCCAATCTTAAAGAGATGTAAAAAAACGTAGAAAAATTGCTACGTGAGATTTATTTGTAAGTTACGATATAGGAAACTATTCCTATTTCTCGGCCTTTGATCTTTACACTTTTCATAACTTTCTCCAACTCGAAGATTTTATTTGATAGCTTTTTCAAAATGTTGCGTTTTCTCATTTCCTAGAAAACTGACTCTCTTTATCAGAGCTTGACGGGCTTTTATGAAAAGATGATGCTTTGCAGCTATTGTATTGACAGTCGCATCCAAATTGAATTTATAGATTTGCCTGTTCTGTATGTTTTCTTTTCAGGAATTGAATCCTGTAATTGAGTTTTGAATGATACAGAAATAAAGAAGATGTAAATCATTTAAATGCATTTTTATGAGAAATTATTAGCTAACTTCATAAAATCCCTGTGTCCTATGCCACTGCGTGGAATCGAACCACAGATCTTCCGATTTCCGGTCAGGTGCTTTTACCACTAAGCTACTGGAAAGATAAAGAGAGTAATTTTTTCACATTTATTCTCTGTGACAAGATGTACTTTTAGTAAGTTTAATACCTTAAAAATTAAAATTGTTTCAAATCTCTGAAACTGCATATATCCATGTATTTTGACTCTCTGGTTACGAAAATGATAGTAAAAATATGCGAAAATTTGATGTTCATGGAGAAAACCATGAAAATCCTATAAAAATCATGGTTTTTTGTGTTTTTCTTAGTAAATAATAAAAATTTACGCAAAAACTTAAAATAACAATTGTAGATCTTTTAAGAAAATATATTTTATGTAAAAAACATTTTTACCTGTCAGTAATATTTTTCGAGAAAAACTACGATAAATATGAAAAATCACAGAAATACAACACAATGTGTAGCGGTGTTACAGGGGTGAAAACATTATTTCTGTGACCATTCACAGAAGTGCCTTCCTGCCCGCCACGAGACTTTGGAAAGGGGTAGGGGTTTGACTAACATTATTTCTGAGACCAGTCACAGGTATGT
>NC_046660.1:81019855-81104252 GCF_010883055.1 Belonocnema kinseyi
CACGAGATGTTTCAAAGGAGTAGAGATTTGACCAACATTATTTCTGTGACTATTTACAGGGGTGCCCCCCACGAGACGTTGGAAAGGGGTAGGGGTTTGACCAAACTTTATTTCTGTGATCCGTTACACGGGTAACCATACAAATTAAATTTGCGCGTATTTTCACTATCATTTTCGTAATTAGCGATTTAAAATACACGAGTATACGCAGTTTCAAACAAATCAGAGGTATGTACTATTCGAAACTGCACCCTTAATTTTTTTAAGTATATGTAATACGTACAATCGATCTCAGAAGTCGCCATTTTCTTAAATGATATATAAAATCGAAAACAATAAATCTATTATAAGTTTCTGTAAATCTTGAACGATGCTTTTAAGCATATTTCAGAAAAAATTCAGGCTAAAAATGTTTATTTAACAGTAGTTATTTACAGGTTTGTTTTTTCTAGCTATCTTCAACTCTATTGATGTCTATCTATCTCTAAATTTCCATTTGGGTGGATTGGATTAAAAACATTAATTTAGAAATCATACTGTTTTTATTGTTATAAATAATGATAGTTCAAATTTTAAATAACACCATCCAAACAGAATTGTAGAGAATCCTTCCAAGAATATAATTAGGTCTTCATCAATAGGATTAAATAAGAATTGTAACCTTTCTCTAAAGAGAAAGCAATAACTAAAACACTAGACAATATTATTTGCAAGGGTTCCTAATTATCTTAAATGATTTATTTATCGTTTTATCTTACTTTTCTTATTTCAGAGACTTAACCAAAATTATTTTTATTTATATAGTTAGGTATGACACGAAAAACCTGAGCCTATTCAGGAGTTCTTTCGAATTAAACACTTTTTTGATTTGCTACATAATTTTATTCGCTTGTTAATTTATTTATTTATTTTTGCATTATTAATTTTTCCTAAGTTTTGTTCCAATAATTTCGCATTGAAAATAGGATTACCAAAAATTTAAATTACCCTTATTATTATTTAGAAAGCGTCTATACGTATTAAAAAATCTGACAAACTTTTCGCATTATTATATAAAAGTTTTTTCCACTTTGTTTAAAAATGATTTTATTATTTTTTAATTTCTTCAGTTTTTTATTTTCTTCTAATTATTCATGTAATCGAAATTCTAGCGATACTTAGGTAAGGGTGCTAAAAAGGGAATGAAATGTAATAGGAAGAGCCGTCATTAACACAAACGTGATAGTGTTTGTAAGAGGGCTGCGAGGCGAAATTAATTCTCTCACACGCTTTCCTCTTGGTGCCATTCGACCCACATGGAAAAGATACTTTTCATATGCTTGCAACGACGGAAACTTTTTAATAAATACAATTTCGTTAGCTAAGATTACATGGAGAAGTTATGGGCCTATGATAAATTGTAATTGTGCTAGCACTTTTCAAATTTTAGAGTATAGAATTATTTACTGTGATTTAAATATATCCGAAGTGTACAGTCAAGTTTAAAAAAAAACTCAATCTTTAACATAATTTATAAAATCAGTAAAACAAGGACGCTTGATGATTGTAAAGATTTTTACGCAAGGAAAGGGACCTTTGGGTTAAGAGGCAAATTTTTCAGTACAAGCGATTGAAGAAGCGGTCGCAATCAGACACTGATAATCCAGTCACCACTAACACTTTTGTATGCACTAATAGGCTCCCGAGATTGCTCTTTTCTAATAGGTCAATAAAAGGCCCCTGATTGCGAATATCTTAAATTGTTCTTGAAAAGTTGGTATTTCTAAGAGAAAACCGTTTAGCCTCCTCATTTATGAATAAACAATCATCCAGGTCAACCAGTATCATAATATTGCTTCAAATTTTTGCAAAAGCTTCATGCATTATTACAATAATTTGTTCTTCATAATTTCTTTTGCTGAATTGTTTATAATAATTGATATAAATGATGACCCTCAATTTTTTTTATTAATCCTTGACACATGCTTAAACTTTTCACTCTCGTAAAATTTTCTTGTAAGACGAGCCATTATTTATGTATGGCCTTATGAACAATGTATTTGTGATAAACATACCCTCCCTAAAATCTACAATTTTCAAGTTATTAGCGATTACCTATTTTTTATATCCTTAATTTTACCATAAAGAATGTAATTATCTTGGGCAGCATTTGCGATATCTGACCCTTATTGTTTGTAATTATTGTTTACAACTATTTTTATTAACAAAAACACTTAATTAAGAAAATCGATTTTTTCTTAATTTTTTTATTAACCTATAGCACAAAATAAAACTTCTCACTCTCGTAATATTTTTGTACACGACCAGCCATTATTTATTCACAGTCTTATAAACAATATATTTTTCATAAACCTACGCTCCTCCAGAATCCACAATCTTCTATTTATGAAAAAATATTCTTTCGTAATGATAAGAGGGGGGCGTATGTTCATAAAAAATACTTTGTTTATAAGACTATAAATAAATAATGGCTCGTTGTAGGGGAAAATAGCACGAGAATGAAACGTTTAAAAAAAGTTAAAAGTTTTTTAAAAGTTTAAAGCGCAGATATAAAAAATACTACCAAAAATAATTTCATTCTTCATGGTAAAATTAAGAATATAAAAAAAGGTAATCACTCATAACTTAAAAATTGTGGCTTTCAGGAGAGGGTATATTTGTAAGAAATACATTGTTTATTAGACCATAAATAAATAATGGGTGATCGTACGAGAAAATATCACGAAAGTGAAAAGTTTAATCATGTGTCAAGGACCAATAAAAAAAATTGAGTTAATTCAGGTTATTGAGTTTCATCATTTCTATCAATTGTTATAAGCAATTTAGCAAAAGAAATTATAAACAACAAATTACATTAATAATGCTAGATAAAGCTTTCCCAAGGTGATTACATTCTTTGAGGTAAAATTAAGGATATAAAAAAGGTAATCGCTAATAACTTAAAAATTGAGGCTTTTAGTGGAGGGTATGTTTATCGAAAATACATTGTTTATAAAGCCATAAATAAATAACGGCTCGCCGTGCGAGAAAATATCACAAAAGTGAAAAATTTTATCATGTGTCAAGGATTAATAAAAAAAATTGAGTTAATTCAGGTTATTGAGTTTCATCATTTCTATCAATTGTTATAAGCAATTTAGCAAAAGAAATTATAAACAACAAATTATGTTAATAATGCTAGATAAAGCTTTCGCAACAATTTGACGCAATATTATAACACTGGTTGATCTGGATGATTTTTTATTAATAAATGAAGAGTCTAAACGATTTCCTCTTAAAAATATCAACTTTTTAAGACAAATTTAAGCAGAAGTATTATCCATTTGGAAGATTTCTTTTTCCTTTCAAGAGATCTATCCTCGATACAGACAGTCTACAAGTTTTAAATTTTTCTGAGCAATATATTCTGAGGTGACACTGCAAATATGGCAATTTTGTTAAAAAATCAATTGTTTATAACGCTATACATTGCAAACGGTTCGTCTTACGACAAAATTGTAAGATACAAAAAAATTTTATTTTTGCTCAGCCATGTTAAAAATGATTTTATAAAATTTTTTCTGAATAAATAATGAAATTGTTTTAAAAAATTGTTTAAACAAAAATTGACCCATATTTTGAAAATCTGCCCAAGATATTCGTAATCAGGGGCCTTTTTTGATCTTTTAAAAAAGAGTCATCTATAGGCCCTATTAGTGCATATAGAAGTGTTAGTGGCTACCGGATTATGAGCGAGTGGAGCAATCTCAGCAAGTCAGACGAGTTCTTGAGTCAGACGGACACAGAACAGAAACATGCATAGAAAGTGGTGAGGCTGGATTTCTCGGATGGACCGCACGCTTCGAAATAGACGATTCACTCCTCACTTTGCATCTCAAAAACAAATCCAA
Organism: Belonocnema kinseyi; assembly: GCF_010883055.1. Classification (NCBI taxonomy): domain Eukaryota; kingdom Metazoa; phylum Arthropoda; class Insecta; order Hymenoptera; family Cynipidae; genus Belonocnema; species Belonocnema kinseyi. The sequence continues at coordinate 81,023,746 of NC_046660.1, forward strand.
TTTTACAGATAAAAATTTAATTCTTTTTTAATATGAAATTTGTTTATCTAAATATAGTTATTTGTTTTTGCTTTCATTCTCTATCAAAACCGTAATTTTTCTGTATCCTAATTAGCCCCCTTAATACCCTCATATTAGTATAATATTTTATACTATCTTTTTTAAAAACATAGTAGGGTGTTCAATTTGGGCTAATGTCTATAGTTACGGCACTATATTTAATACAGTTTTGTGTAATCTTTCTTAAATACATAGGGAAGCTGTAAAATTTGAATTTATGTTTTAGATTAAATCAATATATCTTGTACAATATCCTATTATATTTTCTAGAAACTTTGTATAATGTAAAGGGATACTTAAATAAACATGTTTGTATGACATATTAGGCTTGGGTTTTTTTTTCTAAACTACGCTACAATACAAAATGGTTCCTTTTTGTCGATTTCATAAATGAAGTCAATGATTGCGTAACTCAGGCCTTGATTGTAGAAAAACCTTAAAATTCGTTTGATTTAAAATTGTTCTTCAAGCTAAAAACAGAACAGAAACGCATTATGAGAGAAAAATCTCCAGGACCTTTCTACTTTCTCGGGAGTAATGACTGTCGTTTTCATCACGCTAAATGTCACTGACGCAGAGCTGACAATATCCGCACGTTAATTTAAAAAAGAAAAAACATGGCAAAAAATGCAGGCAGCAGGAATTGAGCCCAGACATTCCAGTTACAAACAGGGAGCATTACAGCTTGCTCTAACCGACATTAAAGAACTCTCCTATCGCCGGTCATGTAATATGAATCCAAACAAAATTCTGAAGGGTGTAGGTTCCACTTGTTAGGCTTTCTACATTCTCATTATTTATGATTGAGAAAGTATTATAATTGTCCGAAATTTGACACCACAGTTTTTCAACGGATCTCCAGGTTTGGAGACCCCTGAATCCGAAAATCAAGTTTTTTCGATGGCGTCTGTCTGCCTGTCTGTCCGTAAACACGATAACTCTCGAAAAAATGAACGGATCGAATCCACCTTCGGCACACTTTTTTTAGGTCCTTAAAAAAAGGACGATTTCGTTAACCAGCCATTTTTGATAACAGTTCAAAAAGTGAGCGCATATTGAAAATTGTTAAAACCACTTTTTTCTGAATTTGAAAATTCTGTGTACAGATATTTATAGTATTAAAATGGACAAACAAATTATTTTTATGACTTTTTCCGACAAAAAGAAAATTCTCAGAGTTATAGCATTATCAAAAATTTTTTAATTAACCGAAAATCCAAATTTTAAGCCAAACAACGCACCATATAAAAAAAGTCAGGAGAAAAAAACATTGCTTTTTAAAAGCCCTACAAGAGTATCATAACAAATTTTTGGATTTTCTTGGAAAATGAAAAATTGAAATTTTGATTGCACCAAAAATAATGAAAAATGAAAAATTCCATTTTGTGGTAAAACTATGTAATATACGAAAAAATATGGATTAGCAAAAATTTGTATCCCATAAAAGATCTACCATTTCGTTAAGAATCACTTCTTGATTGGACGCGTACTTTTTGTGTTATTCGTCAAAAATAACATTAAAATAAAATAAAAATTTGTCGAAAAATGACGAAAGTTACGAAAAAAAAAATTTAATAAAACCTGTTTACAAATGTCTGTCGAAAATCGAGCGCGCAGCGCAAGTCTCACGATGGGAATGTGTACCTCAAAGCCTACAGAAATTTGAGAAGCTTAATTGACTATACTTAATTAAGTAGACAATTCAGAATATGAACAACAATTCGGAATATCAGAATATCTATTCAGAATATCTACTTAAAGGTTGAGTGACTCGGATATTGATTTTCGAGCACACTTAAAAGTCGCTTCATTGAAATTGTTCTTCAATCTGAAAATAGTTTAAGTACAGTAACTTTCAGTACTTTCAGTACTTCAACTTTAAGGACTTTAACTTTCAATATATACTTGACTTTCAGTACTTTACATCATCTTTCCAATTTTCTCTAAGAATTTTGCAGCAGAAAAACCCCCAAATTGAGATCAGCCGTCGAAATCACTTGATTTCCTGTCATCTTTTCTATCAAACTTTTTCTCAAATTTCTAGAAACCCATCATGAGAGGAAACTCTCGGGGATCTTTCTACTCTTCCAGGAATTCTGACTGTCAATTTCGTCACGCTGAATGTCACCGACGTAGAGCTGACGATATCCACGTGTCAATTTCGTTAAAGTTCCAAAAGCAGGGACGGTTGCCTGCTGTGTCGTCGACAAGAAATCAATTCTCTGCTGTGGATGGGGTATGCCAGTATGGGGATGGAGGGAATTTTGGAGAAAAATAAATCTTGCCGACGAAGCTGTATCATGTCAACGCTATCCGCGAACCGACCAGGAAAGAGGGAACGGACTGCCTCGATTGTGGGGATAGATAATAATGGCTCTATTATTCTGGCATCGAGTTCCCCTTTATTCCAACGAGGTTATCGAGATCGTCGTTTACATGAGAGCGACAATGTGTGCCGTGGCAAAACTGAGTATTGAATTTGCGGTTGGCTAACTCTACAATGCCTAATTAGCGTCCAACAACTTGTTTCAACCCCTAATTCTCTTGCCGAAAGTTTCTCGTCCCTGGTTTCAGAAACTTGTCCCTTCTCTCAACGTAAAGTATTTTACCCAAAATGGTTCTATATACATGTATTGATAACGCGAATATGTTCGGATTTTTCGGTGACACGAAAATTAATAGCTCCTGGGGTTAAATCTCTAATTTATGTACTAGTTGATCTATAGCTTTGGCTTTGAGAGATGACTGACATTTTAAAATGGGGTTGACATATTGCATTTATAACAGATGTTATTTTTTCGGTTGTCAGTTTCTGTACGAGAAATGAGAAATAGTGTGGAATAGAAGCAGCTCATAGACTCAAAAATCACATCCATTTTTTCGCATCTCATACGGTTAAAAGAATTAGAATTATTTCCCCGTTTGCAAAAGTTATCTTGGGTAAATATGATTTCAAAATTTCCACTTTTAGAGTTCACAATTTTTAGATGAAGTAACAAGAACAGAAATGCAAAAGTACTCAAATTCAAACACTTATTTCGATGCATCTACAGTTAAAAATTCAAATATTAAGTAAGAGTTAATTCTAGTCAACAGCGATGATACTTCCTTATAGTGATCTCCTTTGCAAAACACAACCTTCTTCCAAAGATCCTCTTTTTTCGAAATTAGTTCTTAAAGTCGTCTTTCGGAATAGCTAACAGCAGCTTCGTCGCATTTTTTTATTTCCTCTATGTCTTAAAATCATTTTCAGTTTAAAGAAAACTTTAATTTTGAAAACAATCAGAAATCACAGGGAGCCAGGTCAAGACTGCCTGGGGGTTTCGGAAGTTGTGTCAGGCCGTGTTTCGCCAGAAATTGCTGAATGGGCTGCGATGAAAACCAGTTGTCTTCCTCTATCGATCTCACTGTTAAACGACGATGTTCATTAATTAACATTCGCACTTGCTCCACATTTTGTGGTATTTAGGTAGACTCCCATTTATCTTTAATACAGCTAAAATCTACATTTACGAAAAGTAATATAAATCAGAAATACAAGTTAAATTTTATTAAGTAATTTAACTAACAAATCTCTTTTGATAGGAAATTAAAGACCAGCATCCTAATAACATCCATTATTATACAATCTGAATCTAATATGCCATTCAATTAGTAATATCATTAATTAACAAAATTGAAGTCCTATAGTTAGCTAATGAATATGGACTTCACGAAATTAGAAATAAATAAAATAAATATCCACTTATATCTTCATTTACAAAGTTCTCAAAGTACAATCTGAAATTAAATTCTCTTTTAAAACAGACGAGCAGACAGACTCAAAAAGATTCTCAATCAAAATAATGTGGCAGACTCGACAACATGTGATATATTTACCTTTTCCTTGCAGATACTACAATATAGAGACTCATAAATCACTTAGAAAAGTACCGAAGTTTTGAAGTGGAGGATGAAAAATTGTTCCGTGAAGAAGTATGAAAACTACAATGTATCTATATACGGTCGAAGATCATTTGATCGTAGTCTGTCTGCTTACTCTATCCCCTCTAACCAACTTCCCCTCATGTAGCTTAGGGATGGCCCGACGCTGTCATCAACTCTTGACAACCGAAGGGTCTTTGTACTGATATGAAATAAAATACAGAAGGTAAAAATTTGCAATTGATATTTTGAAATTTAATATTCGAAATCTACATTTTCTGGCGATTATAACGATATTTTTCCTGCCTTAACAAGTGAAAAATTAAAGTAAGTACGAGGTGTTATTTGCCCTCGTAAGTTGAAACACAGAAGTGTTTTTAGGCCATAATGTAAAGGTTCATCGAAATTTAACTGCAATATATTTAAATTTCAATATTGTCAGGAATTGCAAATTTACATAGAGCAATAATTCGACTGCTCCTACTTAAGTAGCGATTACCTTTAGTTGATACAGATTTTAGATTATGTTAATATGCTATATCTGAAAATTTCGAAACTTTCAACTTTCAGGGCTCAGACTCAAAGGATTACAAAATATAATAATAAGCACTTCTATGAATTAGGATTAGAGTTTACATAATATGATATTTTTTTACACTTTTTTTTATCTCTGAATCCTACTGGCAAGTATCGATGAGAGCGTCTGGCGAGAGGGGGTCAAGCAAGCAGGTAAACGGCGATCAATCGGGCACTGGTAGAATTTAGCAAAAAGGAGTCTCAAAAATGGTATTTAATTTACAAAAAAAATTAATGAAAATTAATACATGTTTTTTGAGCCTTGAAACGCTTTTCAAGAATTTAATTTATTTTTTATTTTTAATGGCGATTGAAATGAAAATTACGCATCCTATCAAAAAATGATTGGTAAAAATTGTGCAGATCTTTCTGATTAATTAGTTTTGTCTTATTATTTTTTCGTAGCTTGTGTCTTTTGTCCAAAGCTTTTATTTTTTATTTCTGATGTTTTCTCTTACGAATAAAACAATTACTACGAATCCTATCAACGATTTTCTTCTCTTGACTTTTTTCATGCTGTTGTTTGGCTTACAATTTTCATTCCCATTTGTTTTTAACATTTTTTATATGCTATAACTCTGGTAATGTTTGGATCGAAAAAAATGATAAGGACAAATTATTCGTTCTTTTGAGTGCTCCGAATAGCCGTGCACAGAATTTGCAAATCTTAAGAAGGTTTGTTCTAAAAAATTGTTAAATGCTCTCACTTTTTTCATTTTCATTCAAAACATTCATTCTAACTAACTTAACATTTCGATTAAGGCATTAAAAAAGTATACCAAAGGCTAATCTAATCTGTCAATTCTTTCGACAGACATACACACACACCGCCAGACACATTCTCGAAAACCTATTTTTCAGGTTCAAAAAGTTATGAATTAATAATTCGCCAACTTGTTTAATTTTGAAAGATCAAAGTATAAAATCCTAAAATTTTGTATGGTTTTTATTAAATAGTTCAAACTAAAGATTTAAATTCGAAAAGTTGTCAGTTTTGAAGATATATGCATACAAATTCCTAATTTTTTATGATTTTGAAGATCAAAAGTCAAGTTTCTAACCTTATAATAGAAAATTGATGAAACATCGAATGTTAATCATCAATACTATAGAATTTTTAATTGTAAAACTTTGAACTTGCGTCATATTTAATTACTAATTTTCCAAATTAAAAGCTGTTGAATTTTAAACATGTACAATTCAAAGTCTGCAATTTTCAACAGTTGCAATTGAAATAAAATCATTTGAAACAAAATTTTCAAATTATTCAATTTTTAATTTTTTTGTTTGTACGACAAGTAATTTTGAACGATTTTTTTCACTAGTTCAAGGTAGAAGGTTCGCAATTGAATACTCTTCAATTTTAACTGGATGTTTGTAGTCTAATGTAATGTAATTTTGAATGTTTCTTTTGTGTTCTTCGGTTTTAAAGATTTAAAATGAATGAATAACTGTACCTGTAATTAGATTCTGCTTCTAAGAAACTTCTCCAATCGTGCATCTGACATGAAACGTTCCTAGGGAATAAAAATTTTTATACATATGTTAATTCATCATGATAACATCTTCATGTTGCAGTTAAAACTATGGAATTCCCATTCAAAAGAAAAAACTTCAAGTGGAAACAGAATTTTATAAAAAAAAAAACGTAGGCAAATAAACTGTCAGATTGGGTGGTAGAAATAAAAATCAAGAGTCAGGAGCACCCGATAAGTAACATAACATAGGGTCAACATGTGGTCTCGATATCTTTTCCCCTTCCCCATCGTAGCAGGACCATAAGAGTTTCTCTTAAACCCTCCTACACCCCCCTCCAAACCGTTACGCAATACATTGACGACTCCTTACCAAAAAATCAGCTTACTTAATATAATTTTAAAATGATTTCAAAAAAAGGAACCTTGTAAAGCTGAAATAAGATAAGACTTCTAAGAAACTCTGTAATACAAGCTGAATTTCTGATGCAGAAAGCAAGTCGACAGCAGCAGGATATGAGAATTCCTTGTCCTCTCTCAAACTTCATTCTCTATAACGTATACGTATGTTGAAAGCAGCGTTTCGTTTCTGGTACAGTCGGTTGGGTCATATGTCTTCCTGTCGACTCAGCGTCGTGCATTTAATTCCAAAAGGACACATCTAGTGTGATTTATTCCTTTGTCAAAGTTGTTATGTCTTCTCAATGACGTTAATTTTATAGACGACTGTAAACTTAGCAAACTCTCTAACTATGAGTCATAACTTGAAGAAGAATGCGATACCTACTTCCACTCTTCTCGATTCGCTTGCTTCCCCGCAACTTCCTCTAATGTCCTTACTCTCACCCCATCTACTTCTTTCTCTTCACATCCCCTATTTCTTCTACTTTTTCTCTCCTGATTTCATCCACTTGTCTTTAAACCCCCTTGTCTAATTCTTCTACTTCACGTTACCTTAGTTCCCCTACTTTCCCTCTTCTCACTTTCTTAACTTTCCCTCTCGTCTCTCAGTCCCCAACCCCTATTGCCTTTATTTTCCCTCTCCTAGCGTTCCATACTTTCTCTACTTCCCCTTCCCTAACATTCCTTACGTCATATATATTCTCTTCTTTAATAGTCCCTACTTCCTCTACTTTCCATCCTCTCACATTCCATCATTAAATCTTCTTCCCCTCCCTTCATTTCCGCTACTTTCCCTTTTTCCCATAAAAAACTTCCCCTTACACCATCTATATTCTCTCTTCTTACTTCTCCTACTTCCTCTACTTCCTATCCCCTCGTATCCTCTACTTTTCGTCCTATCGCTGCCCCCACTTTATCTACTGCCTATCTCCTTACGATCATCGCAGCCTATACTTCCTCTACTCTGCCTCCCCTTACTTACCCTCACTTCTTCTACTTCCTCGGTCCTCACTTACCCTACTTCCTCTACCTTCCCACCACTTGCTGCCGCTACTTACTCTACTTTTCCTCTACTTATTTCCTTTCTAAGCTATACCTTCTTTAATTTCAATCCTTTACTTCCCATCACTTTATCTACTTCCCCTCCTTGAAAAAAATACCACGGACTGCACGAAAACCCGACAGTAGTAATAAATATTTATGTGCATCTTAACTAAAATACCGAAGCTACTGAAAGAAAGGATGTCAGCTTAAACTCGTTCTCTTTTTGAAGACTTAATTTTCCAGAAAAAAACATTAAATTAAAAGCATAGTTGAAATGGAATGCAGGCTTTAAAATGGGGAATACGATTTATTTTAATAACGAAAGGCAGTCATGGAAATTATAGACATACGGATATTGTTATAAAGAGAGAAAGATATATTTGTACTAGAATAATGGTTTTGGAAAAAGTCTCACAACTTATAGAAAAATTGTAAAAAGAATCAAAGTTATCCTTCTGGAGTAAATGGACCTGTCTGATTTTATTTTCCATAGTGAGTCCGTCTGACGCATTACCAGGAAAGATAAATCTTGTTTCCTCTCTCAGAAAAGAAACCTAGAGGATTTCCTTCAAAAAGATGAAAGCTCTGCTGTAAAGTCTCTGAAATCCTCTAAGATTAGAATTTTGTAAATATCCTCAAATCTTATGCATCATATTAAATTATTTTAAATCTTACGAAATTCAAAGAAATTCTCTAAAACTGTGTAAGATCTTTGAAAGCCTGTTAAATCCTCTATAATATTTGAAAAACTCTTCAAATCTTTGAAATCCTACAAAATCCTTCGCTCCTGCGTAATTCTTGGAAATGTATAGGTACATTATAAAAGGGTTTGAATTTTTTTACATAGATTGAAAACTTTAAAAATTCCTATAAATCTCTAAAAAAATTTTTGAAATCATTAAAAATACCCTAAAACCTTATAGAAAAATAAATACGGAAATTATGAAAATTGAAGGGAAAATATGCAAAAATTTGTGGAAAATTTACCACTTTTTAGTCCCAGTTTCAAATATTATCGGGCCAAAATCAATTTAAAAATTCATTTTTTTAAATAAATGGTTTAATTTGTAATGCAACTGTCATTGTCTATAAACAATAGTACACAAAGTATTAGGAGGACCTAATTACGACAAAAGTCGATTAACCAAAGAACGAAGAAACATGTCCAGTCAATTATTTCTGTCCAATCGACGATGTAAAAAGGAATATCAACTTTATAGATACATAGCAAATCACTTTCAACATTAGTGGTATTGCCTAAAACCGTATCTGCTAGATTAACACGGTCACATGTTATTCAGCGTTTTACGTAATTTATTAAAGAATTGATTGTAAATATTACTAGTCCAGTCAATGATGATAATTTGATGTATTGCTCAAATTGACATGTATTCGTCAAGTAAAATTGCAGTATTTAATGCATTTAATTCTCAGATAATTTACAGGTTGAGCAACACATGAAATTTAAAATTATCAACCCTAATATGTTGTCAATCCTCAAATGCGCCATCTTAGAAAATATCTACTTTTTAGAGACATATTATGTAAAAGGGAATAACTATTTTACAATCATTAAGCTTTTGATTTTTTTAAAGACACGAATTAAAGAATGCACCAGGGACATCTCAGAAAATGAGGCTTTACTTGTTTGCACTTGATTTTAAAGAAAAACTATAATATAAAAGTGATTAGTGGTCGTTATTAAGAGACATATAAATTAATCTTTTAAATAATATTTATGTCTATAAGTGCAACCCATTTTTCGTAAACACCAGTAACTTTGTGCTTTGTATTATACGGATCAGCATTTATATTAAAATTCTTGTAGATTCAGTTATTGTCTTGATCCTCTAGCATTAATTCTATCTGTCGTTTCACCAAAGAAGGTAAATCTTGTATGCTTCTTCAGCCTGATCCAAGTACCTGAAACAACGTTCCCTCGAAATTGAAGACGAAAGCTCTGCAATTGTGGCTGGTATGCTTAGCAGAACACAAGCTTGTAGTTCCACGCAGATCTGCTTGCACCCACACCCACACACACCTACGTCAAAGCCTAATCTGTTTTCAGTCTGGAAATATGTCAAATTCTACATCACAGTGCATGGTTACGTAACGTGGTGTCACTGTACGCTGTTCGCTTCAAACTGGAGTTTCAAACCAAAACCAAGCAGAACTGCATAGGGTGCATTATATACCAAATACCACATGAAGCTCTGCGGTTCAAACCTAACACGAACCTAGCTGAGTAGGGAGGTCATTTTGGGTCTATTGCATCTATTCAATTATATTAGATTTCACATAGTGAGGTAGATCGTGATAATGCACTGCAGCCAGCTGGAAGCTGATGATGATATGGTAATTTTATCAAATTCAACTTAATAAAACAAAGTTCGTATACGTGTGCCGAATATTAAAACTGCGCTTTCCTGGAAGAACGTTGGCATACATTGGGTTTGAAATTTAATTCTAAAAACTCCGTCAGAGTACAGAAATTAAAGTTTTAGATCAAATCACCTCACCCGCACATCGTAATTCTGGCAGCAGGCGCGACTCCAGAGAAATGATTTGGTGTGTGTATGTAATTTCTATATGTATCATTTCACACATTTAATATTATTTCATACTAGCAATCGTGATTCGCGCGCTATGAATGCGATAAGTTTCTTATTAGCAGTCCAAGTCGCAACATAAATGTTTCAGGATGGTCTCTAGAAACAAAAACAAGTTCCTCGCCATTTCCCGGTTACCAAACATTTTTTCAAGTCATCAGAATTAAAAAATTAAAACTTTTATAGCTAAAAAATATTGAATTAAAATATTAAAAACTTGAATACAAAATCAAAGCATGCAAAGTATTAGAACTCTTCTGAGTTTTAAGTATTTTCAATTAAAATACAAGAATTTTTAATTCATCAATTCATCAAACAATTTTATCACACTTTTGTTCAATTTAAAGTTTCTCTTTTCTTATCTGAAAAAAGCTTACGTCCTCTCCTTTAATACCTGCAGGTTAAAAATGTGGACATATTATTGTTCATTCGTCGGTTCTCGGGTCGTTTAGACTGACCAACTGACCCGACAAGTCTTGCAGACCGGCCTAAAAGCCGTTGTATTTAATTTTTTTGAATGAGTTTAAATTACAGTGAAACTCATTTATCCTGCCGATTTTAGGGTTGACCTTGAGTGTGAATTAACTCATTGTAGCACACTCCGCTTTTGTTTGTTCACGCTTGACTGCTCGCCTGAGTGACAGCCGCAGACCCCACGGCCCCCTCGCAGTTCCTCTTACACCTACCTACGGCGCGGCTTCAATTCTCGGAATGGCTACAGAAGGGAGGGCTACTGAAGTGTTTCACTGTTTTTGAAAGATTTAAAACATTTTTAGGGGTTCAAAACGATTTCAAAAGCTTTCAAAGAAATTCGTAGAATTTCCAAGGATTTTAATTACAGTCGATTCTGAATTTAGTGTGTCTATATTTATTGTTTTCGAGAATTGCCGCTGCCCCACGGGGATGTTTGAGAGGAGCTTCAGAGGGATTGCAGTACTTACTTAAGCGTGACAAAACAGGAGCGTTACGATAAGACGCTGAACTCTAAATGCCTATCTGTGTAACTGCGTCATCACATTCCATCGATTTACTCGAAGCGTAAGGCACACGCAAATAAGCGCGCTGATGAGCGCACGTAGAGCAGTAGTGGGTCTCTGATGCCAGCTGAAGCCGACGGAGCTGATCTGATTATTTCGTGAGATCGAATGAGTCGAATGAGTCTGTTTGTGACAGTGGCAAAAGTGCCATTTGACACGCGAATATATATCGCGAAGTAGTATCTCGAAGTTATTCAAGAAATGTTAAACAAAAAAACCGGAGAATATCAATTTATTTGTATCAAAAATTTGATACGCTCTAGAAGTAGACAAAGAAAACAAAGAAGAAGTATTGAAAAGACAGAGATAGAGAGCGTATAATCGTTTGGAAACGAAAAGACCTGTGATTGGAACGGAATTAGATCGCCTGCGTCCATCTCACATGGTAAAAAAAAGAGATCCAATCGACTTTAAGCATCGCAGTCCCACTGTAGTGTTTTATAACCTTCAACTGTCAAGTGTTGACGTGAGAATTGTAACAACTGTATTTTTCGTAAACAATTAATCTTATATTTATAAAAGTAAGTGATTTTCTGTTAAATTACTTCAACATATGCTTGGTTATGAAACTACGTCGCATGCATTGTGCGATTATGTAGAAGTGCTTGCGTCCAACTTGAAGTGTTTTTTACGAAGTGTTTCGCTTATGCATACACAGTTTCAAAAAAGTGATGTGCTTTCAGATGCTACTGTTTTCGAATGGTTTAATCAAGTGAGCGACAGATTATCTTGACCGATTATTCAAGAGAAAGCTCTCATGTTAAACAGGATGATCATCGATCTGCAAATGTTTGAAGTACTTAAGCAAGAAACGAATTTATTTTAACGTATTATAGCGAAATTTCATTCTCTTTTCCATTAGATATTGACTTTATCCTTATCTCCGTGCTGGAAAAACAATTTCCAAACAATTTTTTACCATGCAGTAAAATCCACCGGAACTGGTCCATACTACCCTGACTGTTTACGTTCCGAGAATCTGTATTTAATGTCAAGGTCAGCACCAAAACTGACAATAAATGCAGATTCGACTGTATTTTAGGAAATCTCAGAAATTTTTAATCGTTTTCAGTAATTTTAAAGGATCTTAAAGAGTTCATGGCAGCTTAATAGATTTCACAAGCATTAATTAAGATATTTAACATTATTTCAAAAATTTCAAGAGCTTTTCCGATATGAAAGAAAAATAAATGGGATAATGTCAAATATTTCGGTTAACATGTGGTTTTAAAACATTTCCGAAAGATTTGAACAAAATTGATATGATTGATAAAATTATAAGGGTTTGCAATAAATTTCAAGGGATTTCAAAGAATTTCCATGGTTCAAAAATATTTTAAAGGATTTCATAGGAATTCAAGTATTTTCAGAGATTTCGAGGAATAGTATCATCTTATGTAATTTTACGGGATTTAATGGGTACCTATAAGATCTGAGGATATTATTTATATTCCCAAGGTTTTTTTAAAGGATTTAATCAGATTTCCGACAATTTTTATGATTTTAACGGATTTTAAAAGCTCTCAACGTATTTTAATACATTTTTCAGGATTTAAGTAAATGTCAGATTTCATGAAATTTTACGGGGTTATAAACGGATTTTATTGGATTCAAATAGCATTGGAAGATAGTCTGATACTGATGTGATGAAAAAATTTTGATACATTTTAATAAAAAAATGAATTTATGAAAGCTTTAAAAATAATCTCCTTGCTTGATAATATTTTTCGTCCATGAATCTAAAATTATAATTTTCATCATTCTTAATTAACTTAATGAGTTTTTCTCATACAATTTCATTTAATCTCGTATAATTTGAATTTCGGCAGTTAAAACAATGTGAATATTGATTCATCATGTTGATTTTTTTTTTAAACATAAATTCGCTGTATGATATCCAAATATGTAAAAAGGTAATATTAATCCGATAAATGAGATAACGATTACTATAATGAGTTAATGTTCTTGGAAAATAGTCATTATATATTAAGTTATACTCACTGTTTCGAAATGACGTTAGTAATTGATAGTCTGCTCTTCACTTTAGCAATTTTCCTCAATTCTATTGGTAAATATCATAATTTTGTTATTCTTTCTTGGCCAAACGAAGGCTGATTTCTTCTCTGGATACATCTATTTCTATCCGTGCAGAAATTGCCTGACCTGGCGCTAGCTTGTCATGATTTGCTAAACCAGCCATAGGCCAAGTAAGACAGGCAATGTGTTAGTAAATTCAAAAGATGGTCTTGCAATTCTTCACCCGCTCAACCAAGTGCGTGCGGTTGGCCCTTTCATTGCAAGCCAGCGCCTAGTTTAGGCCAAGGAAAAATATTTCTACCCAGGTATTTCTTCTTGCAGAATTGAGTTCAATGTCCGTCTTTGGAGATGTATTGATTCCTAGACCACTTGCTCATTACGGAGTTTCTTTTTTCGGGGATGGACTTGGTGGTTTTATACCACTAATCGACGGAAGTTATTATGTGGTAGCTAAAAATAGTGTTTACATAATTGGAATATATATCGGCGAAAATATTCATCCAGTATATGATTCTGAAAGGCGGCAAATTTTCCTAGACGTAGCATTCCATCGCCATATTCTAGTAAATCAACAATTATATGAAGAGTATGAACATCATTTTGTGCGCTATCACCAGCCCTCGCCCTCAACTTCGACCATGACCCCACTCTCGCCCACCTCCTTAAACTCGTCCTCGCCTTCAAACTCTTTTCCGGATTCATCAAGTCCGAGGCCCAGACAGAGACGCAGACACCATTGACGCTAGGCCGTAAACTTGTGAAATTATTAAATACCATATCTAGCAATTAAAAACTAGATTAAAATTACCAGTTATTATCTAACTTTTAGCACTTTAATCTGACAGCGGATAAACGATGATTTACTTGGTAATGATAAAACTTATATCTTGTAAAATAAAAAAAATATATGGGCTGATGCATCAAAGAGCTTATTTTCTACCTCAAGAAATATACGTATCTAACATGCTTTTATTTTTTGACAAACTGATTCAACAAGAACATGATTTAAGCACTGGAGAAGTTATGCTCGTGAAAGCTTATTTATGTCGGTTTAACTGCATATAATTAGGGACATAAAGTTAATACTTTTTCTCTGACGATAATTTTGCATAAAAGTCCGCGTTGATGACTAATGCATAAATCAGATAAAATTTAAGACTATATAATCTAAAACTATAAATTTTATAACTACTATAACTTGCCGCCTGAAAACGGTTCATTGCGTGAATCATTAGATTTTTACAATAATTTTGAAGATGGACACAATCTACTAAATTTTCCTCACTTTTTTAAGAAGATTGATATATAAATATTTTGTTTTATTAGAAATTGCAACATTTTTTAAGACGGCCATAATCTACTCAATTTTCCTTCATTTTTAAGAGAATTTTCATAGAAAAATGTACTTTTATTGGACTCTGCGAAATACTTGAAGATGTACAAAATTTTCTTATATCATCTCGTTTTTTCAAGAGTATTGTAACATAATTTACTTAATTTTTCCAGAGAATTAAAAAAATACTTTTATGGTATTTTGCAACATTTTTGAAGATCGACACAATTAATTACTCCTATTTTCTAATTGTTAAGGGTTTCAAACGCTGTGTTACATACGTAACACAGTCTAAATACGAAGACGTAATATATTAGCTTACCTAACATTTTATTGAGCCATCCAACCGAATGTTGATTTTTCTACTATGAAATACTGTAGCTCCTCATAAATTGTTCGAATGCCGTAAACAGTCTGTTTTATGAAATACAAATACAAATACATCTTATAAAAACGTTAATTTGAACTGAAATCTTACATAAATTATAGAGTACATCAAATAAATTTAGCACATTAATTAACACATTTGCTGAAATCTCATAACACCAGGGTCGTTCCATTTTAATCAGCCGAAGTCGGCTTCGACCTAATTAAAAAATTTTTGATACACAATACCCAGGTGGAAAAATTATACATAGTTTATGTGCATATAGTGTGAAGTTTTATATATAATATTCATTTGTTTGATACAAAAAATGTGTGAAACAAATGAATATTATATATAATACTTCACACATAATATTTCCGCCTGAGTACATAATTATAAAATTTTGAACATTCTTTAAAATTTTATTTAACTTTCGCAAAAGTAAATTTATGATAATACTAGCAATATTATGAAAATTACGAATTCGGAGAAAACGAGTATTTCACAGACTTAAAAGAATTCAGAGATTTGCAAGAATTGAGGAAAGCTTACAAATCTTCATTACTCTGAATATAAATATCCTAATTTTGAAAAAAAAAATTAACAATTTTTTTGTATTCATTGAAGGTGTGAATTTCTTATCGTTAAAACTATACATTTTATACCGTGCAATTTTTGAGCAGTTCGAATTTTAAAAATTTCTATTTTAAATGCTTTGAATTTGAAAATGGTCCATTTTTAAGTTTTAAAATTAATTAATTTTTAGAAATTTAATATCATTTAATATCAGTTAATATCTAAGTCAAAATGAATAATTTAACCAATCGTTGATTTTAATTATTTATCAACTATAAAATACAATGACATATTTGCAAACGATACAATTTGCACATATTTAAAATTAAACCATTTTCAATATCCCTCCTAGAAATAATCGATTGAATACGATTGATAACTGTTAAGAGTAATCAAAAGTTGAATCGGTTTAAATTGTTGCTAATTGTGTCAATTGTTCCCAATCGGATGGTTTTCAGTAAATGCACTTGCCTACAATACGCCCTCTGCAGTTTTCGTTTGTAACGCACATGACGCGCACGTATTTATTGGTTAGATATTACATTTTTAGTAATTTAACCAAAGTTTGCAATACAAAGAAATATAATGTTTAGACGGTATACCAAATGAAAAGCTAAAAGTACATTGATTAACAACATATAAAAATCATACCGTTTAATCATGTGACAGTGATGTAGTACAATTATCAAGTAGGCAGTTTAATTTAACCAGTATATTATTGTAAAACGTTTATTTACTTCTTTTTAAATTCATATTCTTGAAATTTTTTTCTTTGACAGAATAAAAACCCGCTTGTGAATAATTAAGGCAAAATCAAAATGCTGCAGTGAAAACTTAACCCCCAACTCAGAATAATGGATACCCAATTCAAAACGATTGGAAACATCATAGAAGGTAGGATGGCGCCAATATTTTGAAACTCAGGCTAAATAAATTATAGGTAACTCATTAAATTTTCAGTAGAAAAACTTATCCAATTCTTTTAAGTTTCTTGCAATATAACAATTTTAAATTTATAAATAAGTTTTATTTCAAATTCTTGAAAATTCTAGTTTCAAATATTCAAAATATTAAAATTTGAATATTTCAAATAATTTGGTTTGCAAATATTTTTATTTTTAAGGTATGAAATTATTAATTGTATAGCATTAGATTCATTTTGGTTTCATTAGGTTCAAATTTGAATTGAATACGTGCGGAATTCATCACAACAAATGGTTTTCCTTCCATAAGTACAGCTATTTTTTATATTTTCTCCTTCTTGAAACATTGTGATTAATGGCTGCATATTTCTGTAATTTTGTTACAAAATTTTATTTGATAGTCTGAAAAAGAGTTTATTTTTGGTCTTTATATCCAGTTGTCATTCTCATAATTTCATAAAATCTTATGTAAGTGTATGGGCGTTTTTCGACATTTTAGCATGTCAAAGAATAAGAGTTTAATTTTTAATTTACGAATTGTTTTAAACTTTGAGTTTGAAATTCTAAAATTAAGAAATTATTAAGTTTAAATATAAGCAGTTTAGAAACCTAAATTTTAAAATCCTATTTTTGATGTCTGCATTTTTACTAATTCAAATCAAATCGAAACAAAATTAAAAATGTATATTTTTCATAATTAAATTTCACATGGCATAATATTAAATTATACAAAGTTAAAGGCTTCTGAATCCATATCGTACAATTTCAAAAGCTTTATTAATAAAAAAGTTTCTAGACGGCTTGTCATTTTTACATATATTAATGAACGTTTGAACTCGAAATCGCTGTTTAACACTTAATTAATTAATTTGCAATTTAATCTTAAATACTTGAAATAACAAAATGTCCAGCTTCAAAAACTTAAACTTTGAATTGTATTAAATCGTATACAATTTTTTTAACCAGTAATCCAAGGATTACCGAATATAATATCACCGACATTGATATAAATTCACTATTCAATTTAGAAATAATTTCGTTCATCATTTTGAGAACTTATATTTCAATAAATTAAAAATTTAGAACGTTACAAAATAAATTTTTTTTATAATATGAATTTATGTGTTAATAATTGCGAATAATTAAAAATTGAGATCTTTTTCGGAAAAAAAATATTTTATCTCTAATATTAATTTTTAATTGTTTAATTTTATGCAATTAATAACAGCTTGACATTTTTAAATAATACTTTAATCGTTTTTCTGAAGTATCACGTTTCTAAATTATTCGCTTACTTTTTTTTTAAATCTTAACAGATTTTAAAACTTATAAAAACTTATAAATATTTTCACTAAAATGAACAATCCAAGAGCACATAATAAAAAAAAACAATTTTGCTTCATTATTACAAAATCAACTTTTTTATTTTTATCCTGTATCGGATTTTATATTTTTAACAAAGAATACTATTAGCACATGTTTTTCGTAGCACCACTTTCATCTGGTAAGAATTATTTACAAAATGTTCATTCACTTTGTTTCATAATATATTCTGTTTCAAATTTATATTATTCCGAAAAAGTAAATAACTGTCTTTAAATAATTCCCGTCAGAAAACAGTGCTGCGATCACGTGGTAAATTCCAAGTGCCCGATTGGAAACAATTGGAAGTGCAAAATGCTCAATCCTTTCCAATCGTTTTGGCACAATTAAGAAACACGATTCGGAACGACTGAGATATTAGTTGTATTGTTTCTTATCGATCTCAATTGATTATTTCTAGAAGGGATATCAATATCGTTTTTAATTCAATATTATTTCATTTTAAACGATTCCAGTTTGAAATAATATTGATGGTGAAATTTTTTAGCTGAAACCTTATTGACGGGACTAAACAAATTTAATTTACAGTTCTGAAGGATTTAAAAAGGGGAAAGTCATAAAAATTAAATTATATTTTAAATCATTCTAAATTTTTTAAATAATAAATTAACATGGTTAAAGAAATTATTGTCCAATTATTAATTTCATTTTAGTGTACAATTTTGAAGATTTAAAATTCATATCGAAGAATTTGATATATTCTAAATTGAACATTATTTCCTTTTACACTTATGAGTCTCTAAACTTTCAATAATAAAACGAGTCAATTGAACAAAACAGGAATAAATAAATAAAAACATCTATGCAAACCAACTTATCATGCTGCGAACTAATAAAGATGATTTATTTTTAATCTTATACTTTTTAATTTCAAAAAGATCAAATATTAAGGCATTCAATGTGAAGCTCTATTAGTAACATTTAAACCTATTAAAAAATTAATTAATCTGACAGATTTTTTTTCATCTTGTTCATATATTACAGCTTTCTATTAGAGTCGAAATGTTTTTATTTTTTAACATATTATTAAATTTAGATTATGAGCGAATAAACAAAAAAAAAATTCAACGCGATTATCCAAGCAGTAAATTTGTAACTATTTTATACTTTTATGAGTAAAATGAGTTTCGAAACCATCTAAGGAATTAATTTAATATCTAAATTTGTATAATTATTTTATGGAAATTTACTATGCAGTTTAAATTTAATAAGAATTCAAAATTACTATCTGCATTTGCACTATAAAATTTAATTAGATAATTTTTTAGTAATAATAGGCGAAAATTATATTTTAGCAACTACTAAAATACATATATTTTTATAAGTTAAATAGTTTTAATAAAATCGTGATGCTTAGTTTTTAAAATTAAAACTTATTACTTCAAAATGATAATTTCCGGTCATACTTTTCCGTTTTAGCTCTTTTTCAAGTTTTGATGCTAAAATATGCGACTTTTCGTTGGTTGATATCAGTTTATTCTTGTACGCAGGAAAATAATATTTTCATACTTACAATTTTTATAAATTTCTACTTTTTCTTAACTTTTTTAATGCTCTTTTTATAATTGGGTATATTCAGGGGCGTTTCGAGGCGTGGGTTTTGAGGGCATGACACCCCCCTAAACATTCGTTCCGGGTCGGCAATTTCGTCTGAGTCGGCATAATCAGAAAACTCGACTGTAAAGTCGAGTTTTATAATAAAAAAGTTGTCGGTTTCGCCTATTTCCGAATAAAAATCATTGTGCAAAGAAGAATTCGATTTCAAATCAACGTGCGCGAAAATATTCATGCGCACGAGCACAGGAGTACCGAGTACGAGCTTAGGTGAAGAGGAGTACGCTCGAGTAATGTAGTCGGCAATCTAGAGCTTGTACATAGGTC
The DNA here is from genome assembly GCF_010883055.1 of Belonocnema kinseyi. Taxonomy (NCBI): domain Eukaryota; kingdom Metazoa; phylum Arthropoda; class Insecta; order Hymenoptera; family Cynipidae; genus Belonocnema; species Belonocnema kinseyi. Next base: position 81,043,373 of record NC_046660.1, read on the forward strand.
AGTTTCGTTAGTAAATCGACGCCCTTTTAGTTGTTTTTTTACTTCTGGAAACAAACCAACGTCCCAGGGATCAAGATCTGGACTGTAAGGAGGGTGATCTAGAATAGTCAGTCCAGATTTGACCAAAAAAGCTACTGTGACCTTCACTCTGTGAGCCGGTGCATTGTTGTGGTGGAATAGCCAGGTGCTGACTAGAGATTTCGACCTAATGTTTTTGAGTTGGTTTATGACTTGGAGTAAACATGCCTAAGTCTACCAGGAAGAGGTAACTGTACGCTGGTTTTCCAATACGACCCTATCCACAATGCCGCGTTTCCCAAAGAATACTGCAATCATTCTTTTGTTTACAGATCGAGACTTCCGCACTTCTACTGGAACATCCTCATCCTCAAACAGTCAGATCTTGTTTTGTGATTTTGTTCGAACGTCGCAATAATACAGCAAGGTTTTGCCGCCTGTAATGATACTATTTACATCCCGAGAAGATCCTGATTCAAATCTTTTTAGCATTTTTTGACACCACTTTACTCTCGCTGCCATCTGCTCCTCGGTCAAAGCATGTGGTACCCATAGAGTAAAAACCTTTCTAACATGTAAATGTTCATGCAGAATTCGATGGACTGCTGGTGTACTAATGTGTAACATTTGCTCCATCTGCCGGTACGTGATTCTTCTATAATATTATTCAGTAAATTATTCACAGACGCAATGTTTTCTCATGTCACCACTTCCGGCGGTTGAACTGAGCGATGCGGACAATCCTTACCCAATACCGGAGAAATTTCCTCAAAACTTTGATCTACACATAAACCGTGAGAAAAGTCGTATCGAATTATCGCACGATATTCTTCCTTTGTCCACGACGCCATTTCTCAATCGTTCCGGGCTGCCTGCTTAGACTATACTGAGACCTGACTCAACAGGTTTCCTCTTCCTACCTAATTTTTGACGCTCTTTCTAATGACGCAAGGATCATCTCTCTTCTTCCAATAGATTTCGCATATTGCAAAACTTTTGTAGCGCCCTGCGTACTGCTCGAGCCGAATCAATGAAGGCTTTTTGGATTGCTTTTGAAAAGCCGTTAATATTTTGGAAAAAGTCATAATTAATACTACTGATTTTGATATTAAAACCCGTGCAGCTGCATCTGACCTCCCTAAAAATGTTTTACATTTCAACTTCATTTCTTCTTTATTTTTCATGAGAAATGTCATGTTTAAAATACAAATTTTAGCAGAATCGTTACAAAGCTAAAATTTCAATGTCGTCGATGCTTTGAAGATGATTAAATTTACTTTAAGGTCATGCGAAGAAATAAAAGATGAAAATCATTCGAATAATTTGATCGAAAGCTGGGTATCATTTTCGAAAAAACCCAATATCAACCCTGATAGTGACTTCGCTAAGAAACATCGAAAACGAAGAACACCAAAAGTAATTTTACAACACATGTACTGTAATTTTCCAATACATGTATTGTGATGCAGATTTTACTGGATGTTGCGAAATTACAAAACATTCGTTGTAATTTTACAATACTGTATTGTGACGGTACAATTTCATGTATTGTAAAATTACATTACGTTTTGGTAATAAATTTAAATTACATTTATTGTGAAATCACAACAGAAAGTTTTGGCAGTGCATACGCACGTTCTTTATGTGTAAGTGATTCTTTAGGTGTAGGTAAAATCAATCTGTGTTATACAGTCAGCAAATTTTTCTAATCGAGACGGCATTTTTAACAATAACTCACTTGGTACGCCCCTGGGTATAAGTAACACTTATTTCAATTATTAATTATTATTTATGACTCTTCTTTTTTCAACCTTTTTTTAATTTCAGTTTTGACAGTCAAAGGAGTGAAAATACTGCCTCAAAATATTGATTTTTCTACTTCGAACTAAAAATCACTTTATGAAATACAAACATCTTAAAACTTGAAATTGATTAGATTACGAAGATAGCAATTGCTGGCATGGATTAAGGTTCTTTTGACACATTCAGTTATCTTCGAGTTACAAAATGATGATCATAATTGGTATTGTGCTCTTCCCTTTAACAATTTTCCTGAATTCTATTGGTAAATATAATAAATCCGTAATGGAAGCCGTTCGTTAAAAAGTGGCCTTACCACTAAAATATCAATTTCAAAAATGTGAATAAACATAAAAAATAATAATGATAGATATCCGGTTGATTCATTTTATAAGTAAAACAGCATATTGTGCACCAAGGCAGAGACCTAGTCTTTTTACGATCGAACGTGAGTTTTTGCAAATACGCAAGACCGTAAAAAGATTTCGCTGCCTCGGCACACACGATATTTTATGTAATAAGAGTATGGTTTCCGATTTTTCTCATAGTATTACGTCTCAAATTTGACGTTAGTTTCAAAGGAACATGTACACCGCGCTGAACAATGCTCGTGAGCCGAAGTAACGAACGCGCATGCGCGCGCATTTCCCGCAGAGGTAAAGTACCCCACCACCAACAATTACCTACTTTGCTGCTCCAAACCATTCCCAGAAAGTGAGGGAAAAATACTCTTGTTATATTCATTTCAACCATACTTTTTAAATATGTCGAAAACTGTAATATGAAGAATATCAACATTTAGACGTTTAACTAGTGTGGTATGTTAGTCTTTAGTCAAGTTCATTGAATATGTATGTATCATTGGACATTTATATATTTTTACATGTTCACAATAATAATTCTAATAAAATTCTTTACAAGATGCACTGCGTGGAAGTAAGCAACATAGCATCTTCAAAAGCTGTGAGCAAGCTGAATTAATATACATTGTTAGACATATTCGGTTGAATTTTCAATCACATGTGATTGAAAAAATTTTATTCGGCACAGTTAATGAATTTCAAAACGAGTATAACCCAGTGGGCTCAAAATTTGGCGACTTCTTTACGACATCTTTACGACATATTTAAGACAGCTTTACGATATCCTATATCCATGTCGTTAAGGGAATTGAATAGGTTCGATTCAAGATTTTTAAATAATCCAAAATCTTAAATAAAACTCATCAAGATTCCTTAAAAATACTGTGTTTTAAAATGTTCTAACTATATATATGAAATTATTGATATGCATATAATATTTAGAAGAATAAGCAGCTCTAAAGAAGAAACACAAAAGGTACTGTGGAATTATATTATCATAATGATTTTTGCGTCCGTTTAGACCAAATTTTCTATATTCGTTTTTGTAATCATAACCTAAAAAAGCATACAGCAGTTCTCAGTGGCTACAAAACTATGAAAATCCCAAAAATGTTCTTGGGACGTTTCTAGGGCGTCCTATGTTAGCACAATCAATGTCTCTAAGACGTCTAATGTCCTAAAGATAACCTAAAGACATGGACGTTCTCGGGACATCTTTCGTACTGACATTAGACGTTTTAAGAGCATCCCTAGGATATCCAAAGGACATGTTATAAAAGACGTCCTAGGGATGTCCTAAAGACGTCTCTAGGAGATCCTTAGTTTTTGTGCCCACTGGGTTATTGCCGATGGTATGAAGGAAATTTTCTCATTGTGATAAAATTATTCCAGCTAACCTTTTATTTTTCTTCCTTAAAGCTACTTCTTTTCATAAATATTATACAGGGGGACACGCTGGGGCTTACATACATGGCGATCTGAATGCTCCCCGAATTGCACAACAGCAGGGGAGAAGCCATTATAGAGGGGTATTTTCATGTTTCGCGCCTTTAAAATTGCATTCGGATCGGCCATTCGGTCAAGTCCTTGCATCTTCGGATCAAGTTTATCATAGTTTCCATGGTTGCGTTTGAAACTTCAAATGGATACAAGTATTAAAACAACATAGGTTATGTTACATAGTAATTACAAATAATAAAAGTGTTTAATTAATAATGAAGTGAGACATGTGTACTGAGAAGTAAACGTCAATTGTTTTCCGTGCCAATAACATTATGGAGTGTCTGCTGAGTGACAAATACTATAAAATAGTAATAATATTCTGCAATCCCAATGGGCGAAGAGTGAATTGTGTTTAACGCTTATTTGCGGCAAAAAAGGTATGTTATTAACATATAGTTATATGTTATCAATACCTACATTTACTTACAGCGATTAGGACAAACACGTGAATCCGAACATGACCCCGAAATAATGATAGATCGGCCCGGCTTGTTTATTATACTTTCGATTGTTTATTATTTGCCAAAGAAACGTTTTGTGGTTTTGTATGTTTCTTACTGACAGTGCCGGCAGTAATAATTTAAACAATAGTTACTCAATAATAATTTAACAAACATGAATTATTAATTATTTTAATAAGTAACACTTTATGCCTGAAATGAATAACTGATTTCCATTGTTTTTTTCACAGATCGATCATAGATGAAATACACATCAGGAAATGCAAATGGATTTTGTGCATTTCAGCTGGTTCATTTCAATGAACATCATTGAAAAACCATTATCTCTAGACCTTATCCCAAGACCGGGGATTGAGCAGCCTAAAATTAATTCAAGTTCAATCTGATGGTATAGGTGTATCAAAAAAATATCTCGAGGTAATTTATCTTGTCTGAATTTTAATTAATAAAATATTTAGGGATTTTTTTTATATTTTACAAAATGTTTTCTCTAGATCTCATCCTAAAGTTTTGTTTGATCAATCAATAAAATAAATTGGAGACTCGTTGGTGATCGAATTGTATCAGAAATAAATCTAGACAAGATATTTTAGGCTAAAATTGTTTTTCCATTTTTTAGAAATTATTCTATTTTCGAAAAATTCTATCTCTGGATCGGATTTCCAAGCTGGTATTCAATCAGCCTCAAAAATTAATCCTAATTCATTTTGATGGTATAGTTGTACCAAAAAGATATCACGAGGTAATTTATCTTATCTGAATTTTTATTAATAAAATATTCAGTGATTTTTTGTATTTTAGAAAATTTTTCTCTGGAACTCATCCTAAAATTTGGTTTGATCAACCAATAAAATAAATTAGAGACTCGTTGGTGATAGAATTGTATCAGAAATTAATCTAGACAAAATATTTTAGGCCAGAATTGTTATTCCATTTTTTTAGAAATTATTCTGTTTTCGAAAAATGCTATCTCTGGATCTGTTTTCCAAACTGGCATTCAATCAGTCTCGAAAATTAATTCTAATTCATTTTGATTGTATAGTTTTAACAGAAAGATATCTCGAAGAAATTTAACTTGTCTGAATTTTAATTAATAAAATATTTAGGGATTTTTTTTGTATTTCAGAAAATCCTTTCTCTGAACCTCATCCTAAAATTTGGTTTGACCACCCAATAAAATAAATAAGAGACTTGTTAGTGTAGCAGAAATAAATGCAGAAGCGATATTTTGTGCCAGAATTCTTATTCCAATTTTTTCATAAGTTTTGCTATAAGTATGTATTTTATCATTTCTAAATATTAAATTCATACATTATTGGTATCTTGTCAGAGAATACAAATCTTTTAGTGTAATTGAAATTTACTCGAAATGTTATTTTACTGTATTTCATTGAGTTATCGTTTAAGCTCAAATTATGCCGTTAGAAATGAAAACACCAGTTCCGTAAATTTTATTTCAGAATCCTTAAATATTTCATTAATTTAAATTCAGGCAAATTAAATTTCTTCGAGATATCTTTTTGATGAAACTATACCATCAAAATGAATTAGAATTAATTTTCGAGGCTGATTGAATGCCCGTTTGGAAATCAGATCCAGAGATAGCAATTTCGAAAATAGAATAATTTCTTTAAAAAAATGTTATAACAACTCTAGCCTAAATTATCTTGTCTAGATTTATTTCTGATACGATTCCATCACAAACGAGTCTCTAATTTATTTTATTGGTTGACTAAACGAAATTTTATGATGAGGTCCAGAGAAAACATTTTTTAAAATAGAAAAAAATCCGTGAATAATTTATTAATTAAAATTCAGGCAAGCTAAATTTCTTCGAGATATCTTTTTGGTAAACCTATGCCATCAAAATCAATTAGAATTAATTTTCGAGGCTGATTGAATGCCAGTTTAGAAATCAGATCCAGAGATAGCATTTTTCGAAAGTAAAATAATTTATAACAATTTGAATAACAATTCTAGCGTAGAATATCTTGTCTACATTTATTTCTAATACAATTCTGTCACTAACGAGCCTCTAATTTATTTTATTGGTTGACTAAACTAAATTTTAGGATGAGGTCCTGAGAAAACATTTTCGAAAATACAAAGAAATCCCTGAATATTTTATTAATTAAAATTCAGGCAAGTTAAATTTCTTCGAGATATCTTTTTAATCAAACCATACCATCAAAATGAATTAGAATTAATTTTAGGCTGATTAAATGCCAGTTTGGAAATCAGATCCAGAGATAGCAATTTCGAAAATAGAATAATTTATAAAAAAAATGGAATAACAATTCTAGCCTAAAATATCTTGTCTAAATTTATTTCTGATACAATTCTATCACCAACGAGTCTCTAATTTATTTTATTGGTTAACTAAACTAAATTTTAGGATGAGGTCCAGAGAAAACATTTGCTAAAATATAAAAAAATCCCAAAATATTTTATTAATTAAAATTCAGGCAAATTAAATTTCATCAAGATATCTTTTTGACAAAGCTATACCATCAAAATGAATTAGAATTAATTTTCGAGGCTGATTGAAAGCCAGTTTGGAAATCAGATCCAGAGATAGCATTTTTCAAAAATAGAATAATTTCTAAAAAAAACAGGAATAACAATTCTGAAGTAAAATATTTTGTCTAGATTAATTTCTGATACAATTCTATCACCAACGAGTCTCTAATTTGTTTTATTGGTTGATCAAACCAAATTTTAGGATGAGTTCCAGAGAAAAATTTTCTAAAATACAAAGAAAATCCCTGAATATTTTATTAATAAAAATTCAGATAAGATAAATTACCTCGAGATATCTTTTTGGTACACCTATACCATCAAAATAAATTAGAATTAATTTTTGAGGCTGATTAAATACCAGCTTGGAAATCAGATCCAGAGATAGCATTTTTCGAAAATAGAATAATTTCTAAAAAATGGAAAAACAATTTTAGCCTAAAATATCTTGTCTAGATTTATTTCTGATACAATTCGATCACCACCGAGTCTCTAATTTATTTTATTGGTTGATCAAACAAAATTTTAGGATGAGATCTAGAGAAAACATTTTGTAAAATACCAAAAAATCCCTAAATATTTTATTAATTAAAATTCAGACAAGATAAATTAACTCGAGATATTTTTTTGATACACCTATACCATCAGATTGAATTTGAATTAATTTTAGGCTGCTCAATCCCCAGTCTTGGGATGAGGTCTAGAGATAATTGATTTTGCAATGATGTTCATTGAAATGAACCAGCTGAAATGCACAAAATCCATCTGCATTTCCTGATGTGTATTTCATCTATGATAATAATGATATAAACAATCGAAACTATAATAAACAAGCCGGGCCGATCTGTCATTATTTCGAGGTTATGTTCGGATTCACGTGTTTGTCCTAATCGCTGTAAATAAATGTAGATAATGTCAATTTGAAGTTTATGCGTGTAATATTTTATTTACTTTACTTAATACATATTCTATATATTCATAACATAACATTTTTTCTGCAAATAAGCGTTAAACACAATTCACTCTTCGCCCATTAGGATCGCAAAATATTATTACTATTTTATAGTATTTGTCACTCAGCAGACATTCCATAATGTTATTGGCACGGAAAATAATTAACGTTAACTTCTCACAACACATGTCTCACTTCATTATTAATTAAACACTTTTATTATTTGTAATTACTATGTAACATAACCTACGTTGTTTTGATACTAGCATCCATTTGAAGTTTCGAACGGAACCATGGAAACTATGATAAACTTGATCCGAAGATGCACGGACTTGACCGAATGGCCGATCCGAATGCAATTTTAAAGGCGCGAAACATGAAAATACCCCTGTATTATGGCTTCTCCCCTGCTGTTGTGCAATTCGGGTAGCATTCAGATCGCCATTTATGTAAGCCCCAGCGTGTCCACCCTGTATGTATGTCCTTCGTTAATTTCATGTATCTCACGACACAAATAAGGAGCCGTGGGACTTGGTCACGTTGGGGTCTGGCTTCGCGAAAATTATGAAGACGCATGGGTGTATGCACATCAGGGTGGTCCAAAAATGCATTGCAAAATTTTTTTCCATGCAATTTATTCCAAATCCGAAAAAAGAAATTCCCTAATTTTTTATTTTCTTATTTTTTTATTTTAACAGGTGCCGGTTTTGATTTGAAGTTCCCCATGCAAAATGCATGGGGAAAAATCACTTTTTTGAGTTTTTAGAATAATTTTTTAGGGTTTGAAAAAATGTGACAGGAAAGTGTCGGGGCTTGTAGAGAGTTATCCAAGGAAGAATTTCATCTATCAGACATATGAGTTTGATACCCCTAACACACCCCTACGCGTACCTTAAAACTACCCTTAAAAGCAAAAATGTCCATTTTTCTAGGAATTGACCTTTTGAACACTGTGTTGTCGTATTTTTTTACTTAAAATTATTAATATTGGTCTAGTGGATACATTTATTATCATTGGTTAATTAATTTTCAATTATTTAAACAAATGGAATTGGTTTCAATAATTTTTTTCTCGAAAATTTGTTTTTCCCCCTAAAAATGATTACTATTAGTCTAGTAGAATATTTATTAACATTGGTTATTTAATGTTTTATTATTTAAACAAATGGGATTTCTTTAAACCATTTTTTTTCGAAATTTCGTTTTTTTCCTTAAAAATTATTACTATTGATCTAGTGGAATATTTATTAACATTAGTTCATTGATTTTAAATTTTTTAAACAAATGGAATTTTTTTATATAATTTTTTTATTAAAAATTATTAATATTTTTCAGTGGAATATTTATCAAAATTTGTTGATTAATTTTATTTTTTTTTAAATATTACTTAAATATTACTGATAAATTAATTATTATTATTAAATTAATTATTAATTAGTTAATAATTAGAACTAATGAATATTCCACTTGACCAAAAGTAATAATTTTAATTTTAAGTAAATCGAAACGAAATTATTTAAAGAAATTCCATTTGTTTCAGCAATTAAAATTTATGAACTAATGTGAATAAATATTCCACTAAACCAATAGTTATAATTTTTAAGAAAAAAAAAACAAAATTTCGAAAAAAATTATTTAAACAAATCCCATTTGTTTAAATAATAAAACATTAATTACCCAATGTTAATCAATATTCTAATAGACTAATAGTAATCATTTTTAGGAGCAGTACGAATTTTCGAGAAAAAAAAATATTTAAACAAATTCCATTTGTTTAAATAATTGAAAATTAATTAACAAATGATAATAAATGTACCCACTAGACCAATATTAATAATTTTAAGTGAAAAAATACGAGGATACAGTGTTCAAAAGGTCATCCAATGAAGAATTTTATGTGCCACATATATGGGGTTGACACCTCTAGCACACCCTTACGAGTACCTAAAAACTACCCTTAAAACAAAAACTGTCAATTCTTCATGAAATCGACCTTTTGAGCACTGTATTGTCGTTTTTTTTACTTAAAATGATTACTATTGGTCTAGTGGCATATTTATTATCATTCGTTAATTAATTATTAATTATTCAGGCAAATTAAATTTGTTTAAATTTTTTTCTCGAAAATTTGCCTTGTCCCCTTAAAATTATTACTATTAGTCTAGTGGAATATTTATTAACATTAATTAGTTCATTTTCAATTATTTAAATGAATTAAATTTTTTTGAATAATTTCGTTTCAAATTTTTAAAAATAAATATTATTACTGTGAGTCTAGTGGAAGACTTATCAGTAATAATTAATGACTGATTAATAATTAATTGGATAATAATTAATTTATCAGTTATATTAAAGTAATAATTTTTATTTTAAAAAAAAATGTTAAGTTAAAAAAAATTGTTTAAACAAATTCCATTGGTTTAAATAATAAACAATTAATGAGAAAATGTTAATAAATATTCTACTAGACTAATAGTAATAATTTTAGGGGAGGAAACAAATTTTAAAAAAATATTTAAACAAATTCTATTTGCTCAAATAATTAAAAATTAATTAAGCCATGATTATCAATATTCCGCTAGACCAATATTAATAAATTTAAGTAAAAAAAGACGAGAATACATTGTTCAAAAGGTCGATTTCATGAAGAATTAACTTTTTTTTAAGGGTAGTTTTCAGGTACTCGTGGGGGTGTGTTAGGGCTGTCAACCTCATTTGTCTGATAGATCAAATTCTTCTTTAGATAATTCTCTACAGGCCTCCATACTTTCCCGTTACATTGTGTCAAATCCTAAAAAATTATTATAAAAACTCAAAAGACTGATTTTTACCCATGCATTTTACATGGCAAACTTTAAGTCAAAACAGGCACATGTTAAAATAAAAAAATAAAAAATTATGGAATTTCTTTTTTCGGATTTGGAATAAAATGTGGGGGGGGGGTCGTTTCTCTCTAGCATGAAAAAAAATGTTGACATGCATTTTTGGACCACCCTACTGTAGAGTCTCTCGCAGGAGGCTTTATAAAATTTATCGACAAAAATTGCTTGAGTACATAAAAATTGCTTAAACAAATAGAGATTTGTTTAAAAAAAAACAATAAATGTCTCAAAATTATGCGATTATGAAACAAAATGTAGAATAAGAATGTTTTTGAAAAATTTAATACTCCAAACAATGACCAGCTATTACATTTCAATCAGAAAGTACGATTATTTTGTACATTTTTTGGAAATAAATAATTGTTTAATTAAGTTACACTTATTAAAACAATTATAGATTGATAAAAAAAGTTATGGAAAGTATTTAAATTGTCAATTAGTAATTATTTGTATAAAAAAGACGACAGAAATTGATAAAAAATGACAATAATACGTAAAAATGTTGTTTTTTATTTTCGGGTCATATTTGTGGCGCTGCAAGGGGGTAAAGGTGGGTTAGAAATAAAAGTTATTTTTATGGTTTTATTTCGTACACTCATCTTGAATCCCTAAAAATTTTGGCACATTTTGATGAAACCCTGAAGCATGAGTTCAATTGTTCAAAATTGACGGATTCATTTATTCTGGAAATTCAAATTCAAGGGTGAGGGTGACTTGCCTTCTAGAGCGAACAAAATTTTTGCAAATGCATTTTTGGACTACACGGGCAGGCTCGTAGCCAGAAATTTGGGGAGGGGGGGGGGTGCAAAACGTAGTAATAGTTTAGATTTTTTCACATCTATAGGAAAATGTTAGAATTCGCGGAATTTCGGGGGGGGGGGGCGTCTGGCCCTACGGCTGGCTACGGCCCTGCGTATAGGACATCAATCTATATGTTCAAATTTAATAGCTGTGGATATTTAAGAGTGATATGTTACTCTTTAATATCCAAAATATTATCTAATGATTATGCCAAATAACAACATTTAAAATTGAACTTGAATGTTCATACATAAACGAAAAACAGATAAATGGTGTGGAATATCGATCAGATGATACGTTCAGTCAAGTATGTTTAATATTTGTATGTTTAATATTTGTAATTCAAAATCTTCAAAATAAAAAATAAGAACGGGGTAACTACGATGAGAACTAATGAGCTGTAATCAGCATTTAAAATTCTATCTAAAATTGTCGGTTACATATACTCAAATTTTAATTTTTAAAAACAAAGATTTTGTCATTTGCGTGCGTCACATGCGGCTGAGTCAATATAACCTCAAACTTAAGAACTTGTTCCGTCGCATAACTAGATAAAAGTAAGAAAACTCGCTATCCGATGTTAATTATAAGTATAGTTTATTTTGGTCCTCTGGAAATGCACTGGACTGGCAGTGGTGGGGATCAAACCCAAGAGACTGACGCTTCCGATGTAAATACTATTATTTGTTTGCGCCTGAGTGACCAGCGCACACCATCCCGCAGCGTCACTTACCTACCTATGTTAGGAATCGCTATCTGAAGGTTTCTCTGTATTACATAACTGTAATATCGAAAATATAGCCATTAAATATAGCCGTGAAATTTCAGTGCGCGTAGCGCATGCACTCAGACGATTTTAACAACGCCTAACATCTTAAAAAGATAGTAGATGTTCGGCATGAATATCTGCATGTTAGACGGTACAATCTTACGCTTTGAACATCTACATTTAAACATTCATTTTTTTCCGTGACAATTTTAAATTGAACAAATTTTTTAAGTCGGAACACGGAGAAAAATGGATGTTCAAAAGTAAAATCTAGATGTTCAGGGTTAAAATATTATATGTTTAACTATAGGACAACAATCTAGATGTTCGAAGTTAGCATCTGTAGATCTTATAATGTGAAATGTTACCCTCTAACATTCAAAATGTTCAACTGAAAAATCCGAGATATTATATGTATGGTTATGTCAAATGACGTCTGTAAATATTTGAGGAGTTTACTTATTTATGGTCATTTAAGGAATTGATTGATAACTTATTTGTGAATTTGAAATTAAACTTTAATGTTCGTACACGAACGAAAAACAGATAAGGGGTATAAAATGTCGACCAGATGATGCATTCAGTCAAGTTGAAGTTATATTCAATATTTCTAATTCAAAATAAAAACGGGGAAGAATAATCGGAGAACGAATGATCTGTCCTAGCTTGAATCACGGCAAATATCTCTACACGGGTATTTCTTTTTGCAGAATTGGGCTCAATGTCTGCCAGTACAGACGAACCGACTTTTAAACCACTTGCTTTTTATGGAGTTTATTTTTACGGAGATGGGCTTGGTGGCTTAATACCAGTAATTGCCGGAAGTTTTTACTGGGTAGCAACTGATGAAAGATATATACTTGGAGTACGTATCAATAACCAGGCTCATCCAATATATAATTCACAAAGGCAGCAGATTTTTCTAGACAATATTGACTCTCATCATATCCTGGTGAATGAACAATTACATGAAGAGTATGATGGAATCTTTTATGCGGACGTTCACTCGCCCACGCCACCACTGTCACCTAGGCCACCACTATCGCCCACGCCTTCAAGATCGCGCCAGAATTCAACCAGTCCAAGACCCAGTCAAAGACGTAGATACCATTGATGCTTGGCAATAAAATTTTGAATTCATCAAATGCCATATCAAATGATTGAAACTTAGATTTAAGTGTCCATACATTTCTTAATTTCTGATTACACTTTTATTCGGTTTCGGATAGAATACAATAAACTTGATAATAATAAAATTATATTGAGATAACGAAAATATATTTATTTGATGCATCAAAGAGCTTATTCGTTATCTACTAAAAATAATACCCCCACCTATGACACACATGATTTTAATTTGGTAAAAGCCCATTGTAATGATTAATACATCAAGCAGATAATACATATTCAGCTCACCTAATATGTTACGGAGCATTTCAAAATTCCGCTATTATTCCATTATGAAATACTATTGTTCCTGTAAATTCCGTGAATAATGTCAGTAATTATATGTAATGTCACAATAATGTCTCAGTTTATCTGAAGAAAGATGAAATTTATTTGAGGAAAATATTTATTTGACATATATGATATGTCAAACGCCTCTGTCTAGGTTCACAAAAAAAATGTCCTCCATAAATTTGAGAATCCTCGCGGTATTCATTTTTTTAATTAGCCTTACTTTATTTCAACTATTTTAACCAAAAGATCATTTACCTACACTTACAGAACACATAGGCTGCACTTTGGTCAGTTTATACTTTATAATGAACACTCAACCAAGTTCAGTCCTTTACTTGTTGAACAAACCTTCAGTTTCTATTGACCCTGATGAAGACTTCAAAAATTGTTTCTATGTAATACAAATACCTCAAAAATGAAGCTTTATTGGAAACAGTACAACATGCATATATGCATCCTGAACTACGACCCAGAGCAGAGTTATGCACTATGAAAAAAAATAAATGAAAGAAAACTTACTTGATTCAAAGAAATGACCATACTGAGCTCATCCTATAGAAAGTTTCTTTAAGACAAAGAAATGATTTAATCTAAACCAAAAGTATGATATTATTGTTGGAAATTGATATTGATCTTATGCAGTGAAATATAACCTATGAAAATGAACGTTCCTATTGGTAGAGAGAAATTAGACATTTCTATTGAACAATTAGGTAGTTGATAGCAGTCCCATGCCACTCTTCTGGAGGCCTGTGAAAAATTTTTGCGATGAGAGTTGACGGTCGCCGTGTGGCGATGCCAGCTCTGCAGTGGGCCTAGAATTCAAATAATGCAAGACGTAAATCCCGTAAATCCCAATACATTCCTACTGAATACAAAAAATTATTATTCATTCGCAATTAAATAAGGCATAATTATTTGTGTATTTTTTGAATTTCCGAAAAGAAAATAGTCTAAATTTTATAATATTTTTAATTATATTATATAATATTTATTTTAATTCATTTCGGATTTTCAAATATTTAAATAAACTCATTATGTATTGAAATACACTTCCTTAAAAGGAGGTAGGTAAAATTAATAAAATAACACATCATTTATAGAATGAAACATTTTTTTATACATATATAAAAGTTTTTGGTCAAAACTTAAAGTATCAGGCATACATATTCTTTCACCACAATAACAAATTAATAACATTTATTCAATAGGAAATAATCCATTTTATATATAACTTTAAATAAATTTCTTGTGTCTCTTAGTATTTGTCACAAGTCTTTTTTTAATAATATTGCTCTTTTATATAGAATATTAAATATTTTAACAGATTTTATTCAATATCTTAAATAAGTCTTTTCCTCGATGTAAACTAAGAATTTGTCACCGCTTTTAAACGTTCAGAGTGTCTTCTAAAAATTTTCGAATTGGTCTTAAAAATTTTTAAGTTAATTTTTTTAAATGAAAAAAAACATTTAACATTTTCCTGGGAATCTACAGAGAATTTTTCATTCTCTTGAAAACTTTTGTAATTTCAATTCAGCTTATTTTTTCAAAATCTGAAACAGTCTACATTAAAAAAAATGAAATTTTTCAAAAGTTTTAAATCAATTCTTAATTATTTGAAACTTTGAAATATTTATTAAGCATCATATAATTCTTTTTGTGATTTTGTAATTCTGATATAATTTTCTTTTAAAATCCGTTTTTCGAAATGAAATTTAACCATGAATCTTGAGACAATTTTATTATTCTCTCTAAACCTTTAAAAGTTTTGAAAAGGCTTCTAATTTTTTGTTTGAAATCTTCATGAGTGTATATTTTATTTCAAATTTTTTTGATTCTTTTCAGGATTGCAATTATTTTCTATTGTTTTCGAAACTACCGAAACTTCTACAATATTTGGCTATTTTCTGTGCATAATTTTATTATTCAGGAATTTTCTAAATTTGGGATTTGGTAATCCCTTATAAGATGTAAACTGTCACAGAGATCCCTAAAAACACTTAAACATTATTTCAAACTGTCAGAAAATTACTTTTAATGCGTTGTCAAATTCAATTTTATTCTTTTGCCACGGTTTTGCAACGATCATAGGCCAACTGCATAGCTGGCGCCACCACTCGGCCACCGTCAACACATTGTACATTTTCAACTCAAGAGTCCCAGGGGGCTGGTTGATAGAGTCAAATGTGATTTTTAGTCTAGAAAATATTTCTTTCAAACTAATTATAGTGATTGCTTCTTTCAAATTATTTGATTATTTGATTCCGTGATCCTTGATTTAAAGAACAGGGAGAATTATTTTCAAAATAACGTCATTTATAAAAATAAACGCAGCTAAATTAAAAGAGATATTTCATGGACTTACAAAAATACAACCATCCTTCAAAGAATTTGAAAACTTCAAATACAAAAATTGAAAAGTAGCATTTGTTCAGCAGTTTAATGTAATAATAATTATAAGTTAATATTATTTAAATAGTGATAATTATTTTTATTTTTACAGGGTGAAAAAATATGATTAAAATATTTCAAACACTGTCAACGCTGAAGCTGAGAATAAAGAAAGCATAGTAATATAAGATGACATACCTGGGTCATAAAATTTTAATTGACAGGGAAATATCAGGAATTAGATAAAAAATTTAACAGAAAAATCATTGGAATCACTTCAAATGTTGTTTGTCTTATACATCACATGAAATAAATGCAATTTTTAATGAGCTTGATTTTAAGTTCTTTTGAGTTTAAAAAGTTCAATTTGTAACAGTTTCATGAAATGCATATTTCATGCAGTCATATTTCAAAAAACCTTTACGTGTAAATATTTTTATCTTTAATTCCTTTAACAGATTTACAAATTTAAAAAATTTTTAATACATTTTAGAAGACTTGGTTAATTGAAAATTAGAATTACTTCAACAGTGGAATTCTTAATCAAATAAAAAATTAACAATAATAGAGTTCTACGTCAAAAAATACTATAAATTGCAGTCGTACACAATGTTACTCTTTTAAATCCAAATCCTTGATAGTTAAACCATTGTAAACGTTGAAATTAAAGATTTTGATATTATTTTCAGTTAATTCTTAATTCATTGATTCATAAATAGATGTTACTGTCTTATTAAGAACAACTTAAGTTTTAAATTGAAGGTAAAAAATTCCTATATGAATCAGGGACGAATAAACTGTGCTAAGTCCACTTGTTAAAAAAATAGAGTTTTCTTTCAAAATGATACTATGTCGCTTTCTCACACCTGTTTCAGTGAAAAATTTAGGATTTGAAACTTTTTCCCCTAAAGTTTAGTCTCACACAGTCTGCACTTTGGTTGGTTTATACCAAATAGTGTTTGTTTACAATTGAGACTCCGGATTTAATAACCACACATAAAATTTTACCGAGCAAAAAACAAGTCCCCTGGAGGCTTCAAAACAAATTTTCGATTAAAAATTTTTAAATGACATATCCGGACGTGAAAGTTTATTGCACATCTTTTTTCCCTTAGACAAAAAGTTATAATTTTTGTAGTTTTCGAAATTAAGCCAAAAAATTGACTTTTTTGAGAAAGTCGATTTTAATCCGTTTTTCGCTTCAACTCGTGCTCAGTGCTTCAGTTTTTTAAATTTTTTAATGAAAATTTCAGGGAATGTGCTTCAGGATATCCTTAGATTGAAAATGTAATGGGAATTCATAACCGTTTCTTTTAAAAAATTGTACTGAATTTTTTTCTGATGCTCGGCGCGAATCGAACATTTGTAACTTCCAGCGTTTCGTTTAGCGAGGGAATTTTGAGCAGACTAATAAATCTCACCGCAAAAATGCGGAGAAGGATGTAATGAAGTTTTCTGGAAAGTTTCAAATCAAAATATTTGATAGTTTAGGAGTAGTTATGATTTTAGTGAACGTCAGCGCTGGAGTCTTTGAGCGTACTATGGTACTCTGAGACTTTCCACTGTGTCACGTTCTCTCGCTAGTGAAGTTGTTGCTTAAAATATGATATTATGCAATTTTTTTAGTGAAAACATCTAAACGAAAATAAGTTAACAAAATATTAATTAATTTTATTTAATTTTCAATGTATTTTTCCGTTTTCTTTAGATTTAAATGTAGGATTCTCTTATGTACACCTAATATTTACACCTATATTCGGCTTAACCTATAAGCACGAGTTGAAGTGAAAAACGGATTAAAATCGACTTTTTCAAAAAAGTCAGTTTTTTGGCTTTATTTCGGAAACTACAAAAGCTACAACTTTTTTTTTAGAGGAAAAAAGATGCGCAATAAAATTTCACGTCCGCGTATGTCTTTAAAAATTAAAAATTAAAAATTTGTTTTGAAGCATCCAAGGGACTTCCTTTTCTCTCGGTAAAATTTTATGTGTGGTCATTGAATCCGGAGTCTCAATTTTTGAAGTCTACATCAGGGTCGATAGAAAACTAAAGATTTGTTCAACAAAAGTAAAGGACGCAGCCATCTGACATAACGTATGTCAAAAAAATATTTACGCCAGATAAACTTTATCTTTTTTCAGATAAATTTGATGTTTCGTTAGATAAACGTGATGCAATGTTTTTATCTTTTTGAAACATAAAATTTATTCCTGGGGCTTACTGTGCTTTAGATGAATCCAAATATTTTAAAATTTCAAAGAATTAAAACTAAATCAACGATTATACAAAAATATTTTTTTTTATTTGTTGATCATTAGAGAATTTTGAAAAGTATTTAAAAATTTGTATTATTATTTAAAAGAATAAAAAATATTGTGCTAATACTACAAATAATTTTTTTCTGTTAAATAGTGTTATTTTGTCAATGAAATAAATAGAAATATCAAAATATGTATTTCAGCTGACTCTCTTAAAGATTTTTTACTATTTATATTTATGATAACAGGAAAATCTATATTGAGAAATATAAATATTATTCAACACCTATATTAGATACAAACTCAGGAGACGATTTGGTTGAATCAACAAAATTATTGATTCAACCACAAAATATGGATATTATATGGACCAAAAAATGTTTGATTGACCGAACTACACCTTCTTATTAATTTGACCAAGTCTTTTACTAGATGGAGTATTTGGTTGTTTCAACAAAATATTATACTGGATCAATGAAATAATTTGTTGTGTCAACCAAAATTTGTTTTATTTAACCGAATTTCCATGTATATCCAAGAAACCGGTTCTTTGGTTCAAGGAATTTTTTCAGAGTATAGCCTCAGGGGTGAAAAGATAAATATCCCCCTAGACGGTGGACAGGTTCTAGGGTAGAAAAGGATAACATTTTAAGGATGAACAGTTTTTATTCGGCAAGAATACAAAGATACTATTCTTTTCGTTTGATTAATATCTATCTTTTTTCAATTTAGTAAAGTTTGGAGGTATGATGATTTTGTATTATACTTTATAATTTATAATATATAGTCGCAAAACTCGACATCATAAACGTCCTCTTTCCAAGAACCTTCTGAGAAAGTTCTATTCCAAACGGCTGAGAAGTGGGAAACTGCGAAAGTTACTATGTATGAGCCAGAACATTAAATTTAGTATTGTATTAGATTCCCAGCTGGTTTCGAACCCGTGCAGTCCCGGGAGAGATGATATGATAATGTTGTTAGCGACACGACAAGCCAACGGCTTCATCTAAGCAATGGATTTAATCCTCAGGGAATCACATTTCTCAGGAAGAACCAATTTTGCTTTAATTTCGGGACCCGGAAAAGCTGGAACGGAAAAGTAATATGATTAAAAATTCTCTAGAAGGAAATCGACTTTTGAATTTCTTGTACTATCTCTGTCTCTCTTTCCAGTTTTTTCTTCCAAAACATCAACACAAATTGTTTAAACTAGATATTCATGATGTGCTCCTGTGGCAATAATAATACATGAGGATTTGGGAAATACGTCGATCATAATTCATTAAAATGGCATATCTATTATCCGAGGGCATAACACATTTCGTTTGGTGGAAATTTCTCAAAACTAGCATCATTCGCACAATACACGCGCATGAGGTTTTTCGATTTGATGGAATAAATCCTTTTTAATAAAAATCAATATTCTAAATAAATAATTTATAGTAAAAAACCGTTAAACTCGTCCAAAGGGACCAATTTTCAATGAAATAGTTGAGTCCCTTACGGAAAAAGAAACATTTTCCACCAAATCGTAGCATTTTTAACTAAAAAAGATTACATTTTTAGCAAACGGGATGAATTTTCTATAAAATAGTTTCCACCGAAAGAATTTTTTTTTTTTAACTAAAATAGACGAATTTGTTAAGAAATGCTTACATTTTCATCCACAGAGATGAATTTTCAATTAAAATATTGAATCTTCAATGAAAAAATAAATAAATGTTCAACACTGAAATGTCTCGTCCCGAAATTTGGGATGAATAGTTAAATATTTTTCATAATTGGGGCTATTGATTACGAAATTTTGAGATGAATAGTCCATATCCTTTCCCAATTTTTCAATTACAATAAAAAACATTTTAATTTAAACCAAAAATAGTTTAGTTCATCCAAAAAGACGAATTTTCAACAAAATAGTTCAATCTTTAATAAAAACAAATTTATTCTAAACGAAAGTTGTAATTGTTCATAATTCTACTAAAAGATATTTTATTAAAAATTCAAGAGTTCAATTTATTCGAAAAAAATGATTTTTTAACAAACTAGTTCTCTCAACTAAAAAAAACATTTATTCAACCAAATAGTTACATTTTTAACCAAACAAACAAATATCTACCAGAAGTTACAAATTTTTAAACCCCGTTTGAACTGACTCAAATACTTCCTGAAAAATTTAAAAATATTCCAAAATTAAAATTGTATTAAAATTTTTAAGATTTTCTTGCGCATTTTTTCAAATCTTTTTGAATTTTCTTCAAAATATAATTTTTAAAGATGAAAGATACTAAAAAAATTCCCAGGAATTGTAAGAAAAGTTGTTTATTTTCTTGATACCTTACAAATAAATTTAAACAACTAAGTAATTCTTATTCCAAATCTTTAAAAAGTAAATCATGTGTTAGATGATCTGAAATTTGAACAAGTTTTAAATTATTTTTGTATCTTTTTATAACTTCTAAATAAATCTTAAACTAACTTGAAGTTTTTTTAAAAGCTTGCATTCTTGAAAAATGGATAAAATTTTGCTTCAAAATATTTCAAATTCTTTTTCGAAATTTTAGGAATATATTTGAAATCTTTTTTAATTTTCTCTTGAAATTAATTTTGCATACAAAAAATAATTGGAAATTTACTCATGAATCTTGAAAAGATTGAGAAAAATTGCTTTAATACGCTTTACTTTCTTACGCAATATTTTAGGAAACCATTTTAATAGGTTTGAAATCTTTTTAAATATTTGTTTAAAATTCATTTTTAAAAAATATATCATTTCATATTTTCCCAGGAATCTTAAGATTTTTTTATATTCTTTGGAAGCCATTTAAAATTCTTTTCAAAAATTTACATTTTATTTACAATTTTTTTAAATGTTCTTAAGATTTAAATTATTTTAGAATCTTTTTCAAAACTGTTTAAAACTTCCAAATATGTTTTAAAATCATTCAATTTTTTCAACACAATATTAATCCTGCAAAATAAACAAATTGTCTCAAAATTGTCCAGATTCTTTTTCGATGTATTTTGAAATCTCCAAAAATTAAAATTAATCAATATTAATAATAAAATCATTTACAATTAAAATTTTCTCTTTCATCTACAATATTCAGAAACATCTGGAAATTTTTATTTACAAAATTAAGGTGCAGAAAGTTTCTAATCTTTATTAATAGATATACGCACTGAAAACAGCAGCTAAAAATCATATTCACGAAGTTATGAAAACAATCAGTTTTTCGAAAACAGTGTATGTAAGAAATTGTTACACCACTTTAGTCAGATAGAATATTATATTATCCAGCAAGGAGCGAAAGTTGGGACTTTTTCGACAAGTCTAATTTTTTAAATGCGAGTCGTAGGAGAGCGAGCACGAGCCAAAGCCGATTACTGAAAAATACACAATTCGTAATAAATCCCCTCCCCCTTGGGACATACGTTATTTTTCATAACAAATGCATGATTTCAGACACGATTGGAACACAGAAACGGTCTCTGCTCACGTGCATGAATCTTGAAAACTTTTTTTATTTGTGTAAATAACAAAAAAAATTTTAATTTGAAATTCAAAAAAATTTGATCGGTAAGAAGTGTGTCACTGAACCAAATCAGCAAGAATTTTCTCTGACCATTCAGTGATTTTCCAATGATCAGTGAAACATATTTTACTGGAATTTTAGAGACATTTTTCACTACGAAATCAATGAAAAACTATTGAAATTTTAGTGTATAGTCTCTAATTGGCAGTGAATTTTCACTGATTCAATTACCTAGAAGTATTTCACTGATTCTCAGTGAAACTGCAGTGGCTGAAATCATGCATATTATATTATAAAAAAAAAGATTTTCAGTGCTTTCGATGTAAATTAAACACCTCAGTGAATTTAATTCTAATATTATACATTTATAATCTATTGTGTAATTTGAATTGTGCTTGCACTCTAGAACTTAATAGGTTTAACGGATAGAAATCCTCTCTCCATTTGTAACAGTAATTTCTCGAAGATGTCAAGTACTTCAGAGAAACGTAACGAGCAGCTTCTGACCTACGGTTTCATCCAATTATATAGAGAATCGATACCGAAACGGTGGATTTGATTTCAGAACGGTAACCTAATTTCCCAACTGTTTCTTGATCAAGCTCGGAATTTAACACTTGAAAATAATAAGATCGTTGGATTAAATCGTGTAATATTAAATTTCGAGAAAAAACTTACTAGACAAATTTTGCATCTTTAAAGGATTTTTTATTATTATTATACAAAAAATTCGTATTAGAAAAGTGAGAAAGGGAGGAGGTATAAAGGAGAAAGGAAAATTTTAGATTAGTCTAGAATTCCCTTGGTGCTATCTTGAGCAACACATTCGTTCCGCAACACCTCTCCGACACAGGTCGCTGATCAATGTCTCTAGCAATCACTCTGGGCGAAGAGCTTCAAAAAGTCATCATATGCGATAGATCACACAAAAAATATGCAACCTGACTAATAACCCGTTATATACTCTTTATTATACTTTATTATACATACTCTTTATTCTAATCACATCACATCGAAATTTTTTGAAATTATATCTAGTTTAATATACTGCTTAACGGTTATGGGAAATAACTAGCTTCTTTTAACTAGTTACTGTAAATATTTAGTGTAGTTACTATAAAATTCATTACTTTTTTAGTAAGATTCGAAATGCAATTCACAATTTTTTTATGACCATCAATAAAGTTAATTAATTTTTCAACTATGTTTTTCGTTTTCGTCGTCCAACTTGTGGTCGCTAGTTTTTTAAAGTTTGAAAATTGGAATTTTTTTCAACCTTGACTTCAAAATTTTCTAAGACCTATTGAAACACTTTTAGAAAAAAAGAAATTTTTTGAGAAAAATATTTGTTTTCTTAAAAATTAACTTTTTAACCCTTGTGTATGTAACCGGGTACCCGTCGAAGTATATTTTGTTGGATAATTTTTTTTTTGCTACGAAAAATTCGCTAAAAAAAACTCCCGGATCCCCACGATTTCACCGAGTGTATAGTAAAATGTGCACTAAAATTTTTTTTTTATTTTCTTCAACTAAGAAAATTTCTAATTTGAAAAAATTACACGTACAGTCCAATCGTGTAACCGGGTTCCCGCATACAAAAATAATGGATTTGATGTAATTTATCACAAAATTAAAATCTTTTCATAGAAAACAGGAGCAAATAAGAATAAAATAATATGTTATACTAAATTATATTAACTTCAATTGTTTATTTATCAAACAGACTAAATATAATAATAATGATCTCGATATCTCTTCGAAAATTCAAACTATTGTCCGTTATTTTATAATCACGAATAATTAAAATTGAATAAACAGTTTATAAAAGACGTTTGAAATAATACGCAGCACAATAACACACGGAAATATCTACAAACACTTGAGCTGACTGTACTGACTGTGCAAAGTTACGCTATAGCTTACACGTCTTACTTCTTTGCGTGAACGATAGACACTAAACATAATCGGTTTAAAATTTGTAAATACGTTTCAAAGGGCCTCTAAGATGTTTCTCAGATTTAAAAAAGTATCAAGAATATTCCAGTTGAAGATTAATCATTTTAGGTAAAAATTTCTCTCTTTGTTTTAAAATCAAAATACTTTTGGTTGAGAATTCATTTTCTTGTACTAAAAATTTTATTATTTCGTTGAAATTTCAATTTTTTCAGATAGTTATTATATTCATTTAAAAATTTAACTATTTTGGCATGAAATTTCAATAATTTGTTAAAAACTTTGCTTTTTATTGGAAATTCCTGATTTATGGTGAAATGTAAACTGTTTTGTTTCAAAATTCGCCCTTTTGTCCTAAAAATTCCAAAATTGGGTTAAAATTATTTTTTTCTCTTGATTGAAGGACCTTTTTTTGTTGAATATTCAAAGCATTTGTTGGAAATTCGTCTTTTTGGTTTGCAAATTTAATTTTTTTGTACAAATTTATTTATTTTTTTGTTTAAAGTGCAAATATTATATTGGCAATTAATTTGTTTTGATTCGGAATTTACCTATATTATTTAAACTTCAAATTTTTTGTTGAATTCAGCTATTCTTTTTTTAAATTTTTTCCTTGAAATACCAGCTATTTAATGTTTCATTGGGAATTGATTTCTTTTGGTTGAAAATTGAACTATATTTCTCATTTTTTTTCATTTGAAAATCTATTTATTTTGTTGAAGATTCCTTTTTTGCAGAGAATTAATCTTCTTGGTTAAAAATTCACGTTCTTAGTTTAAAATTGAACTGCTTGGTTAAAAGTTAACTCTTATGTTAAAAATTTAGTTTCTTATTAAACATTCATCATTTTACATGAACCTTAATATTTTTTATGCCTCTCATCAGATACCAATGAAGCTGTATAAAATTTAATTTTGGACACACGAAAGTGAATCATTTTGATAAAAAGTTATATATATAAGTTATATATACAAAAGTAACCAAAAAAGTAACGAGGGCTACTTTTTTCCGAAATGTTTGTATTAAGTAATAAAATATATTCATGACTTATTCAGTGATCAATCAAATTTAATTTGCATATTTAATCATCATCATCTAACCATTTGAAGTTTTTCTGTTCCAGATTATCGACGGGAACGCGAAGACCGAGGTGAGCAACAGGAAAGAACCAGGTGTCTTCTGCGGCGAGTCAGAACAGCCTCAAACTTTTATTTCCGAAACAAGTTTCGTCCGAGTTCTCTTCCATACAGATAACTTCACCGATCAGACTTACTTCAGTTTCGACTCCCGAGCCGAGCAGCAATTCGAGGTTTATCTGAGATATGGTCAGCACCCAGAACTCTACCCCAATCGACGAGGAGAAGTAGTCCCCGGCAGCTACTGCGAAAGAGTCTTCAAAGACTGCAGGCTACAGACCTGCTATGTTCAGAGTCCAGCTTACCCTGGAATTTATCCCAGAGCTCTACATTGTAAGTACAAGTTGAACACCAGACTCCCCTTCATCAAACTCTACATCGAGAATGAGGAATTCAATATCGACGGTCAACGCTGTGAAAACATAATGACTTGCCCAATGAGGCCCATCAGCTCAGGATCAGAACATTGTCCGTACGACTATATAAGAGTCTTTGACGGTCAAGACGAGACTTCACCAGTCATTGGGACCTTTTGCGGAATGGGAAAGTTCCCCTACAGTATCATCGGGACCACTAAGGATCTCTATGTTGAATTCGTTTCTTCTCCAGCTGGTCCCTTGCTGAACACTGGATTTCATTTCAACGTTGGCACTTGGCCAGGTCACGTAGAGACCGCAGGAGTGAAAAACGGCAGCTGTGATTGGCTACTGAGCAGTGAATCCTTGAAAAATGGAGACGAAGGGATATTTCTATCAGTTGCTCACTGGTACCCTCCACACACGAGTTGTACCTATCTTCTGAAAGGTCGTCCTGGTGAAATTGCAAGGCTTTATTTCCCGAGTTTTCGAGTAAACAGGATAGAGTCTCCGATCCAATCTTATGATGGTGATTGCGGAGAGAGCTTAACTCTGTATGATGCTGATTGGCCAGACGATGCGAGAATTATCAAAACCTTCTGCGACACCTTCAGCAAGCCGATGGAGAAACACGACTTTGTTTCTTCATCTAACGCTCTTTTTGTTCGTTTCGAGAGTAAAACTGGAAGCTACTCTGGTAGTTCTTTGTACTACTGGGCCCATTATGACTTTTTCAACGATACGAAATTCGGTGAGCCAGTTCCAGATACCGAATGCGATGAGGTTTTTGCAGCTTGGAAATCTCAAAGTGGACATTTGAGATCTCCTCTGAATACCCTCGTCTTCAAAAGATCAGGGGATCCACCTTCGGATTTATCCTGTACATACAGTTTTGTCACCGACAAAAGACTCTTCGCGAGAGTTATATTGACCGTAGAATCGGTGACTTTTAAGGATCATCCTTACGCCCAGTGTGGTCACTGTTGGGATAGTCGTGCTGACAAAGTCATCATTAGAGAACCCTCTGTGGAATCTCCAAAGGGACACTGTCTGTGCAGACTCAGCAGTGGCAATCCTCCGCTCAGAATTGTATCCCGTGGGGAAAAACTGGATTTGAAGCTTCTAATCGATGGAGCTCATGCAGCAGCGAGTTACTTCAAACAACCAGCACCACTCTTTGAAGCTAAATACGAATTTGCCCACAGTCCTCTCTGTGGTCCAGCGGTACTTCCAGCCACGACTGACGGTGAAATTGAATTCCCTCATTACGAGGCTTTGGGCTACGTGACTCCTCCTAGGTCGATAAAGTGCATCTGGGAGCTGAATGTCAATCCGGAGAGAGACCTCTTCTTACACTTTGACAAGACAAAATTTGGCTCTAGATCCTGCGAGGACGGCAAGATTGAGATCATTCTTCCCGGAACGCCCGATTCCTTCTTTATTGTTTGTGGAGAAAATGTCAGTCAGGCGAAAGAAATTCCGATACTATCAGCTGCTCAAATTCTGGATTCTTCAAAGCAGTCGGGAATAGTGATTCAGTTCACTGGATCGATGGCTTTAACGAGAGCAGAGTTTAAAATCACTTGGACGGAATTGTATCATCTTCCAAGGGATGGAACTGGAGCTTTGAATACTCAAAGGCTCGAAGAGTGTGGATTTCAGTGTCCAGGTGAAGCTGGTTGTATACCAGTGCGTCTTCTTTGCAACGGAGTTGTTAATTGTCCGACACCAAAACTTCCTGCGGGCGTGTACAATGCAAGTTTACTAGATCCGGACGATGAATCTGTCGAAACTTGCGGTGGTCCGATTGGTGGAAATGGTAGCAGCATTGTGGGACCTGCTGGTTGGGCTGGGGCAGGATTAGGAGCAGGTTTGGCTGTTCTCTTTGGACTGGTGTGTTTGGTGACAGTCTGTCGAGTCTGTCGAAGAAGAAGTCGATCCAGGGACATTCATGTGCCCTACTAACATGAGCCGTTTATAGAAACAGTTTAAGGGATTATCACCATCTTGTTAGTTTTCTCAACAATTTCTAGAACTTTATACATCGGACTCTTTGGCACTCTGGTGTTGATTGCGCGAACTGTTCTAAGTTCTCAGGGGGAGTAAGCAATGGTGAGACTAGTTAAGCTGTTTTAACTTCATCAGCTTCAATGTACAATAATTGTAGATCTACTGAATCGTATTGTAAATTTGCTCAACGAGTGAATATCTTAGTTACTGGTGAGATTGGAACCGGTCCGGAACATTATAAGCGAATGGAAATCCGGTAGAATTGACTTATGTCACTGGCCATCAGTGACCTAAACTTTCTATTCACTCTCTTATAATTACTGCTTCCAACGCTTAAAAGTTTACAGTCGGGGCTCACGTGTTAGCTTCTATCTAATTAGTATCAGCATTCAAACTTTGAAACATCTAATATCAAAGAGGAATGCTAGAAACATTCCGGATTTAGTTCAATTGGGGATCCTATGACAAAGGAAGATTAATTGACTTTTTTAAACTCAGTTGTTAGTTTTGAAAATAAAAATATTATATTTAGTCTGCTAAAAATAGAATAGATACTGCTGACTTCCAGTTTTATTTAAAGCAAGTAAGTTAGTACAGGCTAAATTTGTTACTCTGTTCAACACAAGATGGCAGTTTTTTTTTAAATTCGAAATTTCTGAGATACTTTGTACATAGTAATATATTAAACATCACTACTCCCTTGTCTTTGTATACTAAACACTTCGTCAAGTACTGTAAAGATAGTCGTTCAGGACACTTATAGCGTCACATCTGAACAAAGAGCGAAGAGTCTTTTGTTAGAAACGAAGCTTCTAGGAAGGGAGACTGGATCCTCCTCTCTCAACTTAAGTAATCCATCGACTAGGTTTAAGAGAAAGTTTAGTTGTTTGGCAACTTCAAACACTTTGATGCACTCCAAAGTAATGATCCCAGCTAAATATTTTCATTATTTTACACGTAATAAAGGTTATAATTTTCGAACATTTTAAACCCTATTCTAGCATATATTAAAATATAGACTAAAAATCTACTATTAATTTCTTTTAAAAAATCTGAATTTAAATTTCCCGCCAGATGAGCTGAATTCTGACGTAATTATTTTAATGAAACCCCTACAATATAGCGCGAAATTTAAATTGCAAAATCTTACTTTTGGGTTTGAAAAGGAATATTTCCTTTTCAATGAAAATAAAATATAATATTTTCAGTCTGTATTTAAGTAAAGAAATTTTTTTATAAATTTGGGAGTGACAATATACCAAAGATAATCTTAAATGAAAAGAAAATATCTCCACCCGTTTTTATTATAATCTAAACACTTAGGAAGTTTAATTAAGTACTTTCTCAAATTGGTCTGACATTCATTTATTTATATATAACTAATTTTATATGCAGTAAAAGGAGTCGCATTTGGCATAAGGCACGAGTTCATCTTTAAAACATGGCAGCTCTCAAGACATCAACTTTAAAACTTCTTCCTGACCTAAAGTGACCGATCGCATTTTACGACTAGGTTTTTGTCATAAATATTGGAACTCGAGTTCACGAGTAGTATCCAACTCGTAAACCCGGAAGTTATTTAAATTTGGCTGTAGGTCATAGAAAATCTGGAAATAATGAAAAAATCAGGGAATTTTATTGGCCAAGGAAAGTCAGGGACACTCTGAATAACTACCAAGGATAATAAAGTTGAGAAAATTTAATATTGATCAGAGAAAAATTATGGAATTTTGAAAATGAAGTTTGGCGGCCACTCTGATATGATATTCTTGTCAGTAATTTATTTGTCTTGTACTTTTATTTCTTTTTTTTTGCAGTTTAAAATACTGATGATATTTTGGTGTTGAAAATTCAACTCAAATTTTTCTCGGATGAAAATTCACCCACTTTAAAAGTTCATGTTTTAGTAGAAATTTAATCTCTTTTTGATCAAAATTTAAACATTTTAGATAAAACTTACTTTTTTATTTAAAAATGAAACAATCCAATTGAAATTTTTTACCTCGATTGCATAATCTTTGGTTAAAAATTCAACTTATTTGTTGAATGTTCGTCTTTTTGGTGTGAAAATTAGTTTCTTTGAGAATAAACTTGATATTTTTTGTTTAAAATGCAACTGTTTGGTTAAATTCAACTGTTTCTGATTAAAAATTAAAATCTTGTTCGGCTAAAATATCTACTATTACATTATTCGCCGAAAATTCATCTTTTTGGCTTTAAGGTTTGAACCACTCTGTTAAGGGATCATTTTTTGTTGAAGATTCATAATTTTACTTGAAAATGCATCCCTTTACTTGTAAATTAGATGTTTTTTTTTATAAATTAATTTTCTATATAAAAATTTAAGTATCCAAGTTGAAGAATCATCATTTTAGTTGTAAATTTATCTCTTTAGTCGAAAATTGAACGATTAATTGAAAATTTACCTTTATAATTGCAATTTTATCTGCTTAGGTAAAAGGTACATTTTTTCTAAATAATTTATTTTTTAACTGAAAATATAACTTTTCCATTTTTGGTAGAAAATTGCTCTTTTAAGTTAAAGTTTCTTCTTTTTTATTTGATATACAACTGCTTGTTTGGAAATAAGCTTTTTTATAAATTTATAATTTCGTGTTGAAAATTCAAATCTTTTATAGAAAATTCATGTTTTTGCTCGAAGCTTCGATAATTTAAATAAAAATGTTTTCTATTTGTTGGAAAATTTATCTTTTTGTTTGGAGAATTTTATCATTTTATTTATAAAATCATCATTTTAGTGAAGAATTCATCTCTTTGATTAAGATTTATGCTATTTAATTGAAAATTCACCTCTTTTTGGTAGAAGTTGCATATTTTTTGTTTGAAATATGAAGTATTCATTTTTGTTTAAGAATTCATCTTCGTATGTTAAAAATTCAACTTTTTGGTTGAAAATTAATATTTTTTGTTCAACATTTATTTATTTTGTTGAAAATACCATCCTTTAGTTAAAAATTAAACTATTTTATTACAAACTCTTTTTTCTTCTTAAAATATCAATTATCACACTTTCCATTGAGAATATTCACCTTTCGTTCAAAATTCAATTGTCTTCTAAAAAATTCGTCTTTTTGACTTGGAAATTCAAATTTTTGGTTGAAAGTGCAACTGTTTTTGATCAAAGACTAATTTTCTTTCATTGGAAAATATACTATTCAATTTGTAATTCATCTTTACAACAGATTCTATGTTAAGAATGTTAGAAGAATAAATTGCCGGTCTTCAAGTATTAATGGATATGGAAAATTGGTCAAGGAAAAATCAGAGAATTTTAAAAGTGAAATTTTTCGGTCACCCTGTTTGACATTCAATACTTGAAACATAAGAATTATGGTATTCTCTCTATTCGCGCTGATCTCTCATGTCCTTAATCTATTTCCAATAGTATTTGAACGATATTTACGATCCGTTTCAGCGAGAATATGGGACAGAAACCCGAAAAATAAATGTTGGCAGCTTTTTTCCCTCCATTTAACCGAGTGTGCAACGACCATACAACAGATTGTTCGCTTTTTTATTATTTATTTGAACTCGATAGGTAATGCCTCGCCAGATGAAGCGAATAGTGCTTTTGGAGAATTGATCGATCCTATTCTCCTACCCAACGTCAACCACAAAACGGTTTGAAGTCTTGTACCTTTGACCTTTCTGGTACCGACAAAGAATCTGTACGATGACATTAAAAAGATAGGAAGAAAAAATATCTTTGATAAGACGTGGGACAAAGGTTACTTGGAAGCTGTGGTCCTTTTTGTAAAACATCAAAGTATAAAAAGTTCAAAATCCTGCATGCGTTCATATTGAAACCAAGGCTGTCGCATCTCGTTTACTCATCCTTGTCAGAAAATTTCTCTTATTAATTGAAGGCAAAGTTTCGACTGAGATACTTTATCATCGATAGTATTTCCTATTCGTCCATAAATTTAAAACAAACTTTCTTCAGAGTTTACTTCTGCCATCTCATTTGAAAATACAAGGAAGAAATTAAATTGGCCCTCGAGAAGTTTATCACTTGAAAATCGAAAATGCAACCGGAAATTTTAACCAAATCACTTTAATGGGGTACTTGATTTAATGTGAGAGATCATTTGCTTGAGCTTTTCTTTAATCCCCAATTATTTAGACTGACATCGTTAAAACTTTACGGAAAAGTAATTTTGATCGGAGAAGATGGAGACAACAAAATTATGGTTCGAACTGCTTTGTTGCGTTAAAAAAAGTATGTTCATTTTTTTGTTAGAAATAGGGTAATCGGTACAATAATTGGCCTCTTAAGAAATTTGCTCATTTAAAAAAACACAATGATTGGTCACATAGGCCAATGATTGTATGATTAGCCACTGAAATGTATTGAAATACAGTTATTGGCCTCCTCGTTCGCTACATCAAGTTATATATTACTGATTTTGAAAGAACAGTGATTAGCCTCTAAATCGTATAATAATTGGCCGGGGCCAAAAACTGTTTTTCACATGATTTCCTCTTATCGTTTGCAAAACATTGTGACAAACAATAACATACACAATGTATAAAAAGTTCAAACAATTTTGCATGAATTGTTGCTAAGATATTAATTTGCTTTTCAGATATTGTGGACAATCATTACGTTTTCGATGTATTTACGATGACAATAATTAGCTACCAATTAATCTATATAAACATATACTTTTAAGATTCTAATACTGCTATTGTGTATCTTAATTCACCAAATTCAATTAAAATGCAAAATTTTCTAGTTAAATCTTTCATTTCTATTAAAAAAATAATAATTTTCAACAGCTTTTTCTTGAAATTCCTTACTCATTCAGATCACCGGTATTTTTTGCACTTTATCCTTCCCCATTTATTAGTAATTTTATTTCTGAGAATTCTTTTATAAAAATATATTTTGATAAGGTGGCCAGTCATTGGGGAATAGCCAACCATTGTACCAATTACCCTAGTCAAAAAGAAGATGAAACCATAGAAAAGTAACACTTTCTTATAAAAAGAAACTCATTTAAAGATACAAAACAATTTTAAAACGTCTGAAACTTAAAAATTTCCTAATCGAAATCTTTTGCGAGTGACGAATTCAAATAAAGCTTTCTGTCAAATTCATGGTTAGGATTTTCTAGATAAATCATTCTTTGTAGTCAACATTAAAAACGGAAAATTTAGACACTATTTATATTCAAGATTCAAATTTCCAAATATTCTAATGAATTAAGGGATTTCTAAGGCTTTCAAGGTATTTTAATACGTTTTCAAAGATTTTAGAAAAAACCCAATATCATATAATCTAAGGATTGTAAGTGATTAAAAACAATTTTTATGCGGTTGAACATAATTTCCTAGAATTTCTGAAATTATGGAACGGTCGCACAAGATGGTACAGGTTAAAGTTATTTAAAAAAATTCCAAGGGATTTTATCAGATTCTTGAATATTTGAATGCTTTATGTGATTTTAAACTCCCTCAGGGTCCTGGACAAGATCCTGAAATTCCATTTTCCAGGATTTCAGCAAATATAATCAGATTTCATGGAATTTTACGAGATTTTATAATATTTTAATGCGTTTCAAAGAAACTTTCACAATAAAAGAGATATTTCATATCGTTTAAATGATTTGAAAAGATTTTTAGTCACTTTATTCATTGGATTTTTAAAATAATTGTTGGTTTTTGTTTAACTCACCCTAAAGTTTCTTAAACTCATCTCGAATTATGAGGGATTTCTTCTAGTTCCTTTGAATTCCCTTGAATTTGTCTAATATTATTTTTAATTTACTGAATTTAACGAAATTCTGCATATTTTTGAGTTGCTTTCAATTCACTTGCATTTTTTCACCTTAATTTTTTATGAATTTCATCAAATTCTTCTCATTTTTCCTGAATTCATGTTAATTCACTCCAATTTTACTGAAATCAATTATTTTTCGGAATTTAAAAAAATTTTCTAAATAGTTTAAATTATTCTTAATTTAACTCGAATTGTCTTGAAGTCTTATAAATCGAATTTCGTTGAATTCTTTTTAATTTAAAAGAACATTTGTCACATTAATAATGCACATTATTCACTGATGGGTTAGAAATTAGTGACTTTGGTCAAAAGAAATTTGGGGAAATAAAAAGAAGGAAAGTACGTTAGAAGGGGAAATGATTGGAAATTCAGGTAAATGAGGGGCGAAAGTAAGGGGTGGGGAGAGATGAGAATTTAGATCGAATGAGAGATGGGGAAGTAGAGAAAGTGAGTAGAGGACAAGTGAGGGCAAAAGAAGAAAGGAGAATTAGGTAAAGTTAGAGCAAATTTGTGGAGAGGAAGCAGTGGAAATGTGTTAAGGGGAATTAGGAGAATAGAGGGTAGGTAAAGTAGCAGAAATTAAGAGAAATTGAGGGTTAAACAGTGAGGAACAATATGGAAAGAGGAAGTAGGTGAAGTAAGGTTTGGAATAGATAAAGTAGGAGAAATAAGAAGCAATTGAAATAGGAGATGTAGAGAAAGTGAGGGAGTGAAACTAGGGGGATTGAGAGGTAATGAAAGGAGGGGAAGTTAGGAAATGAGAAAGGGGAAGAGAGTATAAATGAGGCGAACTAGGGAAAATTATTAGAGATGAGAGTGAGTAGAGAGGAACAAGTTATGGCTGGGAACAGAAATTATGGGAATTGAGGGGAAGTGAGAAAAATTGTGGGAGTGAGGAAAAATGATACCAGGGATAAATAAAGTAGGGGAAATTAGATGAAGTTGGGGTAGAAGAAGTAAAAGAAGTAAGGGAGCTGGAACTAGATGAAGTAAGGCATAATGAAGGGAGAGGAAGCAACAGAAATTAGGGAGAGAAAGTAGAAATGTGTGTGAAAGTGGGAAAATAGGGGAAATTATTAAAAATGAGGGTGAGTAGTGAGGATGAGGTGAGGGCTCTGGAAGAAAAGTAGGGGAATAAAAGAGTTATTTAGGGGAGTGAGGAGAGGAGGAAGAATTTGGGGAATTGTGGCGATGGCTGAAGTCAGAGGAGGATAAATAGGGAAATGTAGGTGGTTAGGGGTGAGAAAGTATGAGAGAGGGACGTTTAAACGACGTAATTACCGTGTTAATATGATGCGAAACTCTTTTTTTGTATGCAGGCTGCGTCTACTTTTGACTATTTTTTTTTAACTAAATTAGACTGTGACAGACCTAAGAATAAGAAATTAAACATTCATAAACTTATATTACAATTTTATTGTTTCATTCTATTTATAAAAAATTCCATATTAAAAAGTGACAAGATTAGAATTATTTGGGGCTTTACATAATAATGATCTGAAAGCATGAAAAATTAGTCAAGAAAAAGTCCTGAAGTTTGAAAATTAAAGTTTTGCGGCCACGCTAATTGAATTTTATAAAATACTTCGTTATTTGTGATATGATGCACTAAACAATTGAAACAGGTGTTCAAAGTGAATTTTAAGAAAGGGCGGAGAAGCTGCTTCAAAATTATGGATGGCATGCTTGAACATACCAAGCTATATTACGACACCGAGATAGAAAACCGGATATTAGTTAGGAGACGCTTTTCCTCGAGATTGGAATGTCAGGTGTAATGAAATTCCTCAGGGAAGATATTCGATAAATCAGGTGATTGTCGATCGTAGAATGGTGAACTCCTTCTATCTCTATACTCAGTATTATTTTATTTCCGAAAAAGATTCCTACATTATTAAAAACTCTCTGAAATTTTCATTCCCCGATTACTATTTGAAAAGAAAATTAAAAAAGTTGACTTGCTTAAAAAAAAATGATGATACCAAATATATAAACTTTCCTGTCAAAAACCTTATTGGTTAATTAAAAACT
The DNA here is from genome assembly GCF_010883055.1 of Belonocnema kinseyi. NCBI lineage: Eukaryota > Metazoa > Arthropoda > Insecta > Hymenoptera > Cynipidae > Belonocnema > Belonocnema kinseyi. The sequence continues at coordinate 81,078,373 of NC_046660.1, forward strand.
TCTAAATATATCATTTTATTCCATGATAACACTGGTTTCTGACTGTTTCTAAACATTGTTGATAAAGGAAAACATTTTTATTTAAAATCATTTTTTAATATTTTAAAATAATTATTATGTTGTTAACTTTTTGCTCTACCGCCCTATGACAGGGATTTTTTTTTAATGTTTAAAGACAGAAAAATAAAATCATCGTCAAAAAAAATTTCTTGTATCAACCATTATTAAAATTTCTAGGCAAATTTAAAACTATTTAGTTCTTATTTTAAAAGACTAAATGTAAGTTTTTTAAATCTCTGAAGATTTTTGGGAAAATTTATACTGATTTTTTTAATGTAAAACAATTAATTTGAAGATAAAGTTTAAAAAATTTATAATTTTAAAACAAAATTTTACAATTTCAAAAGACTGAAAAGTTTTATGAAAAAATTAATTAAAATTAAGAGATATTTCAAAGTTTTTGAAAGATAAAAAATTAATCGGTTAACTATAACTTTAAAAGATTCTAAAAAACTTGTAAAAAATATAGATTTCTAAATATTTCGAAATAAAATTTTGAAGCATTTTAAGAATTTTGATAGGTTCTACGATATTAAAAAAACATTTACAAGGAAAAGAACTTTTTTTAAGATTCCTGTGCAAATTTTTAATGAATTTTTTTTAAACCTTAGTTTTGTGATAATTTAATAAACGATATTAAAACATTTCAAGAGAAAATTTTAAGAATAATCCAAGTCATTTTAAAAGAAATTTTTTCAAGAATAATACGAAAATTGTATTTAAATAACCTTAATTACAAATAAGCTTAAGAAATAGTTATTTCACATTTTTGTTTTGTATTAAAAATAATTTTTTCTCTAAATCATTATTTCGGTAAATTTTGTTTTCTTTCTTTGATGAAAAATCTTTTTCCATTGGAAATTCAACTACTTTTATAAATATTTGTTCTTTGGTTTAAAAATTACTCTTTTTTGGTTAAAAATTGCTCTAATGTGTTGAGAATTTATTATTTTAGATCAATTAAATTCTTTTTGATTTGAGATTAAATTTTTATTAGCAGAAATATCAAATATTACATTTTTTGTTGAAAATTCATCTTTCTTGGGGGAAAATTTAACTACTCTATTTTTTTAAATGGGTTTAATTTTCATTTTAGTTAAAAACTCATCCCTTTAGTTGAAAGTGTAACTTTGTTCGAAAATTCATATATTTGATTGAATATTCGTGTTCTTGACAAAAAATTAATCTTCCCGGTAAAAAAATTTAGGTTTTTAGTTACTAATTAATTAGTTTCGGTTAAGAATTCATCTATCTTTTTGAAAAATTTAATTTATTGGTTAAAATTTCAACTTTCTTGTTGATAATTCATTTTTTGTTATTGAAAATTCATAATTCTAGTTAAAAATACATCGCTTCTATCGACAATGCAACTAGTAAAAATTAATCTTTTTGGTTCATGATTCAACTACTTGGTTGAAAATTCGTCTTTTTTATGAATTCAACTATTTAATATTTAAAATCAAAATACTTTTTCGTTGAAATATCCATTATTTACAACATTTTTCGCTAAGGATACGAACAGTATTTCAATCGAAGATTATTAATTTTTGTTCTTTAAATGCATATGACCGTGAGGTGTATTTTAAAGGTTAAAATTTGTTAGAATTTTTTACTTGACATCTTCAAGAATCTTTTCGAATTTTCTCAAGGTTCTTAAGAAAATTATATTTATGTAACCTTGAAAAATAACATACTTCAAAAATAAATAGTTATTCTCAGCTTTCATTTTTTTATTACAAATTAAGTAAATCATTGAAAAATTAATTAAAATAATTAAAATACAGAAATTAAAATAAAATTCATTAAACAAAATGACTGAAAATTCAACAGAGCTGGTTTCTTCCTTCTGCAAAGATAAAAAAGTTCATGAAAAAAATGATTTACACAAATTGTTTGATAAAATGAAAAAGAAATGTGATTAAACCAATTAGGTCCAGTTTTATCCTAGAAGGGACAAAATATGAGTGACAAAATGACATGAGAACACAGTAATCGAATTTTTTATTTTGCAAGATTTGCATTATGAATATGTATTTCCCGGAAACCAGTTCCCCGACTTTATAGTAATTTGAGCCGGGAAAGCAGTAAAGTTTCATTAAAATGAGAGGCGGATAGAAAGAATGTATATGCAACAGCTCCGCCAATGGTAGCGTTGGACTCGTTGATGTTTTACAAAAGAGAATATGCACAAAATAGAAAAAAGGGAAGCGTTGGTGGTAGTTCGAATAAGTTCTTTGTCAACGTGTATTAATATTTCGGTATAAGCTCAAGGAAATTAGGATACAAATTGTAGACTCAAGAAGCCTCGGTGAAAGCTCATCAACTGGAAAAATTAACTTTGTACATAATAAAACAGCATCATATAAAAATTCTCGAATTTCCATGCATATTGCCCCGAAATTTCTTAAAATTCACAAGAAAATAAATAAATCTTTTTTTAATAAAAAAAAGTCGTTTTCGTAAATTTTATTCAGATTCGTCAATATCGCCGTATATTAGAATCAATATTGTATATCTACAAGAGCGGAAAGCAGGCAGTTCCACACGAGTATGAAGTTTGATTTACGAGCCAGAGGTGAATCGAAAGGGAGTTGAAGGCAAGTCGGAGGCGAGTTCAAGGCAAGTAATGCAAAGTTCAAGGTTTTTCTAAAAATCATAGGTTTTTTATGACTTTTTGGTTAAGGAACAAGTTATAAATACCAATATTAATATTAATTGAAACCAAAAGACTCTCAGTAACTATTGCAAGGAAACTTTACATTTAATATGATCCATATAGAAAATTTGAAGAATATTTCAAACTTTATAGCATTTTCTAAAAAGAATATTAAAAATAATATTAAATTGCTTAAAAAAATAAATTTTCTTAACTTGAATTGACTATTATCTAACTCTATTTGAAAAGTGGGCAAGAAGTGGAAAATTTTCGAGAAAAAAACGCAACTTTCTAGCATCATTCTAAGATAATAATACTATAAATAGGAATATATAGTTTAAGCAACAATTTTTGTTAAATTGAATTGACTTTCTATCTCTATTCTAAGAGAAAATCGCTCTAGACAATTATAAATTGTTTCAACAACCTATTCAAACATATAATTATTAATATAAAGTACTATTTTACGTATTAGAAACAATTTATATTTTAAAAATACTCAAACAAATCATAATTGGTGCCAAAAACTCGCAAAACCCTTTTTCACTTTTTGGGTTTCTTTGGAACCCTATAAAACAGACTTATGGGGGTGATAATTAAACATTATTTTTTGATTTTCCTTACATGGCTAATTACAAAGATAAATGTCCATTTTCAAGTCAATTCACCTAATATTGACGACGCAAAATAAAATTTACAAAAATGTCTTTATTTCGTATGAAAAATGCTTGTTAAACTTCATGAGGCTTGCGCTCTAAATATCTTTATTTTTAAACGCGTTTATTTTGGTGTAGATTCAAACAAATGTCGGGGCGATATGCATGAAAACTCTAAAAAAATCATTTCCAATTGTACCTATTGCTTAGAAACACGTTAGGGCCGTTCAAAAACAACGTCACATTATCAGGGGGGGGGGGGGGGGGGGGGGGGGGGGGGAGTACCAGGTTTTGTGACAATTTGAGACTTGGGAGTGGGATATGAGTTGACGCAGAATGTGATATCACATATGGAAAATATAAGTGCGAATAACAATTTTTTGAAATGCTTAAAGAAATGAAATGTAGAGATTTTATTTTAAAACTAATGCATCTAAACGCAGACTTCACGCTGTATTACCTATTCTCCTTTCTCCTTTTAAAAGAATTCCTTTTTTCTTCCTATTTTCTCAGAAAAAAATACTATTTGGTTCAAAATGCAATTATTTTCATGAAAATACAACTATTTAGTTAAAAGCTCATCGTTTTTGATCGAAAATCGAGAATTGAAAATAAATCTTTTGGTAAAAAAATCATCTTTTTGGATGAAAGGCCATCTTTTATGGTTGACAGTTGATATTTTGTAATTAAAGCTTCTGCTGCTACATTTTTTGGTTCGGAACTCATAACTTCCGTTACAAATTTTACTATTTACTTCCACATTAAACTGAACCATTTGTCTTTTTGGCTTAAAAATTCAACTGTTTTATTGAAAATTGTATCCTCTTGGAGAGAATTCGCTTTTTTCGTTAAACATACAATAGTTTGGTTATAATTCCTTCTCTCTTTTGACTGATGTTTTTTCTTTGAAATAAAAATATTTTTTGTTTTAAATATCAACTATGGCTTATTCGTTGCAAATGATCTTTTTGATTGAAATTCCAATTACTTTGTTACAAATTCTTTTCTTTTTTTTTGAAGATTCATATTTTAAGTTTATGTAAAATTCAATTATATTGTTGAAAAATTAATTATTATGTTACAAATTTCAGTTTGTAACAAATTTATTAATTTTTTTTTAAATTTAACTTTTTCGTTGATCATTCATCTTTTCGGATAAAAATTTTGAACTCTTGGATTGAAAGTGGATGTTCTTTATAAATTCGTCATATTGAATTAAATATTCATATTTTTAGGTAAAAATGTGTTGGGTAAAAATCTAACATTCTCATAAACAATTCGTCATTCCGGCTTGATGATTCGACTATTTAGTTAAAAATTAAATTGTTTGAGGTTGAAGTTAATTCTTTTTTGTTTTGAAAATTCGATCATTTGGTTGCAGATTCATCTTCGTAGATTCAAAATTCAACTACCATTTGGTTGAAAATTCATATTTGCAGGTCGAAAATTATACTATGCGATTGAAAGTGCAACAATTTGGTTATAAAATCTACTATTTTCTTAAAAAGTTTTCTCTTTTGCTTGAAAGTTCAAAATTTTTACTTAATATCAAGGGGGCTGTTAGTGTAATGATATGTGCAACAAAGAAGGGGAGTGGTGGAAAAAGTGTTTAAAATATTGTCACGTTGTTTTTGAATGGCCCATATTATTATGTTTTGATATTGAAAGATTTTTGTGAAAAATGAAAGAAAAATTACTTCGGGGAAAATTGGTTAACTCTTATCTAATATAAATATAATGTAACCGAATAATTTAATTAGATTTGACCAATTTTCTACAAGTATGAGTGTTAATGTATGAAATACATGAGATATGGAAGATATAAGACCTAGAATGAAAAGTAATGTTAAAAATAATTTTAAAAATATATATTATAAGGTAATTCCATTGTTTAAGGTTTGTGTCTTGTGACTGAAGAAATCTTTTAGCGACTTTGATGATTTGTTGAGATGAGACGAAAAAAGTGGACAATTTGGTACAACATGTCTTGAGTGTGATTGAAAAAAGACTCTTGCTTGTACCGCGGTTTGTAAATAGCTAGCATTCATTTAGATGTAGTTAAACCATTAGCAAGCGTATTTAAAAATACATACACACGAAAACACACATGAGGTAATTGTGCACATATACATCTGCCGCAACATTAAATGCAGCTACATCGAATATTCCATTACCTTGTAATTACAATTGTAATGATGATTATTATATTTTTTACTAATAAACAATATGCTCGACAGCGGAGATAATATTACTTTTATTCCTAAATCCCACAAAAAAATAATGTATTATAGTACAAATAAAGATTCAAGATGAAACAGTAATACAGTATGTCGACTCAAATCCGGAAAAAAGTTTTCCGACAATTCGAAGTTTTTTTCCAAGCATTTTCAGATTTTTCCAGGCATAATTTTTCAATGCGGTCATTTAAGTATTCCGCATTTTTTTAAACAATCGAATCGGAAAAAGTACAATTTCGAGGTTTTATTCTAAATAATGTTTTTTCAGTCCTTTTAAATATATAAATGTGTAAAATTAATACTACCAATACGTAAAATACAATAACTATTTTAAAGGATAAGTAATTTCTTAATAATCATAATGGTAAGCTTCTACAAATTTAATTAATATATTTAATTCAGAAAACTTTCACAAACTATATTAGAAGACATTCTAAAATGTATCATCGCCATTAAATAATTAAATAAATAAATAATGCTAAAAACTTAATTAATCTTTTCTTGAACTTTTTCCTAAAGTTTAAAAATTTAAATAATCATACAAACAAAATTTTCTTTTATCTTCATATAATTAAAATGCAGAGCAAATTTCAACAACATATTAATATTTTGAATGAAAGATAATTTCGATATGAGTAGACACTGTAACCAAATAGTACAATTTTCAACCAAAGAAATGAATATTCTACTAAGGTAATGAAATATTTAACTAGAATTGTTAAATTTTCATTTTATTTTCATCTTTCACAAAAAAAAAAAGAATTTAAGTCAAAATAGTCCAATTTTGAGCCAAAGAGATGAATTTTTAATTGAAATTATGAATTTTAAACCAAAGAGATGAATCCTCAACTGGAATAGTGGAATTTTCAAGAAAATAAATGAATTTTTAATTAAAATTATGAATTCTTAAATCGAATAGTTGAATTTTCAACCAAAAGTTGAATTACCAACTAAAAGATAAATGAAGAAATTTATAATTAAATTTTTAGTTGAATAAATTAATTTCTAACCAAAGAGATACATTTTCAACTAAAGTGATGGAATATTTAACTAGGTACAAAAGTTAAATTTTCAGCTTGAAAAGTTAACTGAAATAGATGAATTTTTAACCAAAAAACGACATTTCATCCTAGAAGATTAACTTTCTACCAAAAAAGAAAAAATTTCAAACAAAATCATGAGTTTTCAATTAAAAAAGATAATTTTTCAACAAAAAAACCAACTTTTAACAAAATAATTAAAATTTGAAAAAAAAGAATTTCCAATTAAAATGATGAATCTTTAACCAAAGAACAAAAAGAATTTTTAACAAAAGACTTTACCCTTCAACCAAATACAGTGAAACTCTTCTATAGCGCCGTCTTTGGGGCTGACGGTGGGTGGGAACTAACTCATTATAGCCCGATCAGCTTTTTATTGCCTACCTGCGGGGCGGTAGGCAAAAAATTGATATTATAATTATATTTTTTCCTGACAAATATAATTATTGCTATTTCAAGCCAAAAAAGATTTTAGTTCTTATTAAAAAACAGTTGAATTTAACAGAAAAAAATTAATTTTCAATAAGTGTTAAAATATCAATTAAGGAAGATTTTTAACCAAGATAGAAGAAAGACCACAACAAAACTGTTGAGTTTTCCAGTAAAAAGAATAAATGTCTACAAAAAATAGAACAGTTAAATTTTCCGTTCAAAAAATGAATTTAAAAAAAAAAGTTTTAACTTAATAGATAAAAATCCAGTTATATAAGGATATTTCAAAAAATGTGTAAACATTATTATTTAATTTTATGTTAAAATTACAAAAAAATTGTGTATAAAAATTCCCTCACTATTTAAGGTTTTCCTGACTTTCCAGGTGAGTATAGACAACCTGGAATAATGTAATATTATTAAAAAACGAACAGTAGAAATGGTCTAAGAAGAAGCTAAAAAAATATATGAAGGCGTTGGGTAAAACCAGAAATATTGAGTAAAGAAAATTCCGATTATCGAAATGATCTGCCGCTTTTATCTTCAACGCTCGTTTAATGAACTTTTAAATGAGAATTAATTGAAACGGCTTCGGCGAGGCGACTAAGCCCTTAATCTCCTTTGTTCTAATGCTCTTATAAATCCTGAGTACTGCCTAGTGGCTAGCAGCTTCTTTTAAGTTGCAAATTAAAGCATTAAATCCAAGCCTTTATCGTTTTCTCCTATTTTCAACGCTGTCCTTTCTTTGTAATACAAGCGAGTGTGAAAAGAATATCACAATACATGCAGTTCTCGGACTCATTTGAGAATTTCAAAATATTGCCAATGGTAATTTTTAAAATACTTTGTATTTTTTTTTACTTGTGTTTGTAATTTATTTGCTCCTCTTAAATAGTATAAGGAAATATCAGTTTATTAGAACACGCATTTAATTCACCTATTGGAAAAAACGTAATTCAGTAAATACAATCGAATACGCACAGCCAAAAGAAAACTTTAATGTTGGCAATTTTTTTATTATTATTCTCCAGGGTCGAAAATGTTAAACTGGATTAGTATATTTCGATACGAGAGGTCCAATAGGCGGTTTGCTCTCTGCGGATGTGAAGGCTGTTCTTCAAAACTCTCTGGGAGCACCCGCCCGTGAGGCCTTATGTATCGAATAATATTTTTCTTTACAAATTACAATGTACGTGTACAGAAAATCGATTTTTCTACCTGTATTTGATCTCTCGGTCAATTATTGATTGATTTGCTTGAGAAATTTTTGAATCAATGAAAAATCAGTTGAAAATAATTTTTCTGCATAAAACTTAGGCATAACTTATATCCAGTGAGTATAAAAAGTTTTCGTACACCTGTTTTTTGATGACTGATTAAGTTCTCTTAGTTTTAGTTATGCGAGAGCTAAACATTTTTCTCTAAAGGGTTGATTACTCTCGAAATTCTGTATAAAATGAGCCCAGAATGAAGCCAATTTGTCTATTTTTAAGTAGATATTGCAAAAATAGTGTAAATTTCATTTTTAAACTATTTTTTATTGCATCATAACAGCTCATTTGTATAAATCGTAAACAGTTTCTTATCCAATTGCAAGAACTTGAAGCTGTGACAAAAAAGTTGGAAAAGTTTGAAAACATCTTATCTGTAGGCAAATCAGAATAAAAATTAAATAAATATATATTTTGTGAAAATTTCTTAGAAACTTCATGATTATTCGTTTCATATATTCTACAAAAATACTGTTGTTGCCTCAAAGAATATTGGCAATATAGGGTATTTTTCACGATTTATATTCATGAGCTGCAATGATACGGTGATAAAATAGCTTTCAAATGAGCCCAAGAACATTGAAAAATGTTGATTATTTTGGAAGTTACTGAACATTTAAGAAAATATTGAAATTTGCCCTATTTTTGCAATATCTACAAAAAAATGGGCTTCATACTGGGTTCATTTTATAGAGAATTTTGAGAGCAATCAAACCTTTAAAGAGACATTTTTTAGCTCTGGCAAAATTAAAATTAAGAGAACTTAATCAGTCATCAAAAAAGAAGTGTATGAAAACTTTTTACACTCACTGTATGTTCTTTCTGAAAAGTGAAATAATTTCAAATACAAATACTAAACATTTCAAGAAAATTTCACTAATAAATCATTCCAAAAATAAGAATTTTAAATTTAAGTATTCCAATTTCTGTGGTTTGGATTTTAATGATATATACTACATACAAGAAATCTCAAAAGTTGCCTATCTTTAAAATGATTTATGAAATCAACAAAAAATATCTATTATTAAGTTCTGTGAATCTTAATGAAGGCTTCGAAGCACACTTCAGAAAAATAATTCAGGTTAAAATTGTTTATTCAACAGTATTTATTTAAAGGTTTAGTTTTTGCTTTCACTTTAGGGAAAAGTTACGATTTTTATTTAATCCTAATGATCAAGGTCTCATTTTATTCCTCGAAGGATTCTCTATATCTTTATTGGCGTTAATCATAGTTTAAATTTTAATTAACACCACCCAAATAGAATTGTAGAGAATCCTTCAAAGAATAACATGAAAAATTTGACAGTGACATAATTTTTTTATTTAGATTAAGAAAGTGAATTGTCTAAAGTATTGAACGTTTCAATCTCAACTTGAAAAATGAAAAGAATTTCGAATTGAATGGCCTTAAATTGTTCAAAATTAAAAATTGGAATCATAGTGATCTTGATTTGTATTTTTTTTTAATTTTAAATTTTCAGTTTTATATCTTAAAATTGTCCGATTATCAGTTTAAATTTTTTTAATTTTTAACGCGACAAAATTAAAGTCCGAGAAATTTATTAAATGAAATGGGAATGTTTCATAAAATATCATGAAGATTTAGATTAAAGAATGTATAAACAAAAAAATTTATTTATAGGGATAAAGGGATTTATTTCAATTCAGACTGTGCGCTGATTTATAAAGTACCTACTTTTACTGGAAAAGTGTCTATAATAATAAGATCGTTTATCTCGTCAGTATAATCGACACAAGAACGTGAGGAGAATGAAGTTCGTGGGTTCTTAAGTAGATAAGGGGATTATCGGTCAGACGTCGTGGGTGGAGTATAAATTCGTTATACGCTTATATCACTGAAAAGCAATAGAGATGGTTAATTTAAACTTACTTTGAAGAATATTCTAATTTATTTGTTAAAAATATTGTATTTTTAAAATAAAATTCTGTTTCAACTCTTTTAATAAATCTGACTTTTTCAATAATAACTATAAACAAATTTTAATATTTCAAGCTCATTATAAAAATACATAAAAAACGAAATGAGGATAAGAATTTAATTACTTTTTATTATCAGTTAAACAATGATCTTATAAGCTAAAAAGGCAATATGCTTTATAATGAGATATCTATTATATTTCTCCGAAAGTTATTCCTCTACCATGATTTTATTAATGGATTTTTTCTTAAATATATTTGAAAAATTGGATTATTTTTTACAAGTATAATTTGCTGTACCAGATTGAGGCATTTAAAAAAATGAAAGTTCACTAAATTTCAAAGAGATTTAATCAAACTGGTTTTTTTTACCTTTTTTTAAAAACGTACCGAAAAATTCAGGGAGTTGCAAAAGGAAATGGACCAGTCGTCCCAAAAATTCTAGATGACTAGCCAAGCTTCTAAGAAATATTTGGCTACACATCCTGAATTTTGGGATGACGAGAAACTGCGTTTTTTAAATTAATTTTTTATTTAACAACAAAGTTGTTCTTTAATTTTTAATTTTATTTTTAACAATTAAAACAAAAACTACGCATCATATTAAAAATCGATGTAAGAAAAATTTGTAGCTCTTTCTTAGTTTAACAATGTTAGTGTGGTTATTTATTTCTTTCTTTTTTTTGCAATTTGTGTCGCTTGTTCAAAAATCTTTTTTTATCTTATTTTAATGTGGTTTTTTACGAATAAAACAAAAACTACGCTCCCTATTAAAAAGTAAGTAATAACAAATTTGTAGATCATTTTTTGTATCACAATTCGTATTCATTTATCTTTATTCGTATGTTGCATAGTTGCACACCAAATGGAGTTTTTGATTATGTTTTGTGCGATGAAAATTTGAATGTTCGATCTTTTAAGAAAATTCAAAAACTTTTAACGGTAATCTTGTAGGGCTTTCAAAAAGTCATGTCTTTCTTCTTTTGACTTTTTTCGTAGCGGGCGTAGTTTGACCTAACATTTTCATTTTCTATTGATTTTTGGAATTTTGCAAATCCTATAACTATGATTTTTGTAAACGAAAAAAGTCATAGAAATAAAGTGTTCGGCAAAGTCCGATTTAATCCGTTCATTTTTTCGAGAGATGTAGTGTTCAAAGACGGATGAACAGACAGACAGACAGAAGCTATCGCCAAAACTTGATTTTCAGCTTGAGGGGGTCTCAAAACGAGGATATCAGTTGAAAACTGTGGTGTCAAATTTCGGACAATTCTGATACTTGCTCAATCGTGAATCATGAGAATGTAAAAACGCTTTGAAAACATTGCAATATGAAAATAAAAGTTCGAACGTAGATTTGGAAAAATAACAAATTTGTATTTAATAAAACAGTGAACATAAATTTTTTGGATGAATTTATTAAATTCCTGTAAGAAAAATAAACATATAAAATAATACTCTGCAAAACCATAGTGTTACTTTGAACTTAAAATATGAATTTCACCCAAATAAAGCTTTACCAATAAAATCATGGAGTTTTCTGGAGGAAATTTAGTATATAATGGAAATCAAAAGTTGATTTTATTTTGTATAATATTATGTGTTGATAAAATGAACTTTGAAAACGTTTCTTCGATATGAAACTTTGCTTGGAAATGACACACTGCTTTTTATTTTGCGTTAATTTAAAGTTAAACTAATATAAATAAAATTTATATTAGTACCATATTGTATAAGTGAATCCAGCATGCATTTTAATTATAAAATTATGATATTGACGCAAAGTGAAAAAAATGGAAAAAATAATCTTTTAATTTTGGCAGTCTTCAGTCCAGAAGCAACCAAGGAAGCAACTGAATCTTTCCTTGTCGTTTCGCAATCATCGAAGGTAGAGTTCCACGCAGCGACTGGGGTTAGCGGGGAAGTGGTGGGGAAAAAAAGAGAGAACGTGTGAAGCTGCCGCTCATCACGTGTTCAAAGACTCCTTTTCAATAATTTATATATTGTAAAATAATGCTGATAAAAGATTCCTGATCGCACTACTACAGTTTTCAACGTAAATAAGTGATTTTTTTAGAAAAATGTTTGGGATACGTAGGTATTGAGGTTTTAACCAATTAAATAGCGATCAGTGCATAATTCTCTTTTAGAATAACAAATAGTATTAAAAAACGTTCCAATAAACGTTTTTTTTTATGCAAAAAGTTATTTTTTCCATCAAATCTTCTTGGAAAGAAAATCAAAGTCATGTTCAATCACTATTCTGGACGTCTAATGAAATTTACTATTGTTATGAATAAATAATTTTAAAAATATGCAACTGAAATCAGTTAAACAGGGCCCATGATTTTCAATAATGAGGACATAAGAAATTGCTACAAAATAAATATCTAAACTCAATGGAAAAAAAAATTTCTAAGAAAAACCATGCAATTGGCATATTTTGTTAAATATATTTGTTATAAACAATTGAATTTATTTACTCTTAACAAGATTTTACCATTGACAACTATTGCTGAAATAATTTTAATTTGGTTTAAGCGCGTCTAGGGCGTGCGGGAACGCTCTCGCGCTTCGCGCTCGTTTTCGTACGTTTAATGCGTACGCTTTAACTAAATTTTTTCAACCATCGTAAATACTATAACTTAAATCGAAAACTGTGATTTCAATTTCTGAGGAATTGCAGCCATAAACTGTAACTGAATTTTTTCGATTTATTTTTAAAGAAGGTTCTCAAAGCACCTACGGCTTTGACGATTACATTCTCATTACGAAACTTGCGCTTCGCACTCCATAATTCGTGTCCACTTTAAAAAATTCATCAAGATAATTCGTAAATCTTGTTAAAATCTACTAAAAATAACGTTTTAAACTCATGGATCTCTTAAAAAACCAAAATTGAATATTTTTGAAAATGATCCAACTCTTAGAACTTTTGTCTAATAAAAAAATGTAATGATAATAGTTCATAAAACATATATTTTACATCTAGTAGAAATTTGGATTGATATTTCTTAACCTATTAAAAAAATTTGTTTCCTTTTTTAGAAAATTTTCAAAACTTTGAAAGCGTATAACTTTTTGAAGTTTTACCTAATTTAAAAATGTCATTAGGATAATTTGCAATTCTTTTTGACGCGTATCAGAAAATTTCAGAACAATTTCTAAAACTCATAAAAAAATTCTTTTCAAATTTTGAAAATGCTCAAACTTTTTGAATTTTTGTCCAATCGAAAAATTTAACTGACATAGTTTTTAAATATATTTGATATCTAGTGGTTTTTTCAAAAGTAAATAAATTTTCTTATTTTCATCGAAATTAAAAAATTTCATTTTGATAATTTGCAGGTCTTTTACCCATCTGTAAGAAACTTTGACAAAAAAATTTAAATTTATAAAAAAAATTGTTTTTCAAATTTTGAAAATTCTCTAAATTTTGTAATTTTGGTTGGAAATATCTGATTAACGAACTTTGCCTTTATTTTGGGAACCGTAAGAAGTGTATCAAAGGCTGACTTGATTGGACAAATCCTTCAAAAGTTAGCGTGGCCACAACATTCAGGTAACCATACATACAGACATGCAGACAGACATAAAGACATACTGTCAGACATACAGACATACAGTCAGATAAACACCAATAAAATTTTATGATTTTTGGATTCTGTGAGTGCCGAAACGTAAAGATCCGTTAAAAACCAGAGATCGAAAATTATGACGATTACATTACACTCTCATGAATGAGAATGTAAAATCATGGTTTCAATATTTAAGCACTACAGTCAAGAATTTCTTCATCACAATTGTTTATAATATTTAAATTAAATAATAATATAATTATTTATGTTCTGTGAGTGCAGGTTCAACAATAATGAGCAATAGACAGTTTATTTCGGAATTTGTTTAGAGATACAAAATGATATTGTTCTGCGATTTAAAAAAGTGTTTATTTGCAGTAAATCGACTTTGTATTCGACCGTTATTGTTGCTGAATAAAAATATTGTTAGAGATCTGTATTTGCCAATTTTGTGAGCAAACTATAGAAAAAAATTTTTAATTCAGGCATTTAAGGTAAGAAATAAGTCTTATTTTTATTAGAATGGTTTGAAATTATCCTCACAGTGATGAAGAATTAGGTAACTTCATTGTTTGATAACATTAATCAACGCTTTAGAAAAATTCCATGAACAAATTCACTAATCGGTCATTTATTCACAGAAATATGTTTTTCTTTCACTAAAACGAATTTAAATTAGTTCAATAGTGATGTTTCACCAGAACACTTTGCCCTTGCAATGCATTTGTTAATATTATAAACAAATTATATAAACCAATGCACTCTTCGTCCATTTATTTACGTAAGCACATTCAGCTTTCATTTAAACGACTTTAAATTGTTTTAAAATTGATTTTCAATCAGAAAAAATTCTCCTTCCTACAAATTTGTTAATGTTATGAGCAAATACACTATTGGGCTATTTATTTACAGCAGAAACATTCTGCATTCACAGCTACTACTTCAAATTGGTCTAAAATTGACTGTTAGAAAGATTGACACATATGTTGCAACGATCTATTTTTCCCCCAAAATTACAGTTTCAAGCCAATTTGAAGTCGTTTTAGTAAAAACAGACTATATTTTTGTAAATAAGTGGCTGATTCGTGCATTTGTTTACACTGTTACATTTAAAAATACGTTCAAAGGTCAAATTTTTCTGGTCGAACGTCCTTATTAAACCTCTTTTAAGTCGTTCTAATGAATGAAGAATATATTTCTGTGAATAAATGGTCGGATAGTGAATTTGTTTTTTAGAATTTGTTCATAACGTTAATGACTGTTATCAAAAAATAAATTTACCTGATTATTCATCACTGTGAGTACAATATCAAACCATTTTAATTGTGCAGACGACTTCTTTCTAGCCCTAAATGCCTGAACTTTACATTTTTTTATATAATTGGTTTATAAAATTAACAAATATTGATTGGTTACAATATTCTTTATTCTGCACCACTAAAGCTAGAATACAAAATTAAATTTCATGAAAATAAAAAAACTATGAATCGTAGAACCACCAACTTTGAAATGTGTTTGAACAATTTATGTATACAATTTGTTTAAGAAATCAATTAACATTTTATTAATCAATTTCATGTATTTGATGCTACTACACTTATTTCGATTGACCCTTAGTTTATTTTTAATGTGAATGGAAATATTATTAATTAATTATGAAATTTACCATCTTTCTCACTTTATTTGTTGACACATAAGTGCAATAAAAAATTTAAAAAGGGCTCTCATAATTCCCTTTGGAATTTATGCATTCAGAATTGTCAGCTCTAGGCTTTTTGAGAACAAATGTTGCCAATTTGTCCCACTGTCCAGGGTTAGGGACGAAGTTCGTGAAATTGTAACTTAACTTTAAAATCCCGCTGAATTCAAATTTGAACAATTTAAACGATTTCCCTAAGTTTTGCAGAGCAATTATCAATAATTGGTATTTGAATTCAGCATTATTATTACGCCAGGATGATAGCCATTAAATTCAACTTCCGAGTCCAACTATGCACAGCTGTACTTTTGTCTTCGGAGAACTTGAACAACTTGGATACGAAACTTGCAAGTGCTTTCAAGTACATACTTGAATGGATTACTACACCTGTGAATCTGTATGACTACATATGTACTATAAGAGCCATGAAAGCACGTAGTTTCCAAAGATCAGTGGATAATAATTCCATTTGGATAGATTGCCAGGTAACGCGTTATAGAATCATAGACATTAACAATCGAGTGAAATCACCCGTATCGCAGACGCAAATGCAAGTGCCAATCAGTGATGAGTTAATTACTTTTCAAAAGGAACTAAACTCAAATAAATTAATGGATATAATCAAATGCGTTTCTTCGCTTTATTTTATATACACCGAGAATTTGATTATTTCCGTTGAATGAATATTGTTAACAGAAAAAGTCATTCCTAGCGGACCTCGTGAACGGAACGGTTACGCAATGACGTGACAGTAAAGTCACTGCCCTAGCGGACTGTGTGAACGCAATGGTTACGCAATTGTGTGACAGAAAAGTATTCACGTGGTCACCACTCTAGCGGACTGAATGAACGCAACAGTCAAGCATTGCGTGACCGTAAGTGTCCACATAGTCACCGCCCTAGCGGGCTAGATGAGCGGAACGGTTACGCAATTGCTTGATCGTAAAGAGACCACCCTAGCGGACCGCGTGAACGAAACAACTAAGCAAATACCTGACCGAAAATTGACCAAATACTGACCGCTCTAGCGAAACGCGTGAACGAAACGGCTAAGCAATTGTGTGACGACATGCAGCATTGTGCGTTGGATTAGTGTTTCTTTTTGATTTTGTATAGTTTAAAATCATAACATTTTGAACATATTTTGGAATGGGTCTATATTCTGATTCTAGATTCTGAATTGAAAACTCATAAATTTTAAACATGTATAAATTAAAATGATTAAGTTTGAATGATTTTGAACATGACATTTCTAGAGTTTTCAACCTTACATTTTCAAATGGAAATCATCATAGTTACAACATTTTTGAAGAAAGTAAACTTAAAACTTGGGTAATTTTTATTTTTCAAAATTAAAAACTATTCAATATTAAAACTTAAACCAGTTTAAATCTACAATTTTGAAGATTTTTGGGGCTAGTTCAATTTTAAAGAGTTACAATGGAAAATTCTTTAAATTTAACGATTTGCAATCAACAATCCTTCTATATTAATAATTTAAGTTTAAGATTCATAAATCTGCAATGTTCTTAATTTGAAGTTATGTAATTTTGAACGAGTTTTTTTATATCAGTTCAATTTTGAATATTTACAACAGAAAATACTTCAAATTGAACCATTCGCAATTTTAAATGCTGATTGGAACAAAAAAACCGTTTCTATGAAACAACAAAATTTCTTTGAATCAAATACACTTTTCTTTAAATAAGAGCTGATTAATAATTTTTATTGATTTAAGAATAAATTCTTTTAGTAAAAAATGCAAGTGTACTTGGTTGGAAACTAATCTTCTTTATTGAGGCTTTTCAACTATTTTGTTAAAAATTCGTCTTCTGTGATTAAAAACTTAACTATTTCATTATGGGTTAAGTATTTATTTTTTTAGTTAAAAATTCATGTATATTGTGTAAAAGTAATCTTTATGGTATAAATTAATCTTTTTCAACGAAAATTCAACTATTTGGTTCAAAATTAATTTTTTATTCTATATTTATCTTTATAGTTGAAAATTCATTTCTATGGTTCGAAATTTAACAATTTCATTGATAATTATTTTTTCTCTGCTTGAAAATTAATTTTTCAACTAAAAATTTAAGTATTGAATGTTTGGTCGAAAACTTATCTTCTTTGTTTGTACATTCAACTATTTGGTTAAAATTCATGCATTTTCTTAAAAATTAGTTATGGCTAATATTAATCTTCTTCGTGAAAAATTCATCTTTTTGGCTATAAATAATTAATTTTTTCAGTACAAAATTTAACTATTTTATTAAAAATTCATTTTTTATGTTTAAAAATGTATTGATAAAGATTCTTCTTCTGTGGTAAAATGTTTATCTCCTAGGTGAAAATTCATCTTTTTTCTTCACAATTGATTTCTTTGGGTAAACATTTAACTGTTTTGTTGAAAATTCGCTTCTTATTCTTAAAACTTAAGTTTCAAGCTGTAAATATAACTATTTCATTTTAGACTGGACATTGATTTTTTTTAGTTGAAAATTCATGTATTTTGTGAAAAATTCGGGTTTTTAGTAGAATGCTAATCTTAATGGTTGAAAATTCATATGTTTGGTTAAAAATTTAACTATTTTGTTAAAAATTCGCTTTTCATTGTTATAACTTAATTCTCACACTGTAAATATTCCATTTTTTTCTAAAAATTGATCGTTTTTAGTTGAAAATTCATATTTTTATGGTAGAAAATGTATTTCTCTGGTTACAAATTTAACTATTTTGTTGAAAATTCGTTGATTTAAGTATTTCATTGAAAATTTATTTTTTATGGTTAAAAATAAACTTTTTAAACTGCAAATATAACTGTTTCATTTTCTGGATGACAATTTATATTCTTTAGTTAAAAACTTAACTACTTGGTTGAAAAATTTTCTTTAGTGATATAATATTAATCTTCTTGGTAAAAAAATTATCGTTTTCGTTGACAACTAATTTATTTGATTAAGAATTAAATATTTTCTTTAAAATTCGTTTCTTTATAGTTAAACTTAATTTTCTAGACTTTAAATATAACTGGTCCATTTTGGGCAGAATAATTATATTTTTAGTTGAAAATTCATGTATATTGTTAAAATATCGTGATTTTGATAGAATAATAATCTTTTTGGTTGAAAATTCATTTGTTTGGTTGAAAGTTTAGCTATTTTATTGACGATTTTTTTTATGTTTGAAAATTAATTTTTTAAGCGGTTAATATAACTATTGCATTTTGGGTTGAAAAATTATAATTTTTAGTTGAAAATTGAACTATTTTGTTGAAAATCTGTCGTTCTTGGTAGAATACCAATCAATCTTCTTAAATGAGAATTCATTCGTTTGATTGAAAACCTAACTATTTTCTTCAAAATTCATTCTCTATTTTGGTCTGAAAAATTATCGTTTTTAGTTAAAAATTGATGTATTTTGTTATAAATTCGTCTTTTTCGTAGAATACTAATCTTCTCGGTTGAAAATTCATTACTTTGGTTGAAAATTTAACTATTTTGTTCATAACTTGTTTCTTATGAAAGTTAGGGCATTTCGAAATTGGTATTTTGTATAGCAACCCCATTTTTTAAATAACGCGCCTTAAATCATATTGTATCCGGGCGAGGGGGAATTAGAGGTTGGAGGGAGTCTGCCGAGTTACCCTATGCAAATTGAGCATCGCTGATTTCCGAGAATCGGCAGTACAAAGCGGAGCGGAACAAAGGACAATCGTTGCTAATCGTTGCATGAAATCTCAAGAGAGCGTGGCCAACGTCGCCAACTGTGATCTATCCAAATTCGAAGCAGTTGACGAGCATCTCAAGTCCTTTTAGTGAAATTCAGGGTGAAATCTCTTACATCACTATTAGTGGTTTATCCAAGACGAGTCATTCGATTAATCTGCACATTAAAGTCATTAATCGGATCGAGAGTATGATTGAGTTAACCAAGTTCGTTAAGGAAATTGCCAAGAAGGAAGAGGTGTGCATCGACAATATCGTTTTCAGGCTTCACTCACGTGCGACCGTCCTCATCCTGACTGTTTGTGCGATAATTGTTGGTGTCAAATCCTATTTCGGCGAACCAATCTCCTGCTTTACGAACGACGGAGATCAGACAATACGTGAGTATGAACATTATTTTAGCAAATTTTTTCTTGCATTATACATAACCTTATTTTGGCTATTATGCCATTTTTGCCATTTTTTGCAATGCTGCTTTCGCACTCCCATTTGACGGTAATATTCCAAGTATTCGCAAAAGGTAAGCCAAAATTTGTAAAATTGTGTACAATTTTTTCAATTGAGTTTCGATTTCGTAATTTTTAATCCCTGCTATAGAAAATCTTTATTGCATTTTTAGGGTTAGCCTATTTTTTTGTAAGGATGTAAAAAACAATTTAGAGGATTTAATTAAAAATTCACCGATGGTAAAAAGAATTTTGGGAGATATTTTTAAAATGTTTGAGTTTTTTATGGTGCATTCAAAATTACAGGATTTTGATATCGAATACAGCGTAATGGCGAAATAATGTCGAGTAATATTACGTGACAGTGCGTAATAATATTACGCACTGTAATGCGGATATTATCCGTATTTCATGACTAATTTGATACATTTTGTGATTTTAACGCATTGTTAGCTTAAATGCGCTTAATTCGAAGCAAAAGTAAATTTTTATTAATTTATGCATGAAATATTTACTTTATGAAAAATCTGATCTGGCAAAAAATTCTCTGAAATTAATCAGTGTGCCCATTATTGAATAATAATTAAAGCAATTATAGGACTTAAATAAATAATTTAAAAGTCTACAGTACTAATCCACTAAAAGTGCTCTTTAAAAGAATTTGAAGCTGGAACATTTTAAAACATATTAAAAATGTGAAAACTGGAAACATTTTGTAAAATATTTAGTACTTTTTAAATATTTATCAGAAGGTGAACACTTTTAAGTTGAAGTTTACAAAGTTAAATACCTAATTAAAAAATAGGATAATTCAAATTCATCAACTGCAGTGTTTATTGTTTAATTTGAGTAATTAGTAATTTGAGTTTAAGAGCACTGAAGAATAGGGCGAAGTGAAAATGTTATAATCAATCAAATAGTTTGAGTCTGGGGGGGACTGGTATTCGAAAAATGTGAAAATAAAATTTTAATTCGAAATATTTCCTTTTGGTTCAAAAATTATGAAGAATTTTGTATGTTTACAGCTTTTTCGGTGATTTTGGAACGTTATAAAGACCTCAAAAAAGAATTAAGCCAAAAACATGTTTTTGTACATTTTCAAAAAATTGTAAGTGAGGTAGACTTTTTTCTCAATTTTAAACATTTCAAATTGTAAATTTATAAACAAGAACAGAATATATTAACCGATTTCAAATTTTTTCCTTGTTTTGGATGTCGACCCACAAATTGTTATCCCTCAGCTCAAACTATTCGATTAATTTGATAATTTTTACTTCGCTCCACTAAAATTATCAAAATTGTGTATTTAACTCATTTTATCTTTTCTCTGACTTTTTTATATTACTGTGAATGATTTTCCAACGCTCTAAGTATATACAATTTTTTTTTAATAAATTCTTTTATGGCAGAATTCATTAAAAAATCATTGAAAATTATTTTAAAATTTAACATTTCTTATATGGAAGATCGTTTATTTCTTTCGACATGTAAAAATAAATGTTTAATCTTTCTCCTATTTTCCCTCTTTTGTTCAGAAAATTACCCTATATCCCCTTTTTTGAGCTGTGATCCCTGAGTAAAATAATTTTTTTTTTAGAAAAGCTTAATATTACAATGCTTTTTTGAAATTCTACCCACTCTTTCTAGTTCTGATTTTGTGCCCATGATGGCAAATGGTCGACCACCATTCCCAAGTAGGAAATTTTTAAGCTGCAATACGTCATAAAAAATGCATTTTAATTTGTGCATAAATGTGCCCTAATCTTCTTGTATTGTGCCGGGAAAAGCCCCAAAATATGCTGCATAATAGTCGTTTTATGTCAAATTCATGCTAAAGACGATATTTTCTTGTTTAAATTTCGATAATACAAGTTTTCAACTTTTTTTATATTAATTTTTAATTGCAAAACATTTTTCCCTATAAATCGTGAAAAGTTATTATTTCTCAGTATAAATAGTACGTTTGGTGAATGTCAATAGAAATTTATGTTTATTAACACATGTATTAATTATTTTAACAAATTCCATGTATTTAAACAATTTTTTCATCTGTTAATTCGTGAAAAGTTATTATTTTCTGGACATAATGACATAATGAACGTATATTAGGAATAATCGTTTTTTGAACGAAATTTTAAAATTATTTAAACCATTTCCATTTGCTTAAACAATTCTTTCACATGTAAATCTTGAAAAGTTTCTTCTTACTGGAATTTATAACACAGTTAATGAATGCTTATAGTGATATTTTATTGTAAAAGACAGTTTTCAATTATTTAAACAATTTCTTCCCCTGTAAATTTGATAAAGTTACTATATTCTGGAATTTTGTATGCAGTTGATGAGTGTTCAGTGATATCATGTATTAAAACTAGTTTGCAATTATTTAAACAATAATCATTCACTTGCGCCTTTTCGTTATAGGAAAAGTGGAGAAAATAATAGTTTTTTAGAATTTCTTGCACAAACTGTCTTTCAGAAAAAATATCACTTTTGTCATTCGTTCAATGTATCATTAATTACAGAAAATAATCACTTTTTATGATGTACAGGGGAAAAAATTGTTTAAATAATTTTCAAATGCCCCTAAAAAACAAAAAATATTACTTTTAAAATTCGCTAATTCATCGACTCTTATCATTTATCTCGAAAAATGGTAACTTTTCACGATTTACTGGAAAAAATATTGTTTTAACATTTAAATTTATTTTAAATTTATTTTAAAACTTATCACTTATGTGTTTTTCGCATCACTTTGCTACGACTTGACTTCCAATGCCTAAATAAACAGTTTGAATCTTTTTTTACAAATTATGTAAATTTTTTTACATGTTGAATATACATACGCAAAAAATATATTTAAGTATATTAATAACAATGACCGTAAAATGGAATTGAAAATGACTGTGCTTTCTCGTGTATTTTCCATAGTAGATTGTTATATTTTGTCTTTAATTTCTTGAATAAGTTCAGCAAATACAAGAAGGTAATAACTATTTTCGAACAAATAAAAATTTATTAGTTAAAAAAAGCATACATTTTGAGTGTTTTATATTTAAGGTAAGTGTCCCCGTGATCGTGAATGTCACAATAGTCGTGAAAGCTGGTTATAATTTGAATATGTTGTTACAAAAATATGCTAAAAGTAACATTTAATTATGAAACTTGCTTATTTTCAGCCTTTTATAACATCAAATAGAAATTACATTTATTCAAATAAAACAAAAAAGAAGAAAATCAGAAGATATAGCGCAGTTATCTTCAATTGCATTTTAAATAAATGGTTATTAATATACTGAAAATGTATTTTTGACTTATGTATAGTCAAAATACCAAAGCATTTCCATAATTATTTACTATGTACGATAAAGTAAACTTCATCATAGCATAAGCTGTGTTTTTTGACGATGTTCTAGTGAATAATTTTTTAAAATGTTGAGCTGTTTCGGAGACGCCTTCGTAAAGTGAACGGACAGTATGCTCTAGAGGCTGACTATAAAATAGCTTAACTACTGGCCGGAATGTTTGCATTCGTGCACTTCCTGAAATTCTTCAAATATATCCAGGTCACAAGTGAATGCTCACAAACAGTTTTAGAATACGATATTAATCTTTAGAAATAAAAGAAAGTTTATACCATTTTTCTTTTGACATAGTTTTGTTGTAAATTTTGCCAGTTAAATTACTTTTTTTATGCACTATTCGAAATGTTTTCAAGAAAGTTACTTTTTTCTCTCGTTTTTGCAATTAAATGAGAACTGAATAATTAATAGATCCCAATGAGAAAATCGAACTATTTTTGATTGAAAGTTATTTCTTTAGAATTTAAAATTTCCTATTATATTTTCGGTTCGGAATTCATATCCTTTTTTCGAAAATCAAATTGTTTTGTTGAACACTCGTATTTTTGGATAGAAAATTGGTCGAAATATCGTGTTTTCTGTTTGAAAATGAATTCTTCTTCAGTGGAAACTTTACTATTGTATTTTGGGTTAAAAATGCTACTTTTTTTAACATTTGTATTTTTTTGTATAAATAATTCGTCCTTCTGGAATGAGCTCTTATCTTTGGTCCATCCTTTTGGATTAAAAATTTATCTTTTATGGTTGTAAGCTAATTATTTTGAATTTAGAAAATGTCTACTTTTATATTTTTAGTCCAATAATAAGCTCTTTTGGTTGAAAATAGAATTATTTTGTTGAAAATTTCACTGGTTTTTTAATTATTTATTTTTATGGTTGAAAATGCAACTGCTTTGCTGAATATTTGTTTGATTTTTTCAAAAGAAAATTCATGCTTTTGAATTGAAAATTCACCTTTTAATAGAGAAATTATCTCTTTTGGTTGAAACATTCCTTTTAATTGAGAAGTCTACTACCATATTTATGGTCCAGGATTCATATATTTTGGTAAAAAGTTCTATTATTCTGTTCAAAATTTAATTTTTTTTCGAAAATTACACTTTTGACTTAAAACTATATCTTTTATGATTTAAAGTTCATTCTTTTGATTTTGGAAGCATACTATTATGTTTTGGACTCAGAATTACTCTCGTTTGGTTTAAAATGCTACTATTTTGTAGACAATTTCATTATTTTGTTAGGAATTCCACTGTTTCATTGAACATTGGTCTTTTTGGATAGAACATTTATCTTTTTGTATTGAAAATTCATCTTTTATGGTTAACAATCTATTATTTAATTGAAACGTCAACTATCTTATTGTTCGTCCATAATTCATCATTTTTTGTTAAAAATTTTACTATTAGGTGGAAAATGTCATTATTTTGTTGAAAATTTCACTGTTTTGTTGAACATTTATCTTTCTAGATAGAACATCTGTCCTCTGATGTTAAGAATTCCTCTTTTTGGGCTGAAAAATCAGATTTTATTATTAACAATCTATTATTTGATAAAAAATTGATCCTGTTTTTTTTAATTCATCTTTTTGTATAGAAAATTCATTCTCTGGGTTGAAAATTCATTTTTTGGTAGAAAATCCATCATTTATAGTTGAAAGAATTCATATTTCTTGGATAAATATTCAACTGTCTTCTAAAAGATTCGCCTTTTTGTCTTAAAAATCCTACTATTTTTTTAAAAGTGCAACTATTTTTGGTTGAAGTTTAATCTTTTTTGTTTAAAAATTCAACAATTTAATGAAGATCAATCTTAGTATATTGGAAATGCAATCGTTTGATTAAAAATTCACCTTTTTTCTTGAAAATTCTTCTCTTTTTCTTGAAAATGAAACTAGTTGGCTATAAATACAACTATTTTTTTAAACATTGGACTATCTGGTTGAGAATTCATCTTTTTTGGTTCGAAATTTATCTTTTCGGGTTTAAAAGGCAAAAGTTTGCTATTAGATTCCACTTTTTAGTTAGAAAGTTCAACTGTTTTCTTGAAAATTCGTTTTTTGGTTGAAAATTCCATTATTTTGTTGATTTGAAATCTTATCTATATAGTACCTACATTAATATATAAAAAATGTATTCCTCTATTTTATTGAATTGTTAGTCAACTCCATTTTATATTGATTTTTGATTGTAGTCTCCAAAGCCTTTTTTTATCTGAAGTACTGTTGTCATTTCTGAGTAAAATGAAAGAATCTTGTCTGAATTGCCTGAAGGCTTCGAGAGCACTTGCGAGGGTTGTCGAGGTATACATTCACCTTTGTCTGCGTTCGAGAACCTGGACATTGGTGCTAGAGGCAGTCTTCTTGTAGTCACTTTGTAAGTACGACAAACGACTCGAAGAGTCTGCGAGATGACACTTTCGAATTTCAAACGCTAAGGGATATTATCCCAGTATGTTTTCCTTTTCCTTTGTACTTTTTAGTGCTTCCAAGAATGAACGCTTTGTGTGGGAATATTTTATTTGAGTTTACTAACCGACAATTTAGCCGTAATTTTAGAATAAACAAGCTAGCCGAGTCACTCTCTAAAGAAAGAAGATAACTGAAGGCCATTTTCGATTATCGGAAAACGTTTAGTTGGTTCGTGGAAAGACTTGAAATATAATTTTGGGTGTAGGGCTGTCATGCAGAAAAATTACGTAGATAGTTCGCGTTAAGAAATCGCAGCAGGGAGAACGAATTTAATCGACCGGAAACGCTTTTGCTGAAGACGTGGAAGGCCTAA